>NW_015552558.1:1660738-1677624 GCF_001515605.1 Sinocyclocheilus anshuiensis
CTGTGTAGTAAATTCTGCTCCATCTGAAAGCACGTGATGATGATTTCCTGCGGATTACAGAACTGGCATTACTATCAAAATGCGCATTACAATCGCATTCGATTAATCGTGCAGGCCTAAAGTGTCCCTGATACCGTTTCCTGACACTTTATGTACGTGTAAAGATGCCGTCCTCTGTTGGTGTTCTCTGTGAATGATGTTTAACTTATGGGTGATATTTCTATTGTTTTCTGTGAGGATTAAAAGAATGTGGGGAAAAAAAAAACGTTAGAATAGAATGCTGCATTAATTATTTTTAACATGCTAATCAGAATATACTAAACTCAGAAATGAATGTGTTATTTTTCCAGCCTTAATTAGATTTTCAGTGACAAATGCAATTTAATGTTGAAATAGTTTGAACTTTGAGCAAAACCACTAGACCAGTGTAATGCTGTAGCTCGACATTCAGTGCATTGGTGAAAATTGTCTCAGGTCACATTCATCTTGTTGAATCAAAGTTCCTTAGACAATCTCTCACTTGACTAATGCATGCCAAGGGACATGTCCAGCCTTCTCTAACCACACAAGTCCTCTATAAGTCCCTGGTGACTCTTCTTCCAGCAATCTGTTATCATCTTTTTTGTTCATCACGTGGCATTGCTTGCCTTGGTCTGCAAAAGCATTCCTTTTTCTTTTTTTGGAGACGGTTTGTGTCTACCGATTACTTGTTTTTCATTCATCGGCGTTGTAGATAAAAACTGAGAAAGACTGGTTGCTGTGGAAACTGTAGTCTCACATAATTTAGGGAGCTGTCAGCTCAGGTGTTTTCCATGTGTGACACAGACCTGTCAGTCAAAAGAGATGTAGTGTGTGTGCATTTCAGATAAGAAGTATTAGGCACTTCATGTGTAGAATGCAATTTGTTTTTGACCCTTGTTTGTGGCAGGGCGGCAGCAGATGTTTCTGCCTGTGAACAACACAAAATATCCCCTACCTGAATGACCAGAATGGCTGTGTCAGCCAAGACATGAGACATCTCATCAATCAGGCCTGGACTGAAGCCCAGGACGTGACCCTGACTCCTGAATTGGTTAAGGACTTAATGTTCATTCAGTAAAAGACAGCCTTCAGTTCAAATCAGTCCGGTTTCACAATGAAAACATTGTGTAGTGACATTACCCTACACAAAACAAAGTTGCTGACCTTGTTTTAGAGAAATCTATAAATTCTTTAAACCAAGGTCTATACTACCTTGAATGATACCTGTTATAATCCACATTAATCTCACTGGTAGTTGCTTGGCACAGAAGTACACAAGCTAAAGGCTGGTGTTCTTGCTTGATGTTCCAACAGATATTTTAGCCATTCAAATATAAAATGTAAGTTCACAAAAAATGTTTAATTCTGTCATCAGTCACACATTCTTCCAAACCAGCCGCGTGTTGTTCCAAACCCATATGATGTTCGTACATCTTTGAAACTGACAGTATTTTTAATGAAAACTGAGATTTCTGTCCCTCCATTGAATGTCCATTACACCAAGACTTTGAACGCTTCAAACGCTTAAAAAAAAAATCACGAGGAGAGATCATAAAAGAAATCCATATGAATAACACAGTTTAATCCAAGTCTTCTAAAGAGACATGATTGCTTTGTATGATGAACAGATTTAATTTATGCTTTTATTCGGCTATAAGCATTGATCAACGCACATGCATAGAGCACATCAAATATGGTAAAAGGAAGCTCAAACATACTTGCTAATCGTGAAAGAACTAGTGAGGTTTTTCTCACGCATCAAACAAGCATGGTTGATTCACTTTTGAAGACTTGGATTTAACCGCCTGATTCATATGGATTACTTTATGGTGTTTCTATCCACTTTTAGAATCATTAACGGTTCAGGTATGATGAATATATCTTCATTTGTGTTTCAAACATGAACAAAAGACTGATGACAGAATTTTATTTTTTGAGTGAAGTCCTAAATGTACAGTGCAGGTATTTTGACGGTAACATTACTATGAAATGTTAAATGTTACAAGCTAAATACAACCGAATCATAATGGAATTATGTGATAGGTCACAACCAGTAAAAACATCCATTACAACCGATTAAGGAATGCAGAATATTAGCAAGAGCAACATTTTGAAAGCAACACTAGTGTGACATTTCCTCATGAGACTGTATAGTTCAATAGACGGTTGATTCAGCTGCTCTTTGCCATGGCCGCTCACCCGTATTCATCAGGTGCCCGTTCTGTCAGCATTTTCTAGCCTAGTCACTTAAACTGTCAAATGGAGTGAAACGGCGAGCACCCATGCCGCCCTAATACTCATTGCAGGGTGGCTGTGTCTAACCTGTATATTACAGGCCCACGCATATTCGTTTGACTTGCATCCAAGCGCTTTGGTGAGTAATGACTCTGCCACAACTTTTTCCATTTTCTCACGCCCATCTCGCAGTTTCTTGATGTGTAAATTCAGTGTGGTGACCACTGATCCCTCGACTGAAGACATCTGTTCTATGTCTTTTCTCTGTGCTTCAGATAATGCGTTTCATGCATCGCCGGCCTCTGTGATTGTTGGTAGTTGTGGCAGTCTGTTTTTTTTTCTTGTTGTTTAGCTTTTTCCACACCTCCTGAAACATTGGCATTTCAATGGCTTTCTCTTCCTTTCTCCCAGCACAGGTATCTTCTTTTCACCTCTTCCTGCCTTTCCATCAGCTTTTTTCCCCCTTCTTTTTGTTTGTCAAAAGCCTTTTGTAAAAGCTGCCTCTTCTCTCCAAAGACCATTCTCTCGATAAAGGAAATTGTGCCTGATGAAGGCATTGTGCTGAGAGAGTCTAATGCCCGTCAGGTTTTCTGGCCAGGAAGGAGGGGTGGGTGGTGATGGAGGACATAAGATGTCGTCTAAACGAGATTTTGTCACCTGTGCAGAGCCCTATTACAGAAAGTCCCCCAAAGGCCATAACACCTCTGATAACTCTCTGAGTAAGTCCAGGAACCTTCACCACACTTGGTTAATGTGGCCACTGAGTGGAAAGGCTGATGGGTTTATTCTTGGAAATCAATCCCTCAATCTCTTCAGATGGGATCACTGTGTCTTAATATATTTTCAAGAGGAAAAAGGAAGGACTTTTTCTCTTCTCCCCAACATTTTAAGTGCTTTTGCACATGCTTTTATCCAAAAAAAATACAAATAAAATAAAATAATTGCCTGGGAATTGAACCAATAACCTGTTAGCACCACGCTACAGGAAAAAAGAGAGAGAATTGTATTTTTACATTAATTACTTTTCATGGAAAATTTGAATTCTACAAGGAGGTTGTTGGTGTGCAACTTGTGCATTAGTACAAATAATATTCAAGAGCTACCACATAGGGGAAGAGTTTTTTGCATAAGCACTATATGAATATATACATAGTTCAGTAATGAAACTCTTAAAGGGCTGGTTCACTGTTTTTTTTCTAGGCTTGATTGTGTTTATGGGGTGCAGTCTAACATGTGTTAATGCTTTGTTTAAAAAAAAAAAAAACATTCTTTTTCACATAATTTACCTTTATTCCACACCACTCTGTCCCTTCTCTGAGAAACGGGCTGATCTTTTCCTGTTTTTTTGAAGCCCCGCCCTCAGAAATAGGCGATGGGCTCTGATTGGTTAGCTAGCCCAGTGTGTTGTGATTGGCTAAACCGCCTCTAGTGCACGTTTTAATATACGGTTTTATCCTGATTAAAGCTTTAATACAGTACGGCAACCGCACGCGCATCCATGTTTAACGCTTCTCATAGCTATGTGAAAATAAGTGTATAATTGGAACAGTTCATTGTTGGAGCTGAGCTGATGATCTGAATGAGAGAGAGAGAGCAGGGGAACGCGAGGAACAGGATTAAGAACCGCTGCTTTAGAACATTGATTTTGAAACTTGTGAATCCATTAGAATCATTAGAAGACAGAATCGCAATTCTTATATGAATAGATTTTTACGTGCACCTCTAGTTTCTCTTCCTCTTCTCTAAAGCAGCGCAGCATGGACTTGCCCCCTTTGCTGCCTTTTCCTGAGGGCGGGGTTTATCAGGGTTTGTGATGTCATGAACCCGGGAAGTAACTTGTTGTAGTCCCTACCAGCCATTTTTGTAGGCATTAAACTTCCAGAATTTTAAAAGACGATATCTCCGTTTGCATTGAACTTTCAGCTTCGTAACTTTGCAGATATTGTTTATGCTCAAACAGCAACATTACACACTAACTAACGTTAAAAAAGTGAAATCGCAATCAACCACCCCTTTAAAGCAACTAACTGTTGATTCTAAAGTTGGCCAGTTAATCTTTTTGTCCTATCTTCTTGACCTTATTTATTCTGCCCTGACCCGGCTCAACTGCATGGGAATTTTCCTAGCCCCCTTACTTCCCCAGCACCACCTGTTTAGATCTGCTATGGGATTCTCCCTACTTTCCTATTGCAGCATGTATCCTAATGCAGCATGCACCCCCTTTAATTATTTGCATGCAATCTTCAGTAGCCTTCAATCATGCCAGCAGCAGTGTAGTAGATCTAGTCCGCCAAGACAAAGCCTATGTACTTTCCATTCTTATCAAAAAATGTTATTTAAATTTATTCCAAGGGTTGTCAAGATTGCAATGAATATGAGATATGGGTCAATGACATACAGTGCTGCTTGAAAATTTGTGAGAATTAGAATTGTCTATATTCTGCATAAATATAACCCCAAAAATTATCAGATGTTCATGCAAGTCCTGAAAGTTGACAGAGAACCCAATCAAACAAATTAGATGAAAATATATACTTTGTCATTTATTTATTCAGGAAAATTATCCAATATTACATATCTGTGAGCGGCAAAAGTATGTGAATCTATAGGATTAGCTGTTAATTTGAAGGTGAAATTAGAGTCCATCTGTTCAGGGGTGTTTTCAATCAGTGAGATGACTATCAGGTGTCAGTGTGTGCCCTGTTTTATTTAAAGAGCAGGGATCTATCAAAGTTTGGCCATGTTTGTAGAAGTGTATCATGGCACAAACAAATGAGATCTCTGAGGACCTCAGAAAAAGAGTTGATGTTGCTCATCAGGCTAGAAAAGGTTTCAAAGCCATCTCTAAAGAGTTTGGACTCCACCAATCCACAGTCAGACAGATTGTGTACAATTGGAGGAAATTCAAGACCACTGTTACCCTCCCCAGGAGTGGTCCATCAACAAAGAACACTCTAAAAGCAAGACCTGTAAAAGTCCACTAGGTTTCAAAGGACTGCAGGCTAACTTCTAAGCAACTAAATGCCTTTCTCACATTGGCTAATGTTAATGTTTATTAGCCCATCATTAGGAGAACACTGAACAACTATGGTGTCCTTGGCAGAGTCGCAAGAAGAAAGCCTCTGCTCTCCAAAAAGAACATTTCTGCCCATCTGCAGTTTGCTAAAGATCATGTGGACAAGCCAGAGGAATACTGGAGAAATGTTTTGTGGATGGATGAGACCAAAATAGAACATTTTGGTTTAAATGAGCAGTGTTATGTTTGGAGAAAGAAAACACTGCATTCCAGCATAATAACCTTATTCCATCTGTGAAACATGGTGGTGGTAGTATCATGGTTTGGGCCTGTTTTATTGCATCTGGTCCAGGATGGCTTGCCATCATTGATGGAACAATTAATTCTGAATTATACCAGCAAATTATGAAGGAAAATGTCAGGACATCTGTCCGAGAACTGAATCGTGTGGGTCATGCAGCAAGACAATGACCCCAAGCACACAAGTTGTTCTACCAAAGAATGGTTAAATGGGGACACAGTTAATGTTTTGGAATGACTGAGTCAAATTCCGGAACTTAATCCAATTGAAATTTTGTGGAAGAACCTGAAGCAAGCAGTTCATAGGAGGAAACCCACCAACATCACAGAGTTGAAGTGGTTCTGTACTGAGGAATGGGCTAAAATTCCTACAAGCTGTTGTGTAGGACTGATCAGCAGTTACAAGAAACGTTACTTGCAGTTATTGCTGCAAAAGGGGGTCACACCAGATACTGAAAGCAAAGATTCACATACTTTTGCCACTCACAAATATTTAACACCAGATCATTTTCTCAATAAATAAAAGACAAAGTATATATTTTTGTCTCCTTTGTTTGATTGGATTCTCTTTGTCTACTTTCAGGATTTCAGATGGCAGCAAGCCTTCTTCAGTGAATCATATAATGATGTTTCCCACAAGGCTTTTTTAAAAGAAAAGTGAAGTTCAATAATCACCTAACAGGTGATTGATTGGAACTCAATTGACCAATCAATCAGTTTCAGAACAAACAACCCAAAATAATTCCAAAACACTCAACACATTCAAATAACAATACAAGCACCAAAGCAGAAAACATACATCACTAATAATCCATCAAAAAATTAAAATAATTTATATCAAAACTATGAAGGTAGAATGACGTCAAAAAGATTTGCATACGCAGGGTAATATTTGTGGAAGTGTCCATAAGACTGTAAGCGTAAATTAAATTTGCATGCGCAAGAGAAGCTTTGTAAAGGTGTAAATCGTGTTTCAAGAGCAAGAAAAAAATATTTGCAGCATTTTACTGTTACTCGTAAGTGTAATTCATGTATTGTGAAACTGCAGCTTCATGCTAACGCAAAATAAATATGATCTGCATGCTTCTGACTTCCATTTTTCCGCGCTTACACTTTTGGCATGTTTTTTTCGCCAAAAGACGGTCAAAAGCACTGCAAGCCTGTGAACAGTGATTTGCAAGCGAAAACAACAGTTTAAAGAACTGCAAAAATGTACACCTCCACAAATATTACCCTGCGTATGCAAATCTTTTTGACGTAATTTTACCTTCATACAAAACATCAACATGAATGGAAGTAGGGAACGAGCCGACGCATCAGGCCAAAAGCCGTTCATTAGTCCGTCTCGTGTGGCCCTCTGTAACCAAACAATAAGGGGTTAAACGACTTTTTCATACTTAAAGAAAACAAGACAGATCAAAATCTTCATTTAAACCCAAAGGAGACAAACTTTTTAGTCGATACATCCAATAAGCTTCTCTTTGTAAAAGGTTTTTCCTCTATGTTACCACCTCTTCTAGAAATTACTTTTTCGATACCTATACAACTTAAATCCTTAATGTCATGATTACAATCATGAAAATGTCTTGCTATTGGTGAATTTACATCACATCTCCTGATAGCAGATTTATGTTCACTAATGTAAATTTTTAACTGGCGACTAGTTTTTCCGATATACATAAATGGACATGGACATTTCAACATATAAATCACGTTGGATGTAGAACAGGTAATTAGTGATTTAATAAAAAATTAAAAAATACTGTTTTTCCAGAATGTACAGTATATCACTAAATTGATTAGTTTTAATTATCGATGATCAAGCAGCACAATTTCTACAAGGGAAACAACCTTTTATGAATGTTTTAGTCTTGTCAGTATGAATATCAGATTTCACTAGTCTATTTGCTATATTGTTTGGTCTTTTGTAAATGAACAAAATATACTTTTTTAAAGTATCACCTAAAGAAGGATCAGTTGAAATAATATCCCAATATTTAGTTATATTAAAGGGGTCATATGATGCTTTTTTAAAGAGCATTATTTTGTGTATTTGGTGTAACAGAATATGTTGTGAAAAGGGTCTCCTTGGTTTTTTATGAACTATATGTAATAATTGTTGTCTAAAATTTTAGCTTTATCATATGCCAACTGGAGCCAAGCATGTGGATATCCACGAGCTTTGAACTGACTAAACATTATAAGAGATTGTTCCTCAAAACTTTCCTCCGAATCACAGATTCTACGTAGTCTATGAAATTGACTCAATGGCAAACCTTTTTTTTAACGAGAGAGGGTGAAAACTATCCGCGCAAGAAATGTGTTTCTATCTGTTGGTTTCCGAAAGGCAGTAGTTCTTAATTTTTTATGGTCCTTTACCATTAACACATCCAAAAAATGGATAGTGTTTTGGTCTCGCTCCATCAAAAATGAAATGGATGCCAGTATGGAAATTAGCTAATTCTACCAATTCTTTCTCTGTTCCTGTCCAAATGAGAAAACAGTCATCGATATAGCGCAACCATAGTTTTACATTTTCCAAAAAAGGATTATTATGATAAACAAAGTCTGCCTTAAACGTCCCCATAAACAAATTATCATAGTTTGTAGCTAATGGAGTACCCATGGCAGTTCCATGTGTTTGTAAATAAAAAAAACATTATCAAACATTAAATAGTTTTTTGTCAAAACAAACATAATCATCTCAGTGATAAATTTGATATGGTTTATCAGAATTATCAGAATTTATGAAAAAAGTGATTGCTTCCAAACCATCCTTATGGGGGATAGATGTATGTAGAGAGGAGGCATCCAATGTTGCTAACCAATCATTTTCTTCGATTTTTATTGATTGTATTTTAACCAAAAAATCAGTTGTGTGTTTAATAAAAGAAGGGAGGTTTTTTACATAAGGCTGCAGATGATAATCAATAAACTGGGAAACCTTTTCAGTAAGTGAACCAATACATGAAACGATTGGTCTTTAAGGAGGATTTTTACTGTCTTTGTGGATTTTTGGAAGGGAGTATAGTACAGGTGTGACAGGATAATCGTTTTTCATAAATTCTAATTCCTTCTGAGTTAACCCCACCCCCCAAAAAAAAAGGTTAACTGCTTTTTTTCCCCCATGACCTATGAGCTGCTGTGGCTGTTTACTCTTTAGAGTGCACTGCATCAATATTTAGTCTATGCATTGAACAGATGATGATAAACCCATAATATACTAGACATTTTTAACACTCAGCATGTTCCTCTATGAAGGGTTTAATTGTGCAAGTGAATCCTTCAAAAGCAGAACTGTAAATAACTGATTACTGTAGCAAATGAGTTATTTACCCTCTCAGTCTGCTGAGAAACACAGTATTTGAAGATGCTGGGATTGAGATGTAGAGCGCAACTCTGATGTTTTATTTATTTGAAATGTAATTCCGACCCACTACATAATTGCGGTGGCAGTTCTGCCTTGTTTTCCTTCTCATTGCAGCAAATACAATCTCCGCTCATTGTGCTGAAACCTTTGAGTACAGGCTAATTTGCCAGAGAGGCCTTTTATGTTTTAATCAAATATTTATGTAGCAATAACCCAGATGACAAAGGGCTCTGTCTTTGAGATGAGCTCAAATAGCACATTAGTGTTTCTAGACGTCTCTTTATGGAAGTACGACCCAACATGGGTAGCATAGCTACTGAACAAGACTTTACCATGAAGCTACATTGATGGCTATTCCAAACCTAATGATGTAGCGTGCATCTGTATAACCAGGTACTCATGGAATCTGCAGACACATTTTCCACAATGACTTTGGGACAAAATCTAGAATTCTGTGCAATGGATTTCAAAATAAGAATTTATGTAATTGTGTTAATGACGGACATTTCAATTCAGGTGAACACAGTATTTAAATAATATTTTATTTTTGGGTCGCACTATGTGACATTTTACAACCTGAGCTAACGTTATCTGGTATAAAAGGTAATGTCAAACCACTTAAAGAGTTAATTCACCCCAAAATGAAAAATTCTGTCATCATTTACTCACCCTTATGTTAATATAAAACTATATGACTTTGAAAATGAAAATATTAAAATTGTTTCTCAAGATATCTCTTATATTCCACAGATGAAAGACAAGTATACAGGTTTGGAATGACATCAATGATAATAGAATGTTCATTTTTGAACTGTCCCCTTCTAGATTTTTTTCTTCAGCTTGTGATGCAATAAAATGGTTTAGCTCATGAATATTAATTAGGTAAAAACTGAAATGACATCTGAAATATCAAACAATTACCCTAAACAGTATTTTCAATGTCGCCTTAAGTAGTTTGTCATAAATCATTGTAGCTCTAGCATCATTGTGGGCAATGGGGACATATTTGCTTGCATTTTCTTTTTTATAATGAGCATTGTTAAAGCAAAAAGAAGGTGTAGTGCATGACTGAGAGTTGTGTGGGAGAGAATATCGGGACTGTTGATTTCTTCTACTGATGACATCATCCCTTACATCCCTTTCACAAGCTCATATCTCATAAAGTGATGAAGACATCTCCCACCCATCCTCACTGTAAAGTATACCGGTGGCAGGATATTCTCAGCTGTGTTGAGGATATGCTACTGAACAGGATACGCTATGGCAAGGATTCTCTAGCACTTAAGGTCCACTTTCCTGCAGAGTTTAGTTCTAACCCTAATCAAACACACCTGAACAAGCTAATCAAGGTCTTCAGGCTTTCTAGAAAGTTCCAGGCAGGTACAGTAAGTTTGATCAAGGCTGGAGCTAAACTAGGTAGGTAGATGTACTATATATTACCTAGTATTTTTTTAATAGTGTATACATGCATGTTATGCTAACAGTTATGCAACATTTCACTAAATTGCAACATTCACTAAATTGCACTAAACTGACTAAAAATGTTCTAACCTTTGGTAGTCCTGTCATATATGTTATGCAAGGTGTTCACAGAAATCACAGCTGAAATTACTTGTGCTTCATTTGTCCTTTTGAAAATCGAAGGTCAAGTTGAGCACATTGCATTTGTGGGATATTGAAGACTTTTGAAGCAGTTCTCATGAATTCTTGAGATATTCTACTTTTTAAAAGCAGTGTCCTTTAGTGTCCTCACAGGAAGTGGTTTGGTTTGTGCATGTGAACGAGTGTCCATGCTTGGACTGTGCACAGTGGGGTGTGAGGTGAGGTGAGCTAGTGTCAGAGGCAGACACGTTGAGGCCGCTGACTCGGCAGCCGATAAGAATAGAATTACTGCTAGACGGACAGCTGTGCAGCGCTGTTGATGAGGTAGAAGCGACGATAAGCCCTTCATGGCTGTTGGAAGAAGAGGAAAAGATATGCTGCTGATAAACAGCTGTGCCAGGCACAGGCTATTCTTTGGTGATAACAGATGCACTGCTCTGTTGTTCAGCTTCTACATGATGCCCATCAGTGATGTGGGAAAGATCTGTCCGTGTGTAAATCTGCTTACCTTTGTGACAACAGGAACAAAGCCAGCTGGGCTTGTGTTTGCCGATGATGCACTACATTAATCCAGTGCTTCTATATGAGAGAGACACACAGAGAAGTCATATGTTGCTTGTTATTGTTGTCATATATATTTTATTATTATTATTATTATTTGTGGTATGCCCTAACTACCAAGGACATCTCAACAAATGTAAAGCTATGGTGTAGCCACTACCCAGAAATAACTAGCAACTGCAGAGTTTAATGAAAGAAAGAAAAAAAAAACCCATGCAATGAAAATCAATGTTTACCAATATTCTTCAAAGTAAATTCTTTTATATTCAGCAGAAGAAAGAAAGTCATACAGGTTTGGAACAACATGAGTGTAAGTCAGTTAGGACAGAATTTAGTTTTGGTGTAAACCCTTTAACAACCGCAAAGTAACACTAGGAGGACTATCCAGGGTTGCGTTTCCCAAAAAACAACTATGGTCGCAAGTTCCGTCATTACCAATAGAGTTCAATGGAACTTACGACCATAGTTAGCTAATGATGCTTTTGGGAAACACTACCTATGAGTTTTGCACAGACAAGAATCACTCACATTTCTTCAGAAACTGTAAAAGTCTAGTAAAAGTTTTTAATGTTGTTGCTGTCAGACAGGTTTTATCAGGATCTCAAGCAGTACAGAATTGTCTACATTCAGATACTGAAAGGATTTAGAGACCTCCTCATGTCTGAGCATCCCAGTTGTTTCATTCAGTGTTTTCTTGTGTGGATACAAACAATATTCTCCAAATCCGTCTTGCTCCTTCAGAGAGATGCGGCCCAGCTTTTTAAAGCATCATCATTTCACTTGCCTGAACAGAAACAAGGGGGTGTTATAACTCCTTTATGGAGGGAAACTAATCAATGTTGGACACTTGAAGTCCAATTATGAAGCATCTGCCTCTGTGTTTGCCTCTGCATTTTATGTTTCTGCAGAAGTGTTCCATAGTATGCATAGAGATTTAGACCCTGGAGAGATGAGAGTATTTGAGAAGAAACATTTGTTGCCTTCATATTTGTTACACCTGCATACTACTTGAGCAGATCAGAGATGGTGTAAAGCCATGCTGGTTGTTTTAGAAAGTGTCTGGATGTTCTCACTGAAGTGCTCTTTTGTTTGTGTGGATCAGGGATATGTTGGCTTCTTTCCTAGGGTTGCACTATGATGGAGTGGCTATCTAGAAGTGAGAAGACATTGTTTTTCATAGAAAGGTTTTTTATCTGAGCAACAGTGAAGAATATACTAAATTCTCAGTGGGTCTAGTATGTCATATTTAATCTTGGAGGACAGAACAGAGATACTCAGAGTAAGAAAAATGGACAGATCTATTAAAGTCTAATTTCATCCCATATTCCATCACTATCAAGGACCACTGGTGCACAATCTATGCAAAATTTGCAAGAACTTTCCAAAATCACAAGCTCCAGTAAAATAAAAGCTATGGAAAAACATGTTTTAAAAAATGAGGTGCAGTGCTGCAATTAATGCCAAAGCATTGCATAGAGATTGCAAAGTTAATGGCTTTTGCATCACTTATAAGAGAGTAAATGAGATACCCAAAAGCAGAACTGAATATTCTCCTTTGTTTCCAGACTTATGTGTGTGACACAATCAGTGCTGATTCATTTTAGATGAACAGAAATCTAAACATATTTTTAGCTAATTACTTCAGCATTGTTGCTAATAACCACTCACAAAGACTATTGTGCCAATATTTGAAAGCGCTACCACTTCAAATTACTGATCCTTTATATTTGACTGATTTTTACCAATCAACCTGTGACAACCTGGGGTGCATTTCCCATATAACAATGCAACTCGCTGCTTAACTACCATAATGCAGTGTATCATTGGAGAAATTAACTAGCTAGTCACGACTGTTTCCCAAAACTGTAGTAACTTTGTCGCACCTCCTTTGTTCGAATCACACTGGCATACTATCATTGTAGCCACAGTCCAAGAGCTTTAGCTCCAACCAAACAACTTTGCAATGTTGTTTGCGAATATTTGAATGTTCCTTGGTTTGAGAAAACACTGTTCAGTGTTGTTAGCAACGTCCCATATTTGGCTAATAACACTTTTGTGAAATTCACCCCAGTTGGTTATTCTACATGTCAGTTAGAAAGTTTCTACAGTACAGTACTTGTCCAAGTGGATGGTTCTTGGTCCGAATGAGCTGTAGAGTAGATCAACATTATGGCCCTGTCCCAAAATGATGCCCTCAGCAGTCCTCCTCCAAGTTGACATTTTGGTGATGTAATGTTGCAGCAGACAGCATTGTGAAGACCAGTGAAGAGTGCTTGTAAGAAACCTTCTAAAATGACAAGTTTGAGCAGGCTGCAGTCCTGCACTGTAAAACCCGATAAGTTCAGAATACTCAATTTTTGTGGACACCGATTACCTCAAAAAAATTTAATTAAGCAACTCAAATGTTTTAAGTTAACATTAATCATACATAACAATTAAGTCAAACTAAAAAGCTTAAATTGGTTTTTGCTTAATGTTTAAGTGCAGTGTACTTAAAATTATTGTTTATCATACATAATGTTTTTCATTTACCAATTATTTTAATGCAGTAGTGCTTTATTAAATACAAATACTAACTAAAAAAAATACACTTATGCATAAAAAAAAAAACACATGCACAACTGTGGCTATACAATTGAGGATTTTTTATTCAGCCTTTTTTAAACCGCATGAACCGTGTATTTCTGAATGTCAAACACTGGAAGATCATCTCATCACAACTGCAGTGCTTGCAGGACTTGTAGTGGTTTCGTTGTCCATGATAACAAAATCAGCAGGAGAGGTGTTTGTGTCAGGGATGTCTGGCTCGCCCAATTCCTCCTGGAATAAGCACAGAGGGTAAAACTTTAACTTTAACTTCAGAGACTTTTATATAGCATCCAGCTCAGCCTGCAATTAAAGAAAGTTTGTAAAGGTTTACTATAAGTTTGTAGATTGCGTTTGTAAATTTAATATATTGCAAAATTCATGTCTGTGTATTAGCTTTAACCTAATTTTGGATTAATACTCTTTTGTTCGCTAGTTGTTTAAAAAGACCAAATAAAATCACATTTACCAGGGCATTTCCCAAAAAAGCATTGTATGGCTAAGATGATCGTAGAAACATTTGCCACCAAATGGTCTCAACAATCGACTTAGCTCACGATGCTTTTGAGAAACGCAGCCCTAAACATTGCAGTTAACAGCAGCGACATTCAAAACGTACGTTAGGACTGCGTTTACTGAAAAAATGCCGGCTAACGTTAACATTAGTGCCCTTCTTTGACGTTAACATTATACTATAAGCAGTGACGCTAAAATAGCATTCAAAATGCGCATTCAAAAGCACTAGCGAAATGCCGCACTTTACAGCGCTGTGTAAAAACAGCTTTTCCCAAAAATTAAAACATTCCTTTATAATGATATTCTTACAACACTCAAAAAGCAAATAAGAAATTTTCAGTTGTTTTGATTTACTTACAAGTTGTTCCATTAAGTTTGCTCAGGTCGCTTGCGAGTCTCCGCCATGTTGAATGGATTCTTCTGAACGTCGGTTAGAGCAACGAGGTGTTGAGCCACACAAAATAAAACTAAATTCCTCGTTCAGAAAATTTAATTGTTATAAGTTGCATCAACGATTTAACAGACTTTAATTGCAGTGTTCTTAATCTTTATAAGTTAGTAGTACTGTTCGGGTTTACAGTGTGTGCATTTTGTTTGAGTTTATCAATGAAGCTCACAAGACTGCCACTCCAAGTCAATACGACATTTTGGCTTATGCCAGTAGTCAAAACAATGGCTCTGCTAACTCTATGAAACTAGTGATAAAGCTGCTTTAACACCGTTTTCTTGGAAATATGCTCACTTCCCACTTCCCCTTTATCACCATATGAACCACTGTGGATTACTAATTAGACAGAGCTGTTTGAATATCACTTCCTGACCAGCGTGTTCTTCACAGGCACCTGTTGACTCCTGTGTTACACACTTTATCTGTGCAGTAACATATCCCTTACCTGCAATTTAATGCAGACACCCTAATTAAAGTAACTATACAGACGAATCGCTGCATGAAGGAGATGAAAGACTGAGGACCAGACTGAATTTCATTCCATCAGAATGCCATGCTGTCTCATACATCCACTTTAATTGCAGAGAGGGTAATTTTCTTGATTGCTGCCTTGCAGATGTTTAATGGTCGTTTCATAATTACACGAGTCGGAAGTTGTCATCTCAGGAACAATCAGGAACATTCTTTCTCAGCGTGCTTTTGAGGCTCAAACAACGCTGCTTTAATTGGAGTTCTTTTTTAGTTCCAGACAGAAAATGAACAGTGTTTTTGTTCAGTGGATTTAAATGAATATGATATTACTGAGAGAGATGACATGTATTATGAGTGAATCCATAGCTCTTTTTCATCACTTGCAGCCTCAGGCCTGAAACTCTATGCAAGTATGTGAACGCAAACACTTCTAGCTACATAAGCTCAATTTCATGCGTTGTTGCGTTCCGAAATGTGTCAGGACACAATTCATAACGCAATAAGTTGAGGTTTCTTCGTAATACTTTTTGCAAGAGCACTAGTGTGTGCTAGTGTGGCTTTTAGCCAAGGTGGTCTTCCTGGAAAAAAAAACGATCCATTAGCATTCCTGGTAATCTCTATTGCAGTTGCTATTCTGGTGTAGGACACCTGGAATGTATCTAGTCAGAAAACAGGTCATTTTGATTAGGACTTTTTACACTTGAAATAGTTCACCCTGGGCCATTCTAAATCCTGAGTAAACAGATTCTTGGTTTATCCCACTTCAGTTTCACAATGCTCATAATTTACCTGGGATTAACAATTAATCCTGGGTATTCATCCTAAACGCTGGGTTAACATTCGTATTTGCATATTAGCGGTGTCAGTGCCATTGATTGGACAAATGCTGCATGTAGCTTGTTTACAAAAAGTATGTGGCATTGTGCATTAGTGCTGTGTTCAAAATATCGATACGACGATGTATCGTCACAGAGATTTGACGATACAAGTATCGATACAGCTGGCCCTGTATCGATATTGTGGCACGTGTGCAGCAATGGACCACGCTTCATTTTACAACGTTTAAAATTGAGTAGAAAAGTGCGAGGTTTCTAAAAAAGAATGAATAGAGCATCTATTAATAATCTGGCCGCAGAGGAACACAACTGGGTTGCCTGATATAAAGAGACATAAACCCCAAAACAGAACTTCACACTTGCGCAATACGGAAATATCTGCTAAATGTGCTACTCAGGGTTCCCACTCTTTCATGAACACCAGATTCAAGGACTTTCAAGGACTTTTTCAAGCACCATTTATTTTATATCAAGCACCTATCAAATTCACACCCCAGCATATGTAGTGTCATGAAAGACCTTACAGTACTAAACTTATTTTAACTAAAAAAGACAAGTAAATAGTAAATAATCAAATAAGAACAAATAAATTAATCAGACAATAAGACAATCAATAGCACAAACAAAAACAATAACAAGAATTTTTTTCAGTTAGGTCTAACTATAATCTATACTCAACTGTAAAATAACACTGGATAGTCTTCACTGTATAATGAAAGGCAGCAGCAGGTTTATTTAGGCTATTTCACTAGATCAGAGTGCTGTGAATTGCTGCCTGATTGTTGCATGCAAAGTTTGCACTTGGCGCGCTCAACAACGCCGTTAGATCAGTGGGCTCTGTCAGTGCTTTGGCAAGGTAACACTTTTTTTTGCCATGCAATAAAGCTAAGTTCAAAGGCCAATTTAAAATATTGGTACAGTAAA
>NW_015552558.1:1677859-1678100 GCF_001515605.1 Sinocyclocheilus anshuiensis
GTGACAATCATGCAGTGTGAATTATCAAAGACGCGATCTGAGGGAATCGCCGACACGTCGCCAACGCCCGCAAAATATTTGGAATGATAAATATCTGGAGCTGTCGCCGATTCACAATCACGCTGTGTGAAATGAGCCCCTTCAGCTGGTGGTGCCCTAGGTGACCGCCTAGCTCGCCTATGCCCAGAAACGGCCCTGCAGTGAAGACAGCGCGTTAGTTTAGAACTCTTCTAATTTTTTT
>NW_015552558.1:1678213-1683788 GCF_001515605.1 Sinocyclocheilus anshuiensis
CCCTTCATAATGCAGAGGTCAGCTGCCTGCTCTGCCAATAGTTAGAAATGGCACTATAGTAAGCAGTGTTTAATAAACAGCTGTTTTTCTAAATTCTGCTGAGGTGAAATTCAGTGCAGTCATGTACCGTGATATGCATCGTATCGTGGCCTCTGTATCGTGATACGTATCGTACCGTGACTTTGCTGGTGATACACAGCCCTATTATGCATCCTTGTTTATTATTTCCCTTTACTGTCTATTTTTTGTTTCCTGAAATGACTTTTTGGACTATAAATGTATCGATGTAAGAATAAAACAGTCTCTTTTTCACTCCAATTCATATGTTTTTCATCACCATTTGACATTTTCTCCTCAAACAGTGAAATAACTGTTTATACAACATGCTGTGTTTCTGTGACTGTCCAAAGTGAAACAAAGTTTGTTAAACTGTCATAGTTTTTATAACAAACTACCTGAACAATATTGTATCCGGCACAGACATTTAAAGGAAACTCTATTGTTCCCTTGAGTACCAAAGTTGATTACCACAAGAGTGGCAGAAAAAAAAAAGAAAAACTATGTTCATTTAAGGATTGTGTGTCGGCCAAGCGTTTTCATCTGGTTATGTACTTGCGTAGATTATATTTGTGGCCTTATCTACATCCACCACATTCTGCTGTGTGTGTGCGAGAGGTGAAATTGTGTTCTGGGGTAGGTGACTGTATCAAAACTGATCCGCTCACAAACTGCTACGCATTCTGTCCCACAGGAAGAGATACCGACAGATTTAATATTCAGTGTGTTATGTATTCATCTGGATTTAAGACAAACAGCAGTGGCTCAGTGTTGGTTTTGCCCTACGGGACTGATTTGCTGTAATTTGCTGTGTGTAGAACCGCACAGACGAGTAGAGATGGAGAACTCTGTTGCCACAGGCCTGTCATGTACACAGCTGTCTTAAGCTGATAGTGGTGGTTTGATGATTACTTAGTATTTTTTCTGTATACTGTATACGCGCACTCATTCAAATGAATAAAACTCTGATACCATTGGCTTTCCATTGACTAATTTTTTTGACTAATGTAGCATACATAGTAGTTATGTGTAGCTTTCACTTTGCACTGAATGGAAGTGTTAAAGTTGACATGAATGTAATCATTTACTTTCTGTATATGCTGTCCTTGTCTTATTATGAATGATTCACCATTGCGTCATTTTCATCAAAATGTAATAACTTGCTTCACCTCTGAAATGACTTTCCTTCTTGGCTGATGTCACCAAGGTCTCTTATTTTTCAACCTCTCCCTTTAGCCCTGTCTTATAGAGACACCTTTCACCATCCAATCAAGTCCAGGTGGACAAAATCAAGTTGAATGTCCTTTTTACTCCCATACCAGGGCTGTAGTATTTCAGTGTCCATAGTCTTTTGCAGTCAGATCCATCCATGGTATTTCTGAACTGAAAAAGAAAAAAGAAAAAAACCTGCAACACTAATATGAAAACATACAAATGTTTGGTAAAATTGTGTAGAGGGAACTGTTTTCAACTTACGTTTCATTAATTAATCTAATTTAAATATATATTTATAATCAGAATTTCACTCCATCTGCCATCTTGGATGACGGTATTTCGTACTGAATTGCAGTGCATTCTGGCATTACATTTTCAATGTATGGCCAAAACAAGGCATCTCATAATTTAGGAAGCATAATTTTGCTGCCTACCCATTGTAACAGCTATTGTATCAGAAGTGTGCATGTGCCCCATCTCACTTCGCTAATGTGACATATTACCAAGTCTACAATAAGAAAAAAACATTCAGTGAGGAAAAAAAGGGTCTACATTGAATTGGGGTTGATTGGATTGTGAAAAGTGGGGTTTTTCATATCACAATGGAACCTGACCTAAATGCGAGCTTGGTGGACCACTCACCTCATTAAACATTTCAGCACCCAATGTTGTCCAGAGCTGTCCAATCCTGGTTCTGGAGGGTCAACGTCCTTTAGAGATTAGCCACAACTTGTCCCATACCACACCTGCCTGGAAGATTCTAGCAATCCTGAAGACCTTGATTAGCTAGTTCAGGTGTGTTTAATTGGTAGTGGATACTCAAGCATAATGGCATCAGACAGAAAAGAAAGTCATTTCCCAATACTTGCAAACTTACCTTAATTTGTCCAAAGCAGAGCATCTCATATTTTAAGAAGTATCATTTTGCCGCTTAACCTTTTGGAACAACCTTTGTGCCTGTGCCCCATTTGACTTTGCTAATGTGACATATCAAGTGTACAATAAGAAAAAATGTTCAGTCAGAAAAACAAGGAACTACATTGAATTGGGATTGATTGGATTGTGAAAAGTGGGGTTTTCCATACCAGAATGGAATCTGACCTGAATGCAAGTGTTGTGGACCACTCCTCTCGTGAAACATTGGCAGCAATTTTGCCAGTGTTGTCCAGGGGTGTCCAATCCTGGTCCTGGAGGGCCAACATCCTCCAGAGATTAGCTCCGACTTGTCTCATACCATACCTGCCTGGAAGATTCAAGCGAGCCTGAAGACCTTGATTAAATAGTTCATATGTGTTGTGTTGGGGTGGGGTGATGTTGGAGCTAAACTCTGAAGAACAATGGCCCTCCAGGAGCAGGATTGGACAGTCATCCAGAAAGAAAAGTTATTTCAGAGACACTGTAGGTTATACATTTTGATGAAATATAACAAATACTAGCTTTTTTCCCCTTTTTGTAAATTTGTGCTCTGAAAAAAAAAAAATACTAAGAAAGTAAACAGGATCCTGATTTTATATTGAAACTAGGCAGTTCACTAGGGGTTGTATCTGAGCATGTGTGTTTGTGAGAGGTTAGGTTGTGTGGTGGACTGCCATTTCAAATCCTCTACATTTAATGCCTTTAACCCCTCTGACTGCCAGCATAAATATTCATCGTAGGTCATATTAACTACCAAATCGAATACATTATCCGGCCAGGTATGATCCGTGCCAGCTGAGCATCTTCTGCAGTTCTGAGAAGCTCACGAAGGTCAAGCGTTTGTGCGTCTGGCCGGGCGCCCGTGCTCTCGTGGAGCCCAGAGACCGGACAGCTCAATGCAATCAGACCGCTCTTCCATTAGCTTCACCCGGCTCTCCGCCCTTCCTGCTGCGGGACATGGCAGGCCATTTCACAGCTAAATCAGACAGCTGTACGGCAATTACCATCAGCACAAATTTACCTGCACACACATCTCACGCCCCAAATCTACCGCCTGTCTCGTCCCACTCGGCTCGCACTTACCTCCCTCTCGCTCATTTTTAACTCAAATCCATTCTGTCTCCCTCTACCCTATTTTCCCTCTCAGCTACCTGCCTCGGCTGCAATTACGCTGCAAACTTGATTCGTGGGAAGTGCTGTCTGTAGGGGCTTGCAATGACTTAAGTGCACTTTGCAGAAGGTTTTGTTTTGTCTGGTTGCTTGAGGTGTTCATCATTGGGCATAACGCATTAGTCAGGTATTATTGGGAAGACGGTCAATTTGGCACAGTGAATTGGTGAGCTGAAATAGTCGCATGCACCAGTTTCCGGAGACTGCGGCAGGACGTTGAGATGCAAAGAAAGCCTCATGCCCATCCTCCATGGTTTTGGCCTCATTTTTACAGTTGTTAGTGGCATTAAATCAGAGCTCAATTAAAAACTCTTGCTCTCACATCCGTTTCTGATACAGGGCGAACGGAAGAGCTACATTTGAATTGCAGAGGTATGTTCTTTTGATTTGTCTCTGTGAATTCTGCCTGCTTATCCCGCTGCTTATCTCAAACCATACGAGACGAAGACTTTTAATGAGTTATTTTATTACATTCTCTTCAGAGTCTTTCCCCACTGGCAATCTCACCTTTTAATATCCCGGCTTCTCTGCCTACAAAAGAATATACCCAGGCAGAAGCTTATCTGGAATTTAAAATGCATGTACGATAATACGGGGGGTTGAAGCTTCTCTCTGGCACTTTTCAGAGTCTTCATTGGGGTTGGGCAGTAGGAGGTGACGGTATGATGGTGTGTTATTTAATATGTACTGAAGGTACTTTCTATATGCTTAAGTGCTTCAAATATTCTGAAAGGGTCCAGCTTTATTTTCATGCCTTCAGCTTGTGAAGATGATCCCATGCTGCAGAGAGAGTTCACTCGTTACCTAAGTGTGGTAATCAAGATTCATATTTTCACTTAAACTGACGTAAGTGACGTATGTGAATCAAACTGAATAAAAATAAAATAATGTAAATATAAATTTTTAAACATGGAAACATTTGCATGACGTGCACAAAGATGCCAGAAAGTGATGTAACTAACCATAAAAGTACTATTTACATGGAGTATAATCCATCCATGGAAGTGTTCATCTGCCTAGATCTTTTAAAAGGACAATTTAGACTTCCATAACTTTATGACAGAGCCTATTTGCACTTTGCAGTAAGTGCACATATTGATAGATAATATGTGTACTATAAATAGCACAGAAAGGTTTTTGCACTGGGTGTAAATAGACACTTAGGAACTTTGCAACTTAAAGGAAGAGTTCATCCAAAAATGAAAATCCTGTCATCATTTATTCACCCTTATGTTATTCCAAACTTCTATGAATTTCTTTCATCTTTTGAATCAAAAAAAAAAAAAAAAAAAGAGGACTATAACTTTTAAGTTGGAACACATCTACACTGCAACAATCTTTTAACAAGGAATCAGTCAAGTTTTGGGCTTTAGTTGAATCATTTCAAATTCAGAATATATCAAATATGGTTGCATGTGAACCGAAGGGAACTGAGTCCAGGACATGTTTGAACAGATGTCAGAAGAGTGTCTGGCTCTGTCCTGCTTGTATATGTGTGCTTGATGCATTGTTAATGGTGGCCTCTAGAACCTTGCTGCAGCCAATGGACTGTAGTGCTCACCTCTCACATGCTTGTTAGAGCTGATGGTGTGAGTTATTGGTGTGCTGCTGAACTGACAGCTATTTTCTTGCCTGTTCCTGCTGGGCTGACCCATTTTCCCTGTCACGTGCTTGCTTCGTCGTCCTCTGATGATATTTTATTGTTTTCCATACAGACTCCCCTCACTGACTTTGTGCAGTCACCTTTGTGTTTTCAGCTCTGCGATTCTGGTGTGCCTGCATTCTCTATTAACACTCTTAACGGTCATGCACTCAAGTACAGAATATAAATGCAAATTCCAAAATAAATGTCATATTTGATTTACTTGCACTATTAATAATTGTTTATGATTAAGGGTGTGCTGACTGACTAATTAAGGGGTCCAAGTCAGTGGGGACATCAGACAAAAAGTCAGTTCAGCATGTTCAGCGAGTTGTTGTTGTTGTTGTCGAAGTGATATTGAAATGTATAATGTATTTAGGCTATTATTGGTGTCTTTTTCTGATGCTTGATAAAACCTTTTTATTATTATCATTATATTTATTTGTCTTATATAATGTTATTAACAGCTGTGAGGAAAAAAAAAGGATAATAAGACTTCAGTTTTGGATGATTCAGAGTTTGTTTATTTGTTGGTTTGTTTATTCATTTGGTTTATTTATTTATCTTTTTTTTTGG
>NW_015552558.1:1683847-1685141 GCF_001515605.1 Sinocyclocheilus anshuiensis
ACAAATAGACACGCATAATATCCTTATAACAGATCTAGACAGGTGGTGCTGGAGGAAGTGGAGGGTTTCACAGGAGACTGCATTATTTTTTTGGAAAAGGCCCTTTTGATGCGAGTGAAGCAGCAGACCCAAACTGCAGTACATCTTCAGTGTTATTCATTTGCTGTATATGTAGCTTAATTTTAGACTTGTTCATTCACTAAATGTATAGAATGAGGAGTATAAATTCATGGTGTGTGTGTGTGTGTGTGTGTTTGAGGTTAAGAGCAAGGACGTTGCATACTGTACAAACTCCAGCAGAACAAGAGAGAGGAATTACAGACAGATTCAATATGACAGAAGAAGACAGAAGGGAAAACAGAAAATTCTCTGCTGAAGGAATGTGATCTCCAGCTGGTGCTCAGGTCATCACAGATGAGCAGAGGCATAAACTCATACATTTACATCCGTGCTTTGGGGACATGATAATATGAAAAAAAAGTCATAAGGAATTTGTTTTATTTGTGTTTCAAGCAAACAACTTCTCAAGTTTCAAGGAACTGACCACACTGCACAACATTTTAGCATTAAATTTAGAGTATATAATCCTTGCTCTAGACACTTTAATTTCATAGCAATTTTACAGTACTAGTTGTGCAATCAAAACATGCAAATTTACTGTATTTAGATTTGATGCAACTGTGGTTCGAACATACTATTTAAAAACTATAAACAATTTCTTCTTTGAAATTGGCCATGAAAGTGATTTAGTAGATTTGTGCTGTACAATGATTAGTTGTGTTTTTGCAGTATACAGCAGGGGCCTGCAGTCCACATAAGCTGTGAATGCTCTGCATACCCAAGCCATTTGAATGAGTTCACAGAGTGGCAAATTAATATTATTACATGGCTCCCTGGAATACTCTATTCTGATTGGTCAGTCATGACATTCCGAGGTATGTTATTCCCTGATAACAATCGTCGTCATTAGCAATCATTAGGTCATACAGGTATTTCAGACTGGCGCTTCTTTCACATCTCTAATATCACACTGCAGTGCTCTCTCTTTCTCTCTCTCTCTCTCTCTCTCTCTCTTTCTCGTTTCATTTAAACACAATTGCTTTCATCTTGTGCCTCAGTTATTGACTGTATTTACAGTAACATGAAACCGGAGGACTTCATTGTTAATCGTAGGCTTGCATAGTATTGTTAAAAGGGGTCATATGATGTTGCTAAAATTAACATTATTTTGTGTATTTGGTGTAATGAAATGTGTTTATGCGGTTTAAGGTTCAAAAAACACATTATTTTCCAC
>NW_015552558.1:1685371-1685626 GCF_001515605.1 Sinocyclocheilus anshuiensis
CGAAACACAGCGTCACACACGGCGGGCTAGAGTGAGCGGAGGCCGGAGGCCTAGAGTGAGCAGAGGCCGGCGGCGGGCGGGCTTGCAGCAACCACATGTGACGACACCGGGCTGGACTCCTCTTCGTCCACGGTGAAAACTGATCCGGCGAGCCACAGCGCGAAGTTGATGTATTTCCTCAGAGACCAGCAGCAAAAGTAGTTTCGCTTTCACAACGAAACACACAGCGCCTTCACAACATGGCGGCGGCAACAA
>NW_015552558.1:1686358-1705604 GCF_001515605.1 Sinocyclocheilus anshuiensis
TAGTCTTTGCAACTTTACAGATCTTCTTTATGCACCAAGAGCTTGTAACACTCCAAAGAGAAAGGAAAAATTGAAACCGCATCATATGACCCCTTTAAATATGTTCATCTTGTTGCTAACAGTGTTGCTAGACAATTGTTTTATACACTGTAATGGATTTAAGATCATGATTGGGTAAGAATAACATTGTATGTCCTTTGTCTTTATTTATGTGGTGAAAAGCTATATAATTAGTGATATGACTATTAGGGATATGCCGGTATCAATTTTTCATGTTGCGATTAATTGCTAATGCTTTTATCATGGTATACAATAATAATTTAAACACGATTCAGAAACAGAAAGTAGTGCAGCTGCTTTGTTTACAGGGTTTCCGGGGTAATGGCTACATTTAAATGAATTATTATTATTATTATTATTTCTGCAGTATAGCGCCATCTGCTGTCAGAGAGTGAAAGTGCGCTTTCATCCAGAGCGTCTCTCACATGTTCCGCCATGTGCTTCTCGTCCGCGCTTATTTACAACAGAGTGCGCACGCGTCTTTCTCGCAGCATACAGCGGTGTTGTGCATTTTGACCAGTTGATGGGAAAAGTATTTTTAAAATGCATTCAAAATTCGGAATAATTTGTAATATATAATTATTCACGGTATTTAGAAGTGCCCACGATAACAATACCATGCATATTCAGTACTGTGATATATCGCATTACCGAATACCGGCACAAGTCTAATGACTATACATTATGACTTAAAAATCTGTCTTG
Source organism: Sinocyclocheilus anshuiensis (assembly GCF_001515605.1). Lineage (NCBI taxonomy): Eukaryota > Metazoa > Chordata > Actinopteri > Cypriniformes > Cyprinidae > Sinocyclocheilus > Sinocyclocheilus anshuiensis. The sequence continues at coordinate 1,687,124 of NW_015552558.1, forward strand.
TCTGAACTTTGTTGTTACAAAGTTTGTCTAAACTGAATTTGTTAGGAATGATATTGCTTTGCAGAAGCTTTGCATTTAAATATTTCAACTGAAATAAATACTTTGTGGGTAATTATTTACTTATGTGGTAAGGAACCATGTAATAAGCTGGATTACTATATTATATAGTAACATTACTATATATTCCCTTTTGAGGTATAAAGCTTAAAAATAAAATGTTGGGAATAGATATATAACAGTTTGTAACTTATTTATTCACTAAACGGTGGTAATTTTCTGCAAGATATGGCGGGATTCATGTGAGTGGACCCATGGCAGCTTTGGCACCTGCACCCTATTGTTATGAATCGTCATTATTGATGACATTCTTAATGGTATGTTGGCACGTGGGTTATTTCAAGCGTAAATTAAGCTGTCCGCGAATTGTGCGCCAAGCGGAAAAATGTGCTGTTGCTGCCACTTTTCGATTACCATAAATCGAATTGGGGGAAAAAGTGGTAACTGCATTTTCACATTTTCTCAAACAAAGCAAGTTTTGAATGTCCATTAAAACATAGACATTTTGGCATAGACAACGTATGTTGAAGGTACACTTAATTTCTCAACATTCTATGGCAAACTAATAAAAGTAAAAATTTCTGAGGATTTCCATTTGTTTTCCAATGCTCGACAAATCTTGTGTGTGGCATTTGTACATATATATTTGTGTTTAAGCATTTGGAAGACACTGAGACACTTAATGGCTATTCCTGGCAACATTTTACAAAAACATTTGCCACGTTTCTTACCTAGGATCTTTGATAAATTAATAAATTAGATAGCATACCCTGTTAAAGACATCTCTACTCACCATTGGTATGCAGGTTGTATTTCTACAGATGGCATCAAGCATGAATTGCAGCATGGATAAATTATATACTGGTGCTTTTTTATATTACTTGAGGGTTATGTCTGTGCTGTTTTTGCTGTCACTTTTAGCAGTTTTTTTTTGTGAAGTTCAGAGTATATCTAAAAATGATTTGTCAGTTGTCACCATTCTAGAGTTTTGTATGCTGTGTTTCTAATTGACAGCTTATAACAAATAATCTTGCAAGAGTGTTGCACGATGCTGTCTCTTCTAAAGGCAATATTTGTGTTTCAGTAGCACTTTTAAACAAATTGTAAGAACTCAATTTGCAGATGTTTTGTCAGATATGTATACTACATTAAAGTGGATTAGAAGTTGACTTTTATTTAATTAAAATAAGGAACATTCAATTTAAATTGTCCACATGCTTTGCTCAAGTATACCAAAGTCCTTCTCTCTAAATTCTTATCCAGTTGGATCTTGCAAAGCAGTGAAATCCTGTCACGGTTTTGTAACCTTGTAGTTTGGAGATCTACTGAGGAAAATTCTGGTAAGTGCCTTATAAAACAGAGCCATGCATTCATTGAATGCAAACATTTGCTGGATGAAGAGCACATTTGGTTTTCTTTTTAGACTTTCATTTTTTTTTGAACATAATAGCAGATTGAATCTGTTTTGCAGTGACAGAAAAGATGTAAAGGGGTCATATAATGCTACATGCACTTTTACAAGTTGTTTGAACTGAAATGTGTGTTGGCAGTGTGTGTACACAACCACCCTATAATGATAAAAATCCACCCAGTGGTTTTTTGTTAATCTACTAAAATCTTTACCCCTTTCTCAAATCGAGACGATCTCAGATGCCTGTCTGTGTGACATCACACAGACAGGCCCCTCCCATGATAGTTTGATTGACAGTAGCGTTTCAGCACAGACTGGACTGTTGAAGGTACACTTACCTTAGACCCGCCCTAAATGAGCTGTCATCAGACCGCCATTGTTTCACTGCTGGAGCAGTTGTAGACAAGAATGACTCCTAAGCGATTGAGGTGTTCTGTTGTTGGATGTAATAATGAACATAGCAGTCGTCGTTTACTCCCGACATCTGAGCCGCTGAAGACGCAGTGAATTACGTTTGTTTCTGAAGGGAATGCGCCCCCGATCTACATAAATGCGTCTATGTTCGCACGAATCATTCGTGATCAAGCTTCACCTACAGAAGAAGTGAGTGCAAGATTTTTTTAAGGAATCTTTGCAAATCGCCTTTCCTAATAATGTGCTAATTAGCAAGTTTCACGATGAATGCGGCTAAAGTAAACAGTCTCTCGGCGGGGTCAGCAGAGCTCATTAACATTTAAAGGAAAATGCTACAAATCTGCATGCTCTGAAAAGAGCTGTTTTTGACAGGGTAAAAAAGGTGTTTTTTACACTACCATTGAGAAATTTTAACCAAACTATGTTACAGACTTTTCATTAAGACCCTAAAGAATCATATCAACTTGTGGAAAATGGGCATCCTATGACCGCTTTAAGCACAAAGCATGTGCAGTTGACATTTAAAAAGAGAGGCTTGTGAAAGTGTCAAGCAAACAAGACAAGAAATAATTTTTGTGTGTGTTTATTTGAACAGTAGTTGGGTCTTAAGGCCAGAAAGTCTCCAAAAAAAAAAAAACAGACATCACCGATACATTTATTTACTATTAACAACTTGTTTGGGAAGGTTGCAATCAATCAATCAATCAAACAATAATCACACACCTACAGTTTGTCAGGCATTACTGTAATTTTCAGTGAGCCTGGGTTTCAGAGCTTTTTGGAAATAAACATCAGAGGTGGGTTTGACAGACAAAAAGCTATGTAGAAAAGTACCTCATCCATACTGTGACATATGGTGGTGGATCTGTAATGCTGTGTGGCTATTTCTCTTCGAAAGGCCCTGATTTACTTCGTAAATCGTAAACTCCCCACAGGTACCAGCAGATACTACATCAATACCTGACTGACTCTGTCAGGAAGCTTAAAATGAATCTTCCAACAGGAAAATGATCCAAACACACCTCAAAATCACTTGCTTCACTACCCACAGAATGGACTGAGCAGTCCCCTGACCCAAACCTCCCTAGAACACCTGTAGGATGAGATGAAGAGGTTATAATACCATATAAAGTGTTTTAGTTTTACTGTAAGTAATAAAATGTAAAAAATATATACAAGCATACAATTTCTTTTCTTGTTTGCTTGATACTTTTACAAACTTCTCTTGTTAAATGTCAACTGCACGTGCTCTGTACTTAAATCTTTTCTGTTACTGCAAAACAGATTCAATCTGCTTTCCTGTTCCAACCAAACACAGATACAAAATGTCACGTTGAGATATGAAAATGACAACAGACTGAAAGGCTAAAAAGAAAATCAAACATGCTCTTCCTCCAGCACATGGTTGCATTTCAATAATGCACAGCTCCATTTTTTAATATACTGTAAAGAAACAACCTTACCTTCAGTACTTAAATACCTTCAGTATTTACAGAAATAAAGCACCCAGAATATATATTTTATTTACACCCAGAATATATTTTAAGATGTCAAGACTAGTTTTGGTTGTTTTGTCAACCACCCACAGAGATGTATGAAGATCTTAAATGATCATAAGTGTGGTGAGAAGTTTGAGATGCAGCAAAATTGTAAACTGTGGACTGTATTTAGCTTAATGACTGGTACAGTGGTTTGGCACATATAAATATATAATTTGCTGGCACAAATAGTCACCCACCTTTAAACATTAACTGGCAATGAGAAGGGCTTTGCTTTCTACATTGAGGGAAGAGATTAGCACTGCTGTAATAATAAGCTCATTTGTGTTCTTCCTCGCCTCTGAGCAGGAATAACAGGCCGGCGTGTTGAATGAAGACAGCAGAACTAATCGTGTTTGATGGCTCGGCTGGCAAAGGAGGATAATGAGTGTTTGTGCATGGGCACAAATAAGATGTCCTTCTTGTCTGATCATCTGCTCTTTTCTGATCGGAGTCATCCATCCATCCATCCATCTATCTATCTGCCTACCTATCTACCTATTGGGTTGTTTATAACCAACAGTAACCCAACCGCTTGCCTACAGAATTATTATTATTATTTTTTTTTTAGGGCACTAGGGCATTTCTCAATACTCATAATTCAAAGGTCACTTTTTCAAAATTCTTCACAGTTCTCCTAAACAACTTTTAGCATAGCACTGAGTTTTTAGATTTAGTATATATTTCAATATAGTATTACTGTAGAAATGTAGCAAAGTTATTCAGTTTTGTATAATGTTAGGTTTTGAACTTAAGTTTGTTTTGAAAAGAGAATGCAAATGTAAAAATTGGCCTTATGGGTGGTAGTTGGGTCTAAATGAGAGAAGAAATCTGTGCAGTTTGAAAGATGTAGTTATTGAATGCATTTTGTTCCAATGCAATTATAAATGATCTACAGTTTAACCCACATGTCTGTGCTGTTGTTCTCAATGTGTGAAGAGCTTTGAAAAAGTGACCTAAGTATTGAGACATGGGTCCTAGTGATTGTAAAAAACCATGACCAATGACCAATCTTAAAGGAAAACATCAGATGGCTAACTTGTACATGTCTAAGCAGTTTATGTAACCAGCCTTTGGTTATTACACTGGCTGACATTTTATTATACCTGGATTCATCAAGATATTGACATGTTTTAGTCAGAGCTCTGGGTGTTTGTGATGATGTTAAATGGACCCTAAACTACAACCAGCCAAACCAGAAATGAAATGCACAATATGCTCACAGACAAATGCTTTCTCTCGCTCAGAGCAAGCGCTGGTGCATATGCACATAGTTGTCATGACAACAATACTTTAATGACTATCTTGAGTAGGGAGAAATCATGTCGAACCTTGTTCCTTTTAATGGAGTGACTCATTTGAATGGAGAGATGGACACTTGTTGTGGTTTCACTAGTCGGGGTCTTTTAGAACTCTCATTATGGGGGACTAATTATTACTAGAAAGGTGATTCTGATGTGAAAATGTGAACATGAAACCTGCCAAAAAGCTGTACTTTAAACAAACACATATAAGTGGATTTAAAATCAAGTACTTTGTATTTTTACTAATATAAAATTGAAAATGAGTACTAGGGGTGCAACGGTTCTCGGTAAAAAATCGAACCGTATACCGTTCTCCACACACGGTTCGGCATACACTAGGACCGCGGTTCAACTTAAATCTGACAATGCATCTGTAATATGGTTTGTTAGAGTTCGGCTAATGCATACGCGCAGTGAGAAGATCTGTGTGGTGGCTCTCATCCGAAGCGTGTGGACCTGCGTCTCAGAACCCGCGCAAATATTAAGCTTTCTGAAGTATTCTGTTTGAATGGACAAATTCACACAAAAATTATGTCAAAATGCCCGTCTTGGTGAGTATCCTAGCAGACATATTTCTCGCCATGCTGCGGACGCAAGCTTCAGACGAAGAAGTGAATGATGTGTGCTCCCGGCGCCTATTTATACTTTAGTCGCACCGGTAGTGACGTCATGGCTGTCGCCGGCCAACGAGTTGGTGTTTTTTGAATGTATGCTTCAGACACGGGTCACGACGAGGTGTTCCCCATAGCGCCCCCTAGAGGACGCAGTGTCTCGTTCCCTACTCAGGGAACCATGGTTACACAAGTAACCTGAGACGTTTTTTCCCTAAACATAGCAGATACCGAACCATACCGAAACCGTGACTCTAAAACCGTGACACAAACCGAACCGTGAGTAAGTTGAACCGTTGCACCCCTAATGAGTACTGTTACTGGAATAATATTTTATTGGGGTATCTGTACTTTTACTCACGTAGCTGATTTATGTACTTTGCCCACCACTGGGCTAAAGTTAAAAATCTAAAGTCTAGCTAAATTATTCATTGTTCTGAAATGAAAACAGTACAATTATATGACTTTTTATTGATTATTATAATGGTTTTGCACAGCATAAAACCATAGTATGCAAATACATGAATGTAGTACTGCACACATTATTAGCTAACCTTAAAATTCAAGTCAAATTTGTATTGAGTCACGTGCCAGTAATCTCTGCTCCAATTCTTTGTCCAAAAACAAGTCCTTGGCCTGAGAAAGGTTGGGGACCCCTGTCTTAACACAGTCTCTTTTCTGATTGTGTGTGCGTAACACTGCTTCTTTCATAGGAATTCCCATTCGGCAGATTTCACGGCTTAGCACTCACAGGACTGATATGCCCATTTGCCTGGTATTTTCTGCAGCGCTGCCGTGCTGGAGTGTGGAGCAGTGTTTTGCACCGTGACGGATCAGCCCCAACACTCTCACGCACACACACACACACAAATAATGTGGCATTTTTGTGTGTAAATGCACCTGGAAAACTGGTGCATATGCACAGATACATTTCTAAACTGTCTGTCTGTGATAAATGGTGGAAAGTGATGGTTCTGCCATCATTTTGCATAAAGCTGGTTGGTCTGTAGAATCATCATACTGTACAGATCAATGTGATGATTAACAGAAGCCAGGGTTGCCAGGTCCTAGACAAATTTCCAGCGCAAAGCCAATAAAAAAAAAAAAAAACACCTAAAAGGAATGAAATGCCCACTTTAGCCTTTAAAGGGGTCATATGATGCGATTTCAATTTTTCCTTTCTCTTTGGAGTGTTACAAGCTCTTGGTGCATAAAGAAGCTGTTTATAATGGGTTTTCATGTTTTTGAATCATCGATCCGGCCTGACAGGACATCATCACAGTATGGTAAGGGGCGTAACATTTCCGTCACACGCTTGAGGTATTCGGCCAATCACAACACACTGGATAGCTGGCCAATCAGAGCACACCTCACTTTTCAGAACGATGAGCTTTGTAAAAATCTACACGTTTCAGAAAGGCGGGGCATAGAGGAGAAACAATAATGTACAGTATGTGGAAAATAATGTGTTTTTTGAACCTTAAACCGCATAAACACATTTCATTACACCAAATACACAAAATACTGTTATTTTTAGCAGCATCATATGACCCCTTTAAACATATATTGTCCTTTCACTTCCCCAATTTTTGTAGTTTTAAATAGTTTAGTAAATGCTATACATTTGTATTTGTGACATGTAATAAAGCAGACAAGTATAAAATAATAAATGTTATGCTTTTAAAATCCCTCAGTTAATCAATCAATCAGTTAATAGAAAGAAAGAAAGAAAGAAAGAAAGAAATTACATATTTTACCTTTAAATAGAGAAGAGTGTTCATTGGTAGCTGAAAGCATAATGAAATTAACCAAAATATTTAATGAATAGCCTACATATGAAAGGGGCAGGTACAGTGGCCCAGTAGCACACAACACAACGGAAACAAGCTGCAACACAACAAAATTAGCTCAACACAATGGAAACAAGCAACAACACAGCGAAATTAGCACAACACAATGAAATTGTGTTGTGCTAAGTGTTGTGTTGTGGCGATTTCGTTGTCGAGATTTTGTTGTGTTTTGCACTACTGGGTCACCATAGACAGGCGTGTAGAACAGTGTTTTTTTAAATATATATTAAAAAAACTATTTAAACTATTTAAACTAGTTAGTCCTATGTGTTGTGTTGTGGCGATTTCGTTATGTTGTCGAGATTTTGTTGTGTTTTGCACTACTGGGTCACCATAGACAGGCGTGTAGAACAGTGTTTTTTTAAATATATATTAAAAAAACTATTTAAACTATTTAAACTAGTTAGTCCTATGTGTTGTGTTGTGGCGATTTCGTTATGTTGTCGAGATTTTGTTGTGTTTTGCACTACTGGGTCACCATAGACAGGCGTGTAGAACTGTTTTTTTTAATATATATAACTGATATAATATTTTTATTTTATTTTATTTGGAATCAAATTTAAATTTTGTTGTAATTTTGTTGTGTTTTATAATTTTTATTAGTTTTCATTTTAAATACGTTTATATAATTTTTTATTCATTTTTATTTATTAGTTTTAATAACCTTCATGTATAACTTTATGAATGATTTGTGTGTGACAATTGTATTGAAATTAGTGAAACTTTCTGTGGAGTTTTGTGGACACAGGATTAAGTGTGGTATGGGTTTGTCTTTCATACAACTTGTTAAACTATACAACTAGTTGTATAGTTTGTTTTCCCCCAGTGAAAAATAAAGCAGTGGCAATGAGTAATGCCGATGTTCTTTACATCCCAGCCACAATACAACCCCAGCTAGAGCCTTATTGGAAGAGAAAGCGGTTTATCTCTTCTAATGCTAACACTGCATTGCTGCATTCATTTCTGTGCAAGCAACACATTCTGTTTGTTGTGTGGTGTTAATGGTTTTAAAAAGGAGCTGTGCTAAGTTTTTCTGTAGCGACTGGCTGAAGCGATCAGGTCTGTGTTTCTGAGTCGGTGCACAGCGCTCTGGTCTCTTGGGTAATCTCAGTGCCGGTGGTTTGCCGAGCTGAAGACTTTGACATTAGAGCTAATGTAACAGTGAGCGATTGCTTTGGCACCTCGAAACGGTGTGGAGCTTTTTGTAAGACCAGCAAGAAATATGACTTTGAAAGCCATTTTAAACTTCATTTTCCCCACAGACGTGTGTGTCAGTAAACACCCTACCTCCACTTTGTCTTTGTAACACTGTGAGTGAATAAAGGGATATTCACACTATGGCTAGGTGACATACCCAAATGTTTTTCAGTATTATATTAAGCTTGATTATTTTTCAGAAATTGCTTTTTTTCCCCAATAGTTACAACTATCATTTCAACCAAATGGGTTGATCACTAACAAAATATTTAAGCAACATCACGTAAGCAAGCATGTTGTTGTTCTGGATATCAGCACAGTTGTAATTCATCCAAAGGCCCAGTGCTACAGATAAACACAGCCAGGGTTGCCAGGTCCTAGAAATATTTCCAGCCCAAAGACGACCCAAATCCTGCACAAAAATAATGAAAACTAGCCCAATTTTTACCCATCAAATCACAACTGACAGCTGTGGGATTCCCATAAAGACCCTTAAAATAAACGTTTTGATTTGATTGAAATCTTACTTGGATGAATTTAGCTAGACTTGTTTATCTGTAGTATGTGCATATTTATTTATTTTAAACTTTTTAAAACATTTTTTATTCTTTTAGTTCTTTGCCTTTTAATTTTCAGCACTTTGCATGATAAACTGTTTCATATGTGAGCTATTAATATGAATAACAATGTCACAATGCGATACACAATGTGATGTGATAGGTTAACTCCATTAAGCTGCAAAAAATTCCTGATGTGCATGAATGGCAACACGGATGACAGCCATGCCGATATTCACACATGATTGCAGACACAACAAGGTTGTGAATGTGTTTTGACTTTTATACAGTTTATTAAACCAGAAGTCACAGTTTTTCTTAATTGGTTTGGCTCAATTCTCAAATGAGATATTTTTCTTTCTTTCTTTCTTTCAAAAAAAGAGTAATTGTCCAGAGAACACTAATTGTTCTCTGAACAATTAGTTTCTTGGTCAAACCAGATTTGAATTTCTTATTTATTCACATGAATGGCATACACCAACATGCAACAACATGCTTTCTCAATGAAATTGTCAAACTCTTCTTAACATTATTTCATTATCACATGCAAAATTATCCATTCATTTATCAAAATATGTCAAACATTTATATATTCCATTAATATCTATGATATGGAATGGTTTCTGATGTCTGCTAAATTGGCAAATGGCCTGCCATAGTAATGCATTTACATGGAATCACATTTTTGTCAACCAATTAAGTTTGGAAACATATATTGAACTTGCATGGAAGTCATTTTGTTGCAGTTTTCTTTTAACTACTGTTTTGAATAAGTTACTACATTTCAAAGACATCCAATAGAGTTGTGATGTCCCATAAAACAGTTTTGACAGTTGCACTTAGTTTAGAAAATATTAAGACTGTTTAAAAAAAAAAATAGCCAAAATGAAAAATGTAATACTGGGTAACTTAAGTAACTTTAGTCAAAATATTGCAAGTTATTGTTCCAAACATGCACACAGCAGGATCAGCTGCATGTCTCTGAGCAACACACAGTAGTGGCATTTCTGAATGAATCTGCGATTTTAAACAAATCGGTTGAATGAATGTTTCAGGGGCTTTTGTACGTATAACCTTCTCTTTTGAGAAATTCTAATAATTCAGTTTTAGCTATTTTAGCATCCCCACCAATAAATGCACAGAATGACAGTCTGTTTGAAACAACCAAACACAGACAAGCGGAGTGAAACAAAAACGGAGTGAAAAGTCCCAGTGCTGTTGGACTGTTATATCAGCTTTCTTGGAATGCTCCTCAATCAATCAAATCCGAGCACTAGAACTAACTGTTGTATAAATATTTGATATATAGCCTATGAGCTTTCACATTTGAGTCAGTATCATTCTAAAACCCTATCTAAAACCATATCTGATACCCCAGTATCATTCTAAAACCCAATACAATGATTGTATTATTTGGTTATTTTGTCTCATGTTTCATTCTATTCATACTTACAAGACTTCAAGTTTTTAAGATTTTAATCATACATTTATAAACCTTGAGTTAACATTCTTACTTGCATGTTTATGAGGTCAGTAACACTGATTGGATGAATGCAGCATTCTTGCACTGCATCATTTCAGTTTTTGCACTACAATTTGATATTAGCATAGAAGAAGCTTTTCATAACCCAGGGTTACAACTGATGCAACTGTAAAGTAAATCTCAAAATTACAAGTGTGAAACATTGCTAAATCTAAGGGTAAGCACAGTGTGAAGGCCTTTTACAGCAGACACACAATCACTTTCTGATGAATGATTGAATCCTATTGAGATAAACTTCAAGAGTTCGTTCAGTCTATATATTTAATTAAATCAATAAGCTGGATCTCCACATGCAGTATGACCTGTTTGACAGAAACTCTATAGCCTGGATCAAGGTTTTGAGGCTTCTCCTGAATAAATTTAGCTCTATTTCTAACTTTTGCTTTGTTCTTTGACTTTATGAGGTGCTGAGGATGACAGTTTACTGTGAGGAAGAGGAAACCTCAGACTTTGAAATCAACAGCAGATTTGCCTTTATCTCGAAAGCTCTGGGGTGTTTGGTGGATTGAGGGGTAGGATTTCAAAAAGCTAGATCTTTAAAAATCGCAATTAAAATCTTACGTTTAAGAGCCAACAAAGGAATGACAGTACTATCTAAGCTCAAAGCCTGGATTACCACCCAGTCTGCTGCTCTTCCGCAGCTGCAAAGAAGAAAAAAGGCCAAAAGTTTCTCTATTTAAACTATTGCTGAATTTCACACTTAGCGCCTTTCAGCATCGAAAGTTCTCTTAAAAGAGATAACAATTATAGCTAGAAGCCGTTTTCCTGAGGGTGTAATGCAATTGCCTGTTTGGCCACGGCCTTACTGTTGTTTCATGGCCTTTTGCTTGATGAAAGTCCTGGTGATCATATGCAATAAAGAGAGCAGGCTTTCAATCTCCTGAAATATGAGTTCATGTTAGACTGTGTCGCTGGGGGAATTAATCAGGGCTCACTCAAAACGCTTTCACACGTTTACAGAACTTAACGTCTCGGTTACGTATGGTAACCCTCGTTCCCTGAAGGAGGGAACGGAGACGTCACGTCGGATGACCGACGAAATTGGGATCTCGCTTAGAGAGACCAATCTACTTCGAGTGTATTGCCGCTTGAACTGAGGCGCTAAAGCGATCGCACCTGCCGCATTAAAGAGCGCCAAAAAACAAAACTGTATTTATTGTTTGAATTTCGTTATGAATTTGGAATAATTTTAAAGCTGATACCTTTTTTTATTAAAAAGTAACAAAGCACAAAGCTTTTTGCGATTACTGGACGGCAAGTGCGCTTCAAATAATATGAAGTTCATGCATTAACAGAACACAGCATAGACTAAGATCTTGTTAAGAAGAAGCCATATTAGTAATTATTATAAACGAGTATTGTTAACAATATTGCCAATATCCACACAGCTGACAGCTTCACCTGTTGTAGTTTGTTCAAGTTGTGCACGAAATAGATGCTGTTTTCTGCACTTTCACTTCGCACGTCTCCGTAATTTCGATCTCTCTCACGCTGTACAGGTGAGCTGCGTTTAGCAGACTGTGTGTGACAATGCTGCTGTGCGGCAGAGATGAGGACTGTTTGAAACTATTTTTTCCACTAAAACTTTGTTGCGCACGCATCGTCTCAGTTTAATACGTGAACATAACAAAAGATGTGATTGCAAAACAATCAGGAAAAAGACTTTTAAGTTATAACATGTAAATATATATATATAGTCGCCAGTGGCGACCTCAGCAAAAACTTCACTCGCAAATTAATATTTTTGGTCGCAAATGCGACCGTTTTAGTCGCAGTCTGGAGCCCTGCTTTCCTTAAAGTGCTCATACAAATCAGGCACACAAAAAGTCAGCAAGCTTGAAAAGTTGATTGTTAAAGTTCACCTCAAAAATGGAAATGTAGTCATTAATTACTCATCCTTATGTCATTGCCAAGCTGTATGCTGGTACTCTTTCTGTAAAACAAAAAGAAAGTATTTTTGAGTAACTCTTAAATGGGGATAATAATAATAGTGATATGCTAATAATGCTATAATTATGATGTCTGGATAGAGACACAAATTAAATTTAACATCTTCAGCAGAAAGGAAGATATTAATTGAAAAACTCCTTAAATTGCAGTGTGTTCCTTATACAAAGATATTGCATGACCTCAGAACATTATATATATATATATATATATATATATATATATTAGGGCTGTGTATCACCAGAAAAGTCACGATACAAAGGCCACAATACGATACGTATCATGATACAGGACTGCACTGAATTTCACCTCAGCAGAATTTAGAAAAACAGCAGTTTATTAAACACTGCTTACTATAGTGCCATTTCTAACTATTGGCAGAGCAGGCAGAATGTACTTGTTCTAATAAATTTATATTGTAATGTACTCATTATATTAATATATTCAAAAAATTATATTTAGATTGCTGGTAGGTTATCATTGCACAAGTTAACACTCTCTATGTTTAAAAAATAAAAATAAACATTTGAAGAGTTCTAAACTAATGCGCTGTCTTCTGTATCTAACGCAAACACACGCCGGCTCAGTCACTCACACAGATCACGTTGCGGCCGCACTCAGAAATTCAGGAACAAACTTTTTATCACTGCCCCGCAATTTTATCAACTAAATAGCTTAATCGCTCAAGAGCTACATTATCTTTCAGCTTACATCTCTTTATATCAGGCAACCCAGTTGTGTTCCTCGGTCCAGATTAATCCTTGTAGCCTATATATTATGCTCTATTCATTATTTTTTAGAAACCTAGCACTTTTCTACTCAATTTTAAAATTGTAAACAAATTAAGCGCGGTCCACTGCTGCCAAAATATCGATACAGGGCCAGCTGTATCGATACTCGTATCGTCAAATCTCTGTGACGATACATCGTCGTATCGCATGTTCTAGTACACCCCCAAAACAAAATCAAGACTTTGTAAAAGAGCATAATAGGACCCCTTTAAGGTACATTTAGAACAGATAAAAAATGTGCTATTAAGTTGTGATTAATCACGAGTTAACTTATGACCATCATGTGATTAATTGCGATTAAATATTTTAATCGATTGACTGCTCAATCGATAAAAAAATATATATATACATGTATGTGCGTGTGTGTGTATATGTATATATATATTTAAGAAAAAAAGTGTATTTTTTGTAACTTATTTCAAAAAGTGACATTTTCATATATTCTAGATTCATTATGTAACGTGGGGTTTGGGTTTTGTTCCTTGTTCATTGTTTTCTTGTCTTTTATTTTGATATTCTGCCTTGTCATGGTTCCTGTCTAGTCATGTGATTCCCTTGCCCTCATGTTATCCTGCTATTGGTTCTTTGGTTCATGTGTCATGTTCTCATTGGTTGTCTTAGTCATGTGTCCTGTCTCTCATTGGTTGGTTATTGTCATGTGATTTGTATTGTTTGATATAAATAGCCCTCATGTAGCCGTTAGGCTTGTTTGACTTCATGTGGCGCCACAAAGATCGGCTGCCACCTTACAAAAACAATGCATTCTGGTTAGAACATTTGTCCGACATGCGTCATCAAAGTACCGCGAGAGCAAAATGAGACCAGCCGCCGAGGTCAGGCGCTGCAGTTGCTCAAAATCGGCTGCGAGAGCTTTGATGATGACACACTTTATTCTCATTGGTTAGATTCTGGGATGACAAGCACGACATGAGTTGCGTGTTTATTCTAACAATTCAATTCCAATTATGCTCACAAATCTGTGTTTCTATAACAGTAAGAGCTTTTTTAGTGTAGTTGCACTGTTATCTTAAGTCATTTTTATTAAAAACACTGATAAAAACATATATACCCCCACTTTATTGGTATTTAGTAGCCTATGTTTATGCTGAACTTTATTATTGAACAGATGGTGCTGTATTAAGCAGTATATTAGAAGTGTTTCTGTGGCTCATAAAAACTTTTCTGTGTATTTGACAAATACTGCATTTAATTTACTGCATCTGTGATAAGAGTATGCAAACACCATGAGAGCGTCATTACCGGGAGCAGAAAGTGTCCGACTTGATGTCTCCGCTTTTAATTCCACCCCGAAGTGGCAGGCTAGTATAGTTTATCTCGAACAAGCCTTTTGTCTCTTGTCGAGTATTGCTGTTGTAACAAGTGATGGGAGAAACGAACCTTTTCAAAGCTTTGAATTAATTGAACCAATTGCTTCGCAAATTGATTCACTGTTCCGAAGTGCTCGAAACACCCCACGCTGGTGACGCCTGCTGGTCAAAACTGTGCAACAAAAACTCAGGCTAAAACATGCATAAAAACGTCTCCAGATTACGTATGTAACCATGGTTCCCTGAGGGAACGAGTCGCTGCATCAAAACGCTATGGGAATGCCTTCAGCGTGACCACGCTCTGAATCATGTGTGTAATCAGACCAATGGATGGGCGAGACATCACGGGTGGGTGACGTAGAGACCAGGAAGCTATAAAAGCACATGCGGTGGAACCAGCGTAAGCTTCTAGGAATGAAGCAAGCGCTCACAGGGATGCCGGAAGTATGGCACTGAGACGCAGCATCTCGTTCCCTCAGGGAACCATGGTTACATACGTAACCTGGAGACGTTCCCCTTCAGGAACTCGAGCTGTGTCGAAACGCTATGGGAACGAGTATGCCCACGCCGCCAGGCTTACAAATCTCTGCCTAGTGTGGAAGAGCACAGCTAGGGCGAGAGAACAGAAGAGCCAGGAGTAGCTCGCATATCTAGGCCATAAAACCTTGACGAACGTGAGGGGTGTGGATCAACCCGCAGCGTTGCAGATGTCTTGCATAGACACACCTGCCAGAAAGGCCTTGGAGGCCACCACACTTCTAGTAGAGTGAGCCTTGACCCCCAGAGGTGAGGGGAGATCAGAGGACTCATAAGAAATGGAGATGGCTTTCACTATCTACCGGCTGAGGGTCTGTTTTGTAGCAGGAAGACCTCTCTTAGTGGGACCGTAGCACCCGGGGCATCGCCCTGTAGCCGCCGCGCTCACTCAACCCCGCCACATTGCCATAATAGTCGGAAGCGGGGATGAAAAGGCGGGGCGAGAATGGCCTAGCCCACGACCTCGACACCTCGGTGTGGAAGTCGGGGAAGAATGGCAGGCTCTGGCGTGGAGGTGGCGGCCTCGACCGCAGAAAGCGTTCATCCAGCTTGCTTTTCTGCGGCTCGGTCTGTTTCTTGGCGGGCCAATCTATGTTCAACTTGGCCACGGCACGAGTAACCACCTCCACTAGCTCCTCATACTGAGACGATTGAGGGGGCGAATCCTCATCGACGCCCTCCACATCAACCTCCTCGGAGGAAGACAGGCGGAGCATCGAGCCCTCTCCCCGGGGGGGAAGTAACCGCGGAGCGGGGATCCGATCCCAGAGAGCAGGCGCTGCATCTGGCAGGTGAGGAAGAAGATAGGGACTCGCCCGTCTCCATTCCGTCCACCAGATCCATCTGCGAACCCCCACGAGTGCAGCCGCCGCCAGCACCTTGAGGGACTCTGGTGAAGGCTCCCTCCTCGAAGAGAGCCTTCTGGGAGGGAAGCATATGCAGAGCCGACTCTGATATCCCTCGAGAGCCGACTCTGCGTGCTTCGCTCCCAAGCAGACCACGCACGGACTGTGTGTATCACCATCCGTAATATAACGCGGACAGGGAGGAACAAACAGCCTATAACGCGGTGTAGCAAATTAGCTCAAAAGGGAAATGTATATAAATAATTACAGTTAATTATGATTAATTACAATTATTTATATCAGCTGCCAGTAGTAACTGTAGCAGAATTAAATTGCCCTCAACTAATCTGTTCATCCAGCACATCAGTGCCGTTTTAGAACGGGGTCTACAGCTTAGTTAAATGTATGATACTTGCATTGCCTTGGCCTTGAACGAGCTTCCGGATGCAGTCCCGGATGAAAGTCTTGATGGTTTGGAGGTTCGGTGGTGTATGAGTCGCGATCACGTTCTTCCGTGTTTGAAGAGTGATGAACTCCAAAAAGATGTTATTCTGACTCTGTGGTGGTCCTTTTAAGGTCTGAGAAGATTCACTCCTCTCAGGGTGGGCTTGTCCAATGAGAAAGGCTGAAATTCGAAGCGGGAGGTTGGAAATACTGGGGAGTTTTATAACCCTTTGTCTGAGAGCATGGTAATTTGCATGGATTGGGTGTTGATATGCAAACTATTAAAGATTCTTAGAACACTAATATGTTGCATAGGTATCCACATGGAACCAGAGGCCTGTTCTGCCTTTCTGAGGTGTTAGATGCATTTCGGGGGAAGGGTCCATAGACCCTCATAGTTAGTTTGTTGATTGAGGGGTGTTACAGAGTATTTGTTAAATATAACTAAAAAAAATTGTGTGATTGGTCCAGACGCTACAACGGTCTGCTCTCGCCCTTAGAGTGCTTTGTCTTAGCCTCGGTTTTAGACATAATGGAGCTTATTGGTTGGGACAAACAACACTAAATAAGACTCACAACAAAGAGTTGACTGACACACACACAGAGTGCTTGCTGAATGACCGAAAGCTGACGCCGGTTCCACCGCACGTGCTTTTATAGCTTCCTGGTCTCTACGTCACCCACCCGTGATGTCTTGCCCATCCATTGGTCTGATTACACACGATTCAGAGTGTGGTCACGCTGAAGGCGTTCTCATAGCGTTTCAACGCAGCTCGAGTTCCTGAAGGGGAACTGCTTTTTACAAACCCAATGCAAATGCTTTCTTGAAAGTATAATATATTAAATGCAATCAAAATAATGAAATACCATTAAATATAAAGTGTCTGTATAATATATTTTTAAAATAATTATTATTCATTTGCAGGGCTTGTTTTGTTTGTTTTATGGAGATCTTAAACAGGCCAGTAAGAGACTACAACTCATCCTTTTAATTACACAAATGTCTCGTTAAAAATGTCTACTAATTGATAAAACTGATCCGAGATCAGAGACGATCAATGGTTCGCTGCTGGGAGGCGTGCTCAATGAACTCGCATGATTCACGGATTCACGGAGATTGCCCCCCAAAGGCAAACTATTGAAATTTCGAAACAGTTATGACGTAACAAAGCCTCGTTTACCGAAATCACGTGACTTTGGCATTTTGATACGCGCTCCGAACCACTGTTTCGAAACAAATGGTTCGCAAAGGTTTCGAAGCTTCATGAAGCTGTGTTTCAAAAGCGGCCATTACTTATTGTAACCTGCTGTCGGTGAGTCTAGTTTGTTCATGCCAAGTCAAGTCTGAAACAGTTATGACGTAACGAAGCCTCGTTAACTGAAATCACGTGACTTTGGCATTTTGATACACGCTCCGAACCACTGTTTCGAAACAAACGGTTCGCAAAGGTTTTGAAGCTTCATGAAGCAGTGTTTCAAAAGCGGCCATTACTTGTTGTAACCTGCTGTCGGTGAGTCTAGTTTGTTCATGCCAAGTCAAGTCTGTTCGAGTCTAATCTGTTCGTGCCAAGTCAAGTCTGTTCAAGTCAAGTCTTTATTTGTATTTTGGATTTCACTTTGTTAAATAAAAGCTGCACGTGGGTTCTTTTCAACTCGCCTCCAGTGGACTTGTTACACATTACATGTAAAGTAAAACATTTAAAAAGTTTTTTTGCTTTAATTTTGATGATTAGAGCTTACAGTTCATGAAAGTCAAAAATTTGAAAATACAAAAATACAAAAATATTAGAAAAAAAGTCAAAATATTAGAATATTTACATTTGAGTTTCATTAAATTACATCCCTACAGTATACATTCCGGGTTTCTCTTGTTCTTTGAAACCACAATAATGGGGAAGACTGCCGACTTAGCAATGTCGAAGACACCCTCCACAAAGAGGGTAAGTCACAGAAGGTAATTACTGAAAGGAGTGGCTGTTCACAGATTGCTGTATCAAAGCATATTAAATGCAAAGTTGACTGGAAGAAAAAAAATGGGTAGGAAAAGGTGCACAAGCAACAGGGATGACCGCAAGCTTGAGAATACTGTCAAGCAAAGCCGATTCAA
>NW_015552558.1:1705720-1713761 GCF_001515605.1 Sinocyclocheilus anshuiensis
GAAATATATATATATATATATATATATATATATATATATATAAAAATATATAGTGCAAGTTGTATGGATAACTACTTTTATTCATGTAAGATTATGAGTAAGGAACAAAATTAATCATCCATGGCGGTTTGGATGGAACATCACAAACTGAATAAATGGCCTTTAATGGTCCGTCCACTGTAGTGGATACCATGGATGAAAGGGTTAATTAATACTGTGCAAGCCATTGAGGGTGGCAATGGAATTTAGTAATTAGGCTAGGGAATACTTTCATCCTGTCTGCCTTTGTCAGCCAGTTCATCTGTAATACTCTGCAAAATGTGTATTTAAAGACCTGCCAACCAAGGTCATCTATCATTTTCTGAATAGTTATTTGTCAGTATTACCAATAAGGCTGTGTATACACTGCCCAGGCCCTACCGCAGCGTAATAACATCTATTATGTGGCTAGCAGAGTGGCTGTATCCTTCAGCAAGTGCATGCTGCTGGCAACTTTGACCAAAACAAATGCCATTAGCTTGGAGGTGATTGATTTGCCGAGAAGAGATCTTTCATTTCATCCATCACAGGGCTGATGAAAAATAAAAGTTGATTTGAAGGATAAGTAGTAGAGCAGAACTTGGATGGCAAAACTGTTGATTTTTGGCACAGGGAATGTGAGCTCATGGGGGGGTTGATCAGCCTGCTCAGCTTCACACGCTGCAAGCCGCTCATCTCAAATGACAAAATAATGTGTCCTTTTCCTCTCGAGCAACATTTGAATAACATATGTTGAGAGGGACAGTGTGTTGACATTGAACTCCCTGCTATTGAAATCACAATACGTGTTGAGTACCAGCCCCTTCTTAATGCTGATGGACGGACTGTGGAGTTTGTGTTGCTCAGCATGCGGCTGGGCACATACGGGCTTCTCTCTTGTCTTTTGCTGGCGGGGGATAATGATAAAGCGCCTTATGCGTATTCATTAAGAGACAGCGCCGAATGGTACTACTGTTTTGCTGCACGTTCCTGAGCCCACAGCTCCACGCTTGAAGGACATAAGCATATCCACGCCGTGAGTTTTGGTTTTGGAATCACATGACCTCTGATGATCAGATGCCTTTGGGGATTCCAGAATAATTTGCCTGGTGAAAAGAACACACTTTGCCTTGCCCTTAATTAACAGAGAAGGCAAAGCATGTTCAAAAAGCAGAACAGCAGAGACCTTGAGGAGAAATAAAAGAGAATTAATTAACATTTAGAATGGCGTACCAACTGGATTGTTCTGAATTGAACAATATTGGTTAGACCTGAAACGTTTGCCTGGTCAGTTTTTATCCCTGAAAATGGATCGTATTAGTTTTATGAAGAATTTAAAATTGGACAAGGTATTTGATGATGTGTCTGGTCAGAATCACAAGATAAGCAAGACATTTTAGTATACGGGAATCTTTAGACACGTTATTGCATTCTTGATTTTGGTAAATGGTCTTATTTCTGCATTCAGTTTTCCCACAATTTATGACCAACTTGCATAACTTTTCAATTACCTTTCCAATCATTTGAGATAAGAATATTAAAATATCATTTGAATTCAGACAGGTTGAATCATTCAGACTGATTTGTGAACTGAATTTGGCTAATTCATAATAAAAGTCTAAAAATCACATATAAGGCTGTAGAACAGTTTAGCACAAACTGGTTTGCTTATAAGGGATTCAACATTTTGCTGGCCAATATGGCTGGCCAGGCCAATAGACAAGTGAAGACTGACAAACCATTGACATACTATTATCTAACTTTCGACCATAACTACTAGGGCTATGTGATATTGAAGAAAAATGCGATATGCAATACCTTGTTAAATAATGTGATATCCGATATGCGATACAATATTGCTTTAAGTGTGTGAAATCAATTTAAATTATATTTAAACATATTTAAAAACTAAAAATTATATAACCAATGTATATGTTTCACATTCTGTCTTAGGGCCTGTCTCTTCTGTCAGAGTCATAGGGCTTCTTAGATAAATCTGGTTTAGATAAATAGCTGTATTCTGTACGTTTGACTCGTGTACGATAATTTTCTTCCAAATACGATAATTTTGAGCTTCTCGTACGATACTTGGACATTTCCAATCTGGCAAAACTGGCAATTCGTTCCAGGAAATCCCTATCTCTGCAGCTGAATAAACAGAAGATTGAACTGCTTTCATTGATTCAACGTGACTAATAAACACACGACTATGGCGATATATGGTTTATCTGAGTTCTTCTTATTATAATTTTCATTATAATAAAGTATATTTATAATGCAATGCTAATTGACATAGCCTTTATCACTGCATAGAATACTATGAAATAATATGTTGCGTACCTTATTTTGTTATACCACATCATCTCACAGAAGAATTTTATTTCAAACACTCAACTGACGTTATGAAGTGAGTTTGGGGTAAAAACATTAAATGTTGTCTTTTGTTGGACAAGAGGTTCATAAATGCTTCTCATGATTGAAAGATGTTTGAGGCGTGTTGCTTTTTCAAATGCATGTTATAACTTATTGCAACTTGTTGCACTTAATAACTCTTTTGAACGTCAAACAAGTCACATAAGTAACAGTTGCGTGCCCAGTCTATTCTCTGCTATATGCGTAAAACATAACTTTTTGCAACATTTAGAAGTAGCCTATAATTAAAATAATAATTCAGATATCACATGCCATTGCAATATGCATATGTACATTTGCAATATTTCGATAATTTTGATATATCATGCAGCCCTAATAACTACAACAAATAAATCTCCATGCATCTTCAAGTGACCTTGGTGAAAAAGGATGGAACTCTCCTATTCTCCTTTCAAAGCTACATTGAAACTGTAACTGTTTTACACAAATAAATGAAGCATGTTTATACAATCAGACATACTGATTAACTAAATAGTTCTGGAATGACCTGGAGTGCCAAAGGGATTTTTGAATCTTTTTTTGTGAATCATTGGTGTATCTTTCTGTCATCTAGTAATTTACAAGAACTGTCCAAATGTAGCAGTTCACTCCAATGAATGAAGATAGGCCTACATACTATGAGAGGTCCATTTAGGATGAAACCAAATTTCTAGAATAAACCACACTTTAGAAAGCTACACATGAGAGGGAGAGAGAGAGAGAGAGAGAGAGAGAGAGAGAGAGAGAGAGAGAGCGATAGCGATGTTTAGGACAATTCACTATCATGAATCGAACTTTAAAAACTATATACGAGGACCTTTCCCAAACGGAAGGCTGCATCCTCCGGAGGTCGCATTTGTAGGCTGCATACGTCATAAAGAAGATCTTATTTTAGAATATTAACCGTTATAAATGTGACCATTATTCTTAGTTAAGTGTAAATTGTTGTAATATGCTTATGACTCGCAAATATAATGCTCAGTTAACTGAAATAAACCAGGCTTGATGACGTATGCAGCCTGCAAATGATACCTCCGGAGGATGCCTTCTGTTTGAGAAACGGCCTACATATGAGCGAAAGAGGACTGTTTAGGATGAACCGATTCACAAATGAATCAGACTTACCAGTGCTAAAGAGAGCTGACATTGTGGTTCTTTATCTCTTGCTCGGCGGTAAGGTAATACAAATTTGACATTAAAAACAATTGTTGCACTATACCGCTAATCATTGTAAAAGTAGCTTGTTACTGTAAAAGCTACATTGTCATGATGAAAGCAGTTGAGCTACTTTCAAAGCTACTTGTAAGTGTTTGGAGTGTCACTGCTGTTGTACTATATGTGTGTTAAATGTTAAGGACACACTGAATCCTATCAGTTTAATTCCCTTGACATTATCTCTAAACATTGTTTACCCACAGATCATAAGTATATGTTGTTATGAAGTGGGGAAAAAATAATCAAAAAGTGAGACAAAATGTCACAGTTTGAACGGATTATCTACAAGAATCAGTTAAGGTTCAATAATGGCCATTGCGACTGTGGAAGACTATAAGCTGATCATTACAGTTGCGAAATGAAAACATATTGCTTCATATTTGTGATACACTTTACAAATTATATAGCTAGAACAGCTATAAAATACATTTACCCGGTGTCCGTGCAACCTTATACATTAATGTAAATTCTGTAATATAATGACATACCGTCATATACGAACAGGGAAAAGAAAAAAAGAAAACTCACGTATGCACACACTTACCACCTTTTTTCGTTTGCTAGCTCCAGGCAGAAGGTGAAACGGCGGCAGTCACGCGCGTGTGTGTGCGCTTGGTGCACGGAGGCGGGGGTGAAAAAGGCGGCAAGCGCGTGAAGGGGGATGAGAAAAGCTCGTGTGCGCTGCTCTCGTAGTCTACCGGTGTCGGTTTCCAGGCAGTGATCGGTGTTCTCTGTGTCCGATTTTCTTTCACTTCTCTCTCTCTCTCTTTCTCTGTGTAATTTAGCAATAGTGGCACACCAATCCTCTGAAGAACGACTCTAGAGATCAAATCTCACGTCTCACTGGGATTTTGCTGCGTTTCTACCGTTTTCACTTCAGCACCTTCTCTCCTCTGTGTAACCGTCAGCGGTCTCGTCACAAACTGAATGTTTTTTGCTGTCTGTGGTAATTTGTTATAATGACCACAGCAAAGGAGTCAAATATATCGACCAAAGCAGCTCAACAGCAAGATCAGGTACTGAAGTGATATATTTTTATTTATTTACATTTTTTTTATTTTTACTGCAGAGAGAGATATAGATACTTTATTAATTTCAAGAGGTAAATTGCTTTAGCTGAACGTGAGGTGATTTGTAAATCTGTCAGAAAAAAAGTATCAGTTCTATCTGCTGAATTGTCTTAAATGTTTTATGTAAGCACCAGAAATTATTGACAGAAGATTTCTGACCATTAACTCTTCAAGGAGAACGTGGCTATTACTAACTGCACAGTTTAAAGTAGCCTACCGGTTTAAAGTTATCAGCTTCAGTCAGCTGGAAGTTCATATTCATAAGTGCATATAATAAGTCTGATAAGCTGTTTATTCTGATTTTCACATTACTTTTAATGGGAAAGATTCTTAAAGTAAATTTCATTTCCTAACATTACCAAGATACACTGTTAATTAAATGACCATTAATGATATCATATTGTCAGAATTCTTTTAAAATTATTTGTATTATTATTATTATTATATTTTCCCCTGTCCTCACATATTGTCTGTTTCCTGTCATTAAAAAAAGAAAGCAGAACTCCTCATAGTAATAAAACAAATATTAATGACAAAAAAAACAAAAAAAAATATATATATATACCTAATGATGATGACCAGAGATCATATTTGCCACAGTGTAGTTTTGAAATGATAATATTTCTTCTTTCCCAGTGTGAACTGCTTAAATCACATGACTTCCCTCTTTTTTTTCAAAAGATTAGCTTGACTACCCCAACAGTGAATGTCGGTGCTTGATTTCAAGAGAGAAAGAGTGGAAGCAGGTACAGAAACAGCCACAGGCAATACTGACAGGAACAAAGTGCAGTGCAAGAAAAGCAGTGTGAAAGGTGGGAGCCCCGATAGAGACAGCAGAGAGCGAAGGCAGGTGAACATGTCAAGGGCAGGCAAACTTTGACAACAGAAACGGTAGATCTTCTGTTCTTCCACTGTTTTCCCAAAGGCAATTTCACCCAAGAGCAAAGTTGAGATTTACATTAAAAGTCATGCAGTATGCATAAACATAACCATAATGATTAGGCCTGTCAATTTAACGTTAATGTAGTGGCAGTTATAAAAGAATTCAATAAAACAACAGCATGTAATCATGTCCCATGACCTGTAGGTAGATTGTATAATGGATTTTCCCACCATTGGAGCAGTTCAAGCTTGAAGTACACCCTTCGTGTTTTTGTGAGTCTATGGTCAGATATTCTTGTGTTCAAAAACAGCTAGCTGAATTGCAGCTTAAACAACTTTTTAGTTGATAGTGTCTTAACTCACGTCGCTAGATACTGATAATGATAAAACACAATAGAACAGCCAAAGGTGAATACAAGAGGCTGAATACAAGAACATGTCCTGTTTGCTGTAAGTCTTGAACAGATTGACTAAATTGATTGTAAAATAGATTACTGTGAGGCCTGTGCTGAACGTATGTTCAATGATACAGGAGTAAAACAAACAATATATTGACTTCTACATCTTTTTTCTATCTGTTTTATTTGTCTGCCAGAATAATGTAATCTCTTTCATTTCCTCATCTTTATTTTCGGGGTTTTTTCGGCAAATATTGATATGTGACTAATTGACATTTAATTGATTAATTTAGAATACAGCATTGATTGACTGCCATAATAATGACGTGCAGAAACAGACTGTTTCTTATGCTGCCATATTGTTTTATTTCTACTTACAGTGCGGTTTAATGGAGAAGTAATATTATTTTGAGGATAGAGGGAGAAAGCTGCTAATGTTCCTGTGTGAACGGGAGTGATGCAGCAGCAAAATCTTTAACCATTTATCAATGATGCCTTTGAGCATGTTTACATACAGATCTGAACATGCTGACAGAGTCATATTTTTTCTTGAACTGTAAGATGAAGTATGTAAGATACAAGAAGATTCCAGTGTCAAGTAATTTGTCTGTCCACAGTGAATCCAAAAATGTGTCACAAAACAAAGCCAATCAGGGGCATATTTCCCATACAGCAACGTAGCTTGCTGATTAACTACTATACAATGCTTTATTGAGGAAAATAAGCTAGTCACGGCTGTTTCCCTAAACCATAGTGACTCTTTCGCACATCAGTCATTCGAACCATGTTGGTTCAATAATGTTGGACTGTCATTAAGGATATCGTGAAGGTGGTGGAGTAATAACTTCAGCTAATTAATTGGTTTGAGAACATATTAATGTCAGATTATTGCTGTAAATAAATACTGTTTATGAGGACTACTATTTCTGTTCTCCACTGTTTTGCTTTTTCAAATGTTGTTTATCTAAAAGGCAGGTTCCCTCTTACGCCATATTCCGTGGTTCCCCCGGGGTGCTAGAGCACATTAACATCTGCGCAACCTTTAGAAATGCTGCTTTCATTCTTTTGACATTTTACCAGACATAGAGTGCAATTTGTATATTTATGCAGTAAAAGTTAAATATTGTGCTGAATGTACCTAAGTTCACGTCAAGAAACTATATGCTTCTAACCACAGGTTGAGAGCTGTGGTTCTCACAACACAGTTTTGCGATGCAGTTTGTGAATGTTCGTTGGAACGATGGTCTTGAGAAACACAGAGTCATTGAATGATAAAACTTGCAACCGTAGTTGGTTAAGGATGTATTTGGAAAGTGCACCCCAAAACTGTTGTTGGGCTCCCATTAAATGCACGGCACTGCAGCTGATGAGCATAAAACTAAGAAAATTAATTTTCATGATTTACGTGATGCTTCATGCTAATTTTGAGTTATTTCTAGGAGCACTGTAAAAAATGACCATGAATTTAACGGTAAAAGATTGTAAAAATGCTACAGTAAAAACCTGTTAAATGTTTAACGGTAAATTCCCCTACTATATACGGTGAAAAACTGTATTGGACATTACATGTATTGGACATTGATTTTACAGTAGTATACCGTTTTTGGAAGTAAAAAAGACCGTATAATTTACAGTGAATAACCGTAAATTGACATTCCCAGAATTCCCTGTGTTACATTTCAAATTTGATGTTTTTTTGTTGAAATAACTATGTTTCTTCTTAGTTTTTTCTTATCAGTTTTGTATATTAGGGTTGTGTGTTACACCTAATGTTGTTAAATTAATGTTATTGCATTATTTCAGTTTCATGTGTTACCATGATGATGTTTAGTGTTTGTGTGAATGACACTGTGCACCTTCTATATATGTTATTATTTAAAAGCTGCTTGTGATGGGCTTTGGTTCATCATGTGACTTTCTCATCACCACCTGCATTTGGTGGTTATCAGTGTATTACAAAGGTACAAAACAGATTTCAGTACTTCAATAGGTTGATATATTAACATTATATCAGTTAATGAAATTACGGTATTTAACTGTAAATTT
>NW_015552558.1:1722268-1739595 GCF_001515605.1 Sinocyclocheilus anshuiensis
GTATAATTTACAGTGAATAACTGTAAATTGACATTCCCAGAATTCCCTGCGTTACATTTCAAATTTGATGTTTTTTTGTTGAAATAACTATGTTTCTTCTTAGTTTTTTCTTATCAGTTTTGTATATTAGGGTTGTGTGTTACACCTAATGTTGTTAAATTAATGTTATTGCATTATTTCAGTTTCATGTGTTACCATGATGATGTTTAGTGTTTGTGTGAATGACACTGTGCACCTTCTATATATGTTATTATTTAAAAGCTGCTTGTGATGGGCTTTGGTTCATCATGTGACTTTCTCATCACCACCTGCATTTGGTGGTTATCAGTGTATTACAAAGGTACAAAACAGATTTCAGTACTTCAGTAGGTTGGTATATTAACATTATATCAGTTAATGAAATTACGGTATTTAACTGTAAATTTGAGTTAAAACCGTAAAACCTAAAACGTTGCTACCGTATTTTTTACCGTAAATTTTACGGACTTTTTTTTACAGTGAGCCTTATGCCTTACCTACGCGATCAGCCTCTTCTTGTCCATGTTTGATGTTTCTGTAGAAGCACTACTTTGGTCCAGTAAATTGGACCAGGCTACCTGAGGCAATGCAGCAATATAGAAACCAAGTACCTGCAATATGTGTTGCTTGTCATGTTGTGGCTGCTTAGGACAAAACCTTGGACAGACATAGAAGAGATACCTTTTATCGCTTTTACCAACCTCAGAAAATGTGCACAACTGGCCAGGCCATGTCTCGGACTACATTATTATTGTCATTGTGAGGATTTAAAGAATAGTAAACGGACCCAGAAGCTATAATGTAGATATTTTAAACACATAATCATAAACACATAAATTCATTCACCCACATGATTGTCTGCGGCCAAAAGATGGATCCAATTATCTAGTAATGTGTTGCAGATCGCACTGATGTATAGGCAGAGACGAGGTACGCTTTCCCGGCACTGCTGCGGAGCAAGGCAGTTTCAGCCTATAATCACACACACAAACACAAACACACACTCATGGGTGCATTTATCCAACAGCTCATACTCACACACACACAAGCAGCCCCTGACCCACTCGAGCCTTGTGTGTGAGTGACCATTTATTTCCTTCAATTCATAAACCCGCAAAATCACCATCACTCACAAGACAAATGCCAGCTGCCAGTGGGCGGTGGTGCAAATGGTAGGACGAAATAAGATTATAATAGTGTGTCACTTTGAGGTGACAATTTTTCTAAATCTCAGCAAAATGTCTTTTATGAGGTTTTATGAGCATACAGCCGAGTGGTGCTGGTGTCCAGAAGTGATGGATTTGAGTCTGTTTCATATCAATTGCAAAAACAAATGTAGGTGTACAAACCATTATTGCTGTTTTGTGAAGTGTGCAAAATTTCTTTATAGTCTTGGATAAGTTCATTTATAAGGCAACTCAGTCTCTCAAGAAAAACTTTTAAAAGGAATAGTTCACCCAAAAATGAAAATTTTGTCATCATTTACTAAATTTTTTTGTGAGAGTGAAAGATTTCCCCACACAGATTTCACAATGGATTTGCTGCATTGACCAACAGAAAGCTGCTTAGTTTGAAAGTGACTTTCATGTGAGCTGTTCTTCATACATGACTACCCGGTTTATAATGAACCTTTTTGCCCAAAACATTTTGTTAATGTGACCGTACCTTAAAGGCATAGTTCACCCAAAAATGAAAATTCTGTCATTAATTACTCACCTTCATCTTGTTCCAAACCCATAAGACCAGAAGGGTCATCTTCGGAAGACAAATGAAGATAGTTTTGATGAAATTAAAATCGCAACGTTCAAGGCCCAGAAAGGTAGCAAGGACATTGTTAAACTAGTTTATAAAATTTTGTCATCATTTACTCACCCTTGAACCTGTATGTCTTCCTTTCTTCTGTTGAACACGAAAGAAGATATTTTGAAGAATGTGGGTACACAGTTGTTGGTCCCTGAAGATTTCCTTAGTATGAGGGGAAAATAATCTGTGGAAGCCAGTGGTGACCAGAAAGGGCTGATTGGTTGTCCAGATTCTTCAAAATATTTTCTTTTGTGTTCAGAAGAAGAAAGACATTCATACAGGTTTGAAGCAACTTGAGAGTGATGATAAATAATAATAATAATTGATGATGATAAATGATGACAGAATTTTTGTTTTTGGGTGTACTGTTCCTTTAAGCAATATTTATACACACTGGATATGTTTTAACTTCATTTGGATTTGTTTGGATGTGTTTCCATATAATTTATTTAATTATTGTAATATTTAATTATTGTAAAAAAATGTAGAATCCATATATTTGTTAAAATTTTTTTGTGAGAGTGAAAGATTTCCCCACACAGATTTCACAATGGATTTGCTGCATTGACCAACAGAAAGCTGCTTAGTTTGAAAGTGACTTTCATGTGAGCTGTTCTTCATACATGACTACCCGGTTTATAATGAACCTTTTTGCCCAAAACATTTTGTTAATGTGACCGTACCTTAAAGGCATAGTTCACCCAAAAATGAAAATTCTGTCATTAATTACTCACCTTCATCTTGTTCCAAACCCATAAGACCAGAAGGGTCATCTTCGGAAGACAAATGAAGATAGTTTTGATGAAATTAAAATCGCAACGTTCAAGGCCCAGAAAGGTAGCAAGGACATTGTTAAACTAGTTTATGTGACATCAGTGGTTCAACCTTAATTTTATGAAGCTACGAGAATACTTTGTGTGCAAAGAAAACAAAAATAACGACTTTATTCTGGCTCCTGCATCATCGTGGTACTCTTGTGAATGCGTGTCAAAGACTGACACAGAAGAAAAAAAAAAGTTGAATAAAGTTGTTATTTTTGTTTTCTTTGCACACAGAAAGTATTCTCGTAGCTTCATAAAATTAAGGTTGAACCACTGATGTCACATGGACTTTTTTAACTTTCTGGGCCTTGGATGTGGTAGTTACGTTGCTGTCTATTCATGGTCAAAAAGCCCGTGGATTTCATCAAAAAATATTTTAATTTGTGTTCTGGAGATGAATTAAGGTCTTACGGGTTTGGAACGACATGAGGTTGAGTAATTAATGACAGAATTTTCATTTTTGGGTGAACTATCCCTTTAACATACCTGATTACGAAGTAGGTAATTAATAAGGATGTTCTTATTGATTGGCTGCTAATAGGAAGTATGTACTCAGTCTGTGGCCTAACCTTGACCAATCACATAAACCAATTACATCTTGAAGACACAGGCCCTTTAAGACTCCTATATTACTTTCACGTCATCACCAGTGTGATTATTATAGCAAATGGCATTAACGGCAGCAGCTGTTCAGTCTCACACATGCTCTCCCTCCACTCTCTTCTCAGCTCTCCCTCACAGAGTGTTCTAATCATTGAACAACAAATAAAAGAGGAACTAAATGAAAAGGCAGGGAGTGTATTTGTTAATAACATAATTACATATACATTATGTACTGTATAAAACAAATAATGAAATAAATATATAGTATGAGAAATAATAAATAAAAATGAATAATAAAAAAAAAAACTGAAGTTTATTTACACCTACTGTATTGATTATATAATATCACTTTGACATTAACCCCTGTATGCTGTTTTCTCATTGTCATACATATGGATGATTTTTTTTTCTTCTTTTTTAATAAGATTCTTATTTTATTTTGTTTTATTTTGCTCATTATGGTTATCATGTAACCAACCTAAAGTATTTTTATCAACAAAAATTGGAAAGCTTCAGTATTAGCAGTTAACAGTGACCATAAGCGGAGAGCTTAAATATAAGTGGACATGATAGAGTAAGCATGCAAGCAAACAAACAAACAATAAATTAATTAATAAATAAAATGATCTGTATTAGCCGTTAAAATCCTGATTGGTGCCTCCCTAGCAATTAATGTGGCACGCAGTCTCAATTGTACTGGCTGCTAAAATGTCACCAGAATGTTTTGAATGTGTGTTTAAATAATGACAATCAACAGGCTGTTTAGTTATCCAGGAGGTGTGGATTCATTTAGATGGCATTTATTTCGAAATGCCAGCTTCCCTCAAGGGCGTAATTGGATAACTGGATTCCATAAAACCAAGAGAGTGCAACTTTGCATGACAGACCTCTGTTTATGTTTGCAGATATTTTTCAGTCCTATATTTTAATAAGGTCTTTTTGGGATGTGGATGTCAGGCCAGAATATCTTCATACTTGTTTTGTTGTACTACTTTTGCCTTTGTCAGTGAAAACTGGGGTAGACGTGTAGAAGAACTTGCATGCATGACTCAGGGTTTCTTGCAAGCTCTGTTACTGTCAGGCTGTTCTGTAATGAACAGAAGGAGCAGACAGTGGGACGTGTGTTTGGCAGGGTGCGTGTGCCCTCTCTCCTGGGGCAGCTCCTACCCTTCAGAGCGAGGCTTGGTATTAGTGCCCATATGTTGACTCAAGACTGATCCACTATCCTCAGAGAGCCTAGCCTGATTTATTTACACAAACTCTCTGTATCTGTCACTCATAGATTTGTTTAGGCTTGTATAGAAATTTTCTCATATGTGTTTTTCATGTGTTTAGTTCAAGCTCAGCTCTGTTGATCTGTGATTGCCTATCTATTTTAATTAATGTTTGTTTGTTTCAGTAATTTTAGTACTACAGCTTTTATTTCAGTTAGCATTTCCAAGGAAAGTTTTTTAGGTCTAAGCTTCTCATCAAATATTTTATTCAGCTTTATTGCAATTAATAAAAAAAAAGTATATATAATTTTATTTAGTTAACAATAACAACACTGGACGTTTGGGGCAAAACAATTAACTGGAATAGACTTTAAATTACACACTATTTTGAGAGTACTACAAGTCCTAAACAATATACCTGTTAACAACTGTGATAAAACGTGTTATAGTACTTACATTGAGCAAATTTATGTACTTGGTTTAATATTTGCATGCAAAGATAGTTGACACGTAATGTGCATTTTTTCAACATTAAGGGCCAGATTTACTAAACAGGGCAAATTAGCGTTAGAGCACAATTCTATAAAAGTGCCGTTGGGAGGGGAAAATTATGCATGAAAATGTGTTGCGCACATTAAATAACACAGACACTGCCAAATAATTTCCATAATGACCAGCGCAATCTACCAAGAGCAGGGCAAATTACCGCCTGCTTTAAGACATGCTTTTTTGGGCGTTAAATAATGGCGTTAAATAATACCAGTAATTTGACAAGCGCAAACATTAGTAAATCGTGTTGCGTGATTTGAATACTCTCCTCCCATAAATTTTGCGTCTGAAAGGGAAATTCCTACAAATGCATATTCAATAAGGTCAGATGCAAAAATAACTGTGTCCATGCCTTTTCAGCGCTATTTCTTCACTGTGCGTTTTTAGTAAATCCCAGCAGTACTATTTTAAAGGGGTCATATGATGCTTTTTTAAAGATCATTATTTTGTGTATTTGGTGTAACAGAATATGTTGACATGCTTTAATGTTCAAAAAACACATTATTTTTCAAATACTGTACATTATTGTAGGTCCTCTATGCCCCACCTCTCTCAAACGCTTCGTTTTCTACAAAGTCCCTCCTTCCGACAAGCGCAGTCTGCTCTGATTGGCCAGCTGACCCAGTGCATTGTGATTGGCCGAACACCGCAAGCACTCGTCGGAAATGTAACGCCCCATACCATAATCGCGAGCTTCATCTTTCAAAATAAATGTAAAGACAGAGCCCGAAAGGGGAACAGAGTCGCGTGACAGACACAGTGATGAAGCTGGTATGTGTGCAGTACACAAGCCACGGTTAAGACAGCTGACTCCACTTTGATGTGACGCTCTCTCTCTCACACACGCGCACACAGACACACACACACACACACACACACGATGCGCAAAACTCCTGTTAGTAAATCTGGCCCTAATTTTTTTGTTTAACTTCTTTTTAAACATTTTGGCAGTTCACCTGGCAGACCTGCGATATACAAATTACTTTTTAAAGTACAAATACTATTTTAATCTCAGTTAATATGAAGTCATAACCGCACATAAAATAATTGCACAAAATGTGAGGTTTAAAGGTTGTTGGATATAGTTTTAGATGAAGTCTGGCTTGTCACATTGCAGGTCACTGCAAACAACCCAAAAGTGCTTTATCGAATATACTACCTGCACATTCCTGTGTATAAACCCTCATGAACTTCTTTTGTGTCTTTTTGTGTGTTGTTACAACTGAGAGATGGGTTGAAATAATTTCCTGTGGTAATCAACAGAATGCCACAGATGTCATTTATTGATTATTAACCTGACTTTTACTTTAAGATGACTGGATTTACTATTCCATTGTGCATGCGTAACCCAAAGCTTCTTCAGATTTATTTTCCTGTACGTTCATGGCCTCAACAAAACAGCTCTGAAATGGCACAGATGGAGATAATTACAGCATTTAAGGGGACATTTGGTGGAAATTATCAGGATTTTTTTCCTCTCTCTCTCTTTTTTTTTTTTTTTTAGCTTTGCAGTGTCCACGGATCAAGGATAAGAGAGGATTGTGAAGCTTTTTTAGCACACTCTGTTTTGAGGGAATGTTTGTCCCTGCTGCAGTTATGATCAAAAGAGCCTTTGGGTTCTACACCTTGATGAGACAATAGATTGGAATCTGGTCATCAGTGCAATGCTGCAATGCATCATGGGCATTGCCCTCTGCCCAACAACAGCTACTTTTTACCAGACAGGCAGAGCTGCTGGTAAAGCTTAGATAAGATAAAAAAACTGGATTCCTCTCTTTTTCTCTCTCTTATCCTTTGTCATTTCATGTCTTTGCTGGCTGCCAAATCAAATGGCATAGTGTTCTTACATTTCTAATAGCAGCATGTGTGGAGTGTAGTCTCCGATTTGTGGGCAGAAGAGATTGTGTTATTGGAAGGTTGAGAGTATTGCTCACACTCATCACAGTAATCATTGGAGCAGTTTTTGAAGAATAGCTTAGAAGAATATCTGAATCAATGTCTTTTTTTTTTTTTTTTGGCCTTATACATGATGTAGTGCTTAACAGGTATTTGTTCATACTAGCGATTGCATGACTGCTAATTTCTGCTAGTCTTTTACTTGTCAAAACATTACCTGAGTTACTTGAATACTGGTGATTTATGTTACTATTAAAAAAAATTGTTTGTCAACAGGTGTATATTAATGAAATGTACTCGTAATCAAATGTTGATTTAAAAAAATATATTATATTTTTTTAATTGATTGTTGATTTTAGCAGAGGCTCTGTTCTTTCTTTTAAAATATTCTCAGATATTCATACAAGAAAATATTATGAAAGTTTTGTAAAAATTATCAAAAATGCTGGCGGTGGCTGGCAACTTTTTTTTAATGCTGGTGTGCAACATTGTAACCATAACATCCACATCTTTGACGTCAAAAAATATATGTATGCAATAACCGATTTGTATTCACATCACTTAGATCTTCACTTAACTGGTTTGAAATAGTTTATTATAGAATAACACAAAATGTACATTGTGACGAGTGGGGGCGGGGCCGAGAGCCGTGGGAACGGAGCGAGGCCGGTGGAGTAATTGATAATGAGCGACACCTGCACTACTCACTGGTCTCGAGTCTCACGGAGGAGCTCCGGAAGGATAAAAGGGAGGAGTGACGACCGTGTCGAACGAGAGAGGACCAGGCCTGGAGTTTATTTTGTGTGTTGGTTTTGTTTGTGCGAGACAGTCGTCCGCGAGGGGCTGTCGCGCTGTTTTGTGTTTATTTTATTATTAAAGTTTTCTTTCAATGTTCGCCGGTTCCCGCCTCCTTCTTCCCGAACTACGAACTGTGTTACATTGGTGCCGAAACCCGGGAGGAAGGAGGGACACGCTGTCAGACAGCCCTCGCTGCTGAGGGGGATCGCGGTGCTGAGGAGATCGGGCAGCAGGAACAAGCGGAGAGACCGCCGGTGGCTGCCCGAGGCGGTGGTGCTGGAACTATGGAAGACGAGGTGGGACGGAGAGCTCGCTGCCGCGCTCCTGGGTCGAGGTGGGGTGGCTGCCGTCCGTGAGGGAGTGGAGGAGTCTGCCCGTTCGCCAGGAGGCCAGAGCCTGCTGCCATCCGCCATGATTGGGGAGGAGCAGGGAACGGGGGAGGAGCTGCCGGCTGCCCTCAATAGGAGGAGCCATCGCCGTCCGCCAGGAGGTGGAGGAGCGGTGGGCCGTCCACCAACGATGTCCAGTACCATCGTATGGCACCGCGAGTGATAGCCTCTCAGCCAGTTGAGGACCAAGCGGCAGTGTGTCCGGGAACCGGACCAATAATTTTATTTTTTTTCTTTTCCTCTCTCCCCTCTCTCGTATCTGTCTCTCCTCATACTTCCGTCTCCTTTTCTCTCGCCTCGTCTGTCTGTCCTTACCCCCAGGTACGCCGTGGCCACCGTGATCGGCTCCCCCAGAGGGGGGGAGTAGAGTGCAGAACTACGAACTGTGTTACATACATATTCTATTCACAATTCGCCATTGTCCTCCTGACACATGCTGTCCTTGGTCGTGGTATGCCCCGTGCTGGAAATGGCAGTTTAAATCCCACTTAGAGCGGGTCATGTGTATTGGTGCCGTGACCCCGTGAGTGAGGTTTAGGGTGGTGACTGTAACAGAGGCCAGCTAGTAAGAACTGTGCAGGTAAACCTCACTCCCCTGATCTCAAGAGGTGAACTAGTGACTGACGCTAGAGGCTGCAGTCTTTAGCGTCCTTGTTAGCGTGCCCGCCCCCATACTGAAAATGCTTAATTGAGTCCCTGTCAGAGCAGGTCGAGTAGAGGGGTTACACTAGCACCCCCATAAAACCAGGCCTGGAAGTAATTGGTGTTCATTACATGCCCGCTGTACACACTCGAGTAGGCCTACTCAAAAGCTTTTGACGGTGCCGACTAGTGGTTGAAGTAGTCGACTACTCAACTAGTCTATGCAACCCCTATTTCATACTCATTAAATATT
Source organism: Sinocyclocheilus anshuiensis (assembly GCF_001515605.1). Classification (NCBI taxonomy): domain Eukaryota; kingdom Metazoa; phylum Chordata; class Actinopteri; order Cypriniformes; family Cyprinidae; genus Sinocyclocheilus; species Sinocyclocheilus anshuiensis. The sequence goes on from NW_015552558.1 coordinate 1,731,255, forward strand.
TACTAATTTAATGAAACTGATTCATATTTTCATTAGGGATGATTAGACCTCTGCACTGATCTTAGGGGAAATCTGTGGAATGGGTTTGAATATAGTAAAGTATAGTAAAGACTGTTAAATGGAGTTGAGAGTGCTACATTCTTATTACTAGCTGAATGCATTATTAAATTAGCCAGAATATTTAAAAAAAGAGGAGCACTCAAGATGCACATGATATAAAGAGTGTTTTGTAATCCTTGTTTTCACATCTTGTCCAGTTTGTTGAGTGTCCTGGCAAGAGTGTTGCTTTTAAAGATTGTGTGCCATGTTAAAAGTAATGTAAACCCCTGTCTATTGAATGAAACTCCTGTCTATTGCACTATATTAAAAGAACTGAACTGAACTATATATGAAATTTTCATATATTTTTTAATGTTAGTGGATTGATAATCTGTTAATAATGACATACTTTTTGAATTTGAATTTAATAATTTGTGTTTTAAATAGTGCAACAAATGGTGGTTAATGGCCAATAATAATGAAGCTATTCTGCTTTTTCTCAGCTGTTAAAATTAGTTAAAAGTTCAGATTCAAGTCAGACTAACTAGTGACACTGTTTATGTGATCATTATTTAACAGTATTTGTCTGAAATGTTTGAGACAATTTTCTGAACTATACAGAATTTTAAAAAGATATTGATGGTCCCTTAGCTGTATTTTTCACTCTTTGAAAATGATTGTAGAAAAGTGTTATTTTTCTCTGTAAATAAATGTGGGCCATCAATCAAAAGCGATGCTGAAGGGATGCGTTCAACAGTCTGTCTATTCATACATGCTAATTGCCAATCCATTACAGAAAGATTGAAATTTGAGTAGAAAAGAGAAAATGTGTTATTAAATGTGGACCTTCGGGGACAGAATAAATGGTGGGAGGAGAGTAAAAAACCTCTTAGGCATGATTCTGTCACCTTATGAAGTCTGTTTGCTCACACATGCCTCTTTGATTATGTTTGTGTCTGTGGGTATTAATCATCGGGGTATGTGATGCTCAAAGCAACTTGATATATTAATACACTCTAGAAATTTGATGGGTGTGGGGATGCAGGTATGCATAATGTCTTTGAACATGATGCATACCGGATTTTACAGCTGGAACTATCCGTTTAATAATATTCACTCTGCAGTGAGCGATATAATTGTACAACTGGAATAAAATTGGGATCCATGTCTTTAAAATATGTAGTTGATGTCAATGCTTTAGAAAGGCATTTAAAAAGATTTCTCCACCATAGATATAATACAAGAGCAATTACGGTAATATTTTTCTCAGCAGGCTAGAAGGAAATGAGCAACTATTGATCTTATTTTCTCTATAATTGGGAAATATAGGTGGCAATCCCGCACTTTAAGCCCTGAATAAGTTGTTGAATCCATTTTGTAATACCCAGATGGCCCTTTCTGTGTTCCCATCAGATATTTCTAAGAGTGGTTGTTTGTAGCAGATTTCATGATACAGGATAAATGACAGCCTTGACTCTTGGGGCTATGTATAAATAAGAGTCATGTCCTTGCTAGTGCTTTGTGTTGAACAGAATGAGGGTCTGCTGATCATCATCATCCTTTCACACATTATTGACCTGCACTCCTATTTCACTGCAGAACTCAGATTGAGTCCTATCTCAAAGTGGAGCATCAGCTGTAACATGGATTTATTGGTTGAATAACATTTATGGCCACTGCAGATTTACATGCAACCATATGTATTTGTACTGATTTTGCAACAGATACCAAATTAAGCAGGGTAAACAGGGTAATGTGAAATAGTGTAGAAATAGTCTTTATTTTTAACTATATTTTTACAGTTAGTGTTTAAAACCCTATTAGACCCTATCAGGGAAAATATATAAATATATATTGATTATCAAAAGGCTAAAATGTATTGAGGTTTAATATCTTTTGGCTATATCACCCAGCCCTGCTTCAGGCAATACAAGTGAGAGTCAATTTCACCAATAATTTTAAGAATAAATAGAATAAACTTAGTTTTCTCATTTCTGTCTGTAAGCTTGCTCTCTCCCGCTGTCAGTTTCCTGTCTGTGAAGTTGGGCCCATTGGCTGGTCATATCCACTGCTTCTGCCTTGAATCCACATAAAACCTTATCTTGACAGGCAGTGTTTGACTGTGCAAACTGTCAAATCTCCCACTGCCTCCAAATCAACTAAAAACGTCTTCTCTGCTCACTATATATGAACAGAGTTTGATCACTTTCAGTTCAGTTCAGAAATTCAGTAACCTGAGTGTTTAGACCAGGGTTCCTCAATAGGCGACCCGCAGGCCACATCCGGCTCGTGGGAGAAAAATGTTTGGCCCGCGCTAATTTCAAATAATGTGGCATGAAAAATCAAACGCAGCATTAGAAAGTGACTTTAACTTACATCGTGTCTACACTAGGGATATGCCGGTATCAATTTTTCATGTTGCGATTAATTGCTAATGCTTTTATCACGGTATGCGGTATTATCGCGGTATTGAAATTTAGTTTAAAAAAAAGTGCTGTCATAATACAGTATAACAGGTTTAATAACTTTTTTCTTATAACAAAAATAACTGAACATTTAAATGCAATAAAGCGATACAGAAAAATTTATAAAGTTAAAAGTTTTACACAGATTAAAGTCCCATTATAATCAGTGATGCTGTCTACACTGGATGCGGCGCAGCAAAGCGCGACACTACAAATCCCGACAGCAAACTGTTGACTCGTTCTATTTACGTTCTGACACAAAGTTCAAATGATTTGCAATGCTTTGTCGCGTCCAGTGTAGATACGATGTGACAGCAAAAACATGGCGAGTGTGAAGAAAAGAAAAGTGGACACGGAAAATATATGATTCAAATGTGAATGGACTGGACAGTTTTGAGTGAGTGAGTGAGTGAGTGAGTGACTGATACCATCTTTGTTATGGAATACATGTGTTGGTTCACAGTGAGTTCACGGTTTTAACGTACAAGTTTGCTTTAATTTATTTTCAAGATCTGAGGTAAAATATCTATTGTTGCTTTCACTATGGCTATAATGATCACGCAAAATAATATTCAAACTCACATTAGACACTTTTAACATTGAATAAAGCACATTATCATTACCTGAGATTATCACTGTCATGTTGTTCCTGCCACAATGTCGCAAAAAAAAAAAAAAAAACAAGTCTTTAATCTCATTGATTCTTGTTCCACTTAATTTTATATTAAAATAAATTAAAATCAAAATTTAATGCATTTACTTTCTTAATACAGGCCCTTTGTCCTATTATGCACAAATCATGTGCACATGCAAAATTAATGTTTTCATAACCTTTTTTTTCATCAAAATGTAATATCATGGTCTGCCTCTTAAATGCCTCCAACACCCTGCTTGAATTTGTATATAACTCCCACTTACAATCCAGTCAATTTGAAATGGATAAAACCAAGTCTCATTTCCCTTTTCATCCTTTAGTACTCATCCAATTTTTTGGGTGACTACAGAATAGGATGCTAACAGTGTTTCATGTTAACTTTAAACATCAAATGTTGTTTGAGTTCTGTGATTGTGTTGTGTCATTCAGATGTCTCTTTCTTTGCGGACAGACCAATGACACTGGTTACAGTTAGAAAGGAAAAGCATATGAAACGCAAAAGCATATGAGCCATAGCCCAGCAATCAAACAGTGTAAATGCAAACAAATGTCATTTGAAATGCCATGCTTATCGTGGATCATGATCCAGCAATCATTGGTGTGAAGCTGTTTGATCCAGACGGCTGTTTCCAGTGTGCATTTGGCTGCTTCATTATGACTAATAATGACTCTAATTGAGCTCGGTTGGTCTTCTTTCTGCTGGCCGGAGGGGTCGTCTATGTCTTTCGCTTTTCTATCAATTCCCCGGCTGCACAGTAATGAACTCTTGAATTTGTAATCGGGTTTGCGAGATCCTCAAGCTGATGTCAGATGCAGGTGAATTACGGAATGTAGATTGAAAATGGCCCTTTTTTATACTGTAGGCAGTCACATTTATAATCATACTGCATCGTATTTCATATTCTGTGACAATATGTAAAGAAGAACTGTTATGGTTTTGTAAAATTTTCATAATGGCACTGTTTAGAAACTCCAGAATTATGATTGAGCTTGTAGCTATAGTTTGGTTGTAGTCCAAGACAGAAATCTTTCTTCAAAGCCAATAAGTGCCTATGGAGGACTTACACACCAATGAAGAGCCATTATTTATTTTTGCTCAGAGAGGCTTAGACGCACAGCTTTGTCAATAAATAAATTCTGTTTTTCTAAAAGAAACATGGCATATTTCCCAATTATTTCACTCTTTATACACACACACACAAACAATGCAAGTATTTAAAGCAGCTTTTCCTGAAAGTTGGAGGGGTGTGGGTGAAAATTCTCTACTTATGTTTTATTTCTCAACTAAATTGCTTCTTTGAGGTGTGAAACAAAGGACTTTGAATTACGGGAGAACAGTAGTGGTGTTTTTGGATAGAAGACAGCTGGCTCGCTGTTGAATGGTGTTCTGGCAATATTTTGTCTGTACATGGTAGTGGTGGGCGGTATGACCAAAAATTTATATCACGGTAGTTTTCAAAATTATACCGGTTTCACGGTATATGACAGTATTATTTTTTTTTTCCATGCATGACCGGGTGTAAACCACATTTTCTATTGATTGAGAGAGGAAATAGGCTACTGCAGTAGATTGACTATTTACCTTAGGTAGACCCTATTTTACTGTCATGATGAATGAATATTGTAGAAAAATTCCACTCTAAATAGTGACGAAAACACGACCCATTTATACATGTTAACCAGGAGTCACTCTCATTAATAATCACGATATCGTCTGATAAAATCAACATGCATGTACAGTAAATGCATGCAGTGGCGGCTCATCAGGGGAGGCAGGGGAGGCACAGCTTCCCCATAATTTTGAGGTGAAAATGGGAGGAGGACGATTTAATGTTAATAAAATTCACAATTCATTTCAGTTAATGTCTCAGAATGTGTATTTTTTGTATGTAATTTCACAGTTGTAATACCATAACGTGAAAGCGCCGCGCTTTTCTATCGCGAATGTGCTGAATCTGCTGATGTAATTACAACCACTAGGTGATAGAGAAGGGTAGGGGGAGGCCGGGGGAGCACTGAGCTCTCGTGCCTCCGTTGGTAAAAAAAAATTAGCCAATCAGCAACGAGTGTTCACTTTCAGCGTTGAGGAGTGTTGAGAAAAGAACCCTTGCAAGGGAGGCTAGCCTCCCTTCTGATATCAACCAATCATCACAGAGACGTAAATTACGTGATATTAGTTTGAACGTCTGCCGCTGCGCTGATAATGTACCAAGTACTTATGAGTAGCGATATTGAATATTTGATTGCCAACAGATTTACCAAGCTGTCATTCAAACAGTATATATACAAATTTAGGGAAAACAGCCTAAGCTGGATATAGGCTACAGCAGTCGGCTTACAGCGCACTGCCTGCGTCTGAGTAACAAAAAAATATTTGCATTATATTAATAGACGAACTATGCTCATATTTATAATTCCAAACAGTCAGTAAGCGACAGGTGCTTGGAAACGCTGTTTTGTACTCATTTATTGACGAGTCGGCTGTGGTACGGCCAGCTGAAAGCGATGCTTCTCTGCCGCTCACTGCACAGAACAGACGCAGAGAGAGACGACACTGCGCCGGGAGAGTCAGACCTCGGGGCAGCACTGGCCAGGGGCGTGTCTACGTGGTGGCCAGGGGTAGCACCGGCCCCCCCCTGAAATTTGGTTGGCCACCCCAGGTGCCCCCCACCACCAGATGTCTTGCCATAGGCTTGTTTTTAGTAAATTTCTAATTTTAGGCGGTTTCTATAGTGTGATCTTAATGACAATGTCGAGAGCGCATAATGTTACGCGATCCATGTGTGCGAGGACGAATCTCTCCACTCCCAAACGGATTTCCTACACTCACACAAAACTGGACGGGGGAAGTCGTGGCCTAATGGTTAGAGAGTCGGACTCATAACCCAAAGGTTGTGGGTTTGAGTCTCGTACCGGCAGGGATTGTAGGTGTGGGGAGTGAATGTACAGCGCTCTCTCCCACCTTCAATACCACGACTGAGGTGCCCTTGAGCAAGGCACCGAACCCCCAACTGCTCCCCGGGCGCCGCAGCATAAATGGCTGCCCACTGCTCCGGGTGTGTGTTCACGGTTTGTGTGTGTTCACTGCTGTGTGTGTGCACTTTGGATGGGTAAATGCAGAGCACTAATTCCGAGTATGGGTCACCATACTTGGCCACATGTCACGTCACTGTCACTTTAACGTACATCGTTCCGCAAACAACCCATACCCCCCACAACGGCCACCCTCTTTTGAGCCAGTGCCCCCGACTGGCCCCCCATTTAAAATGCTCTAGATGCGCCCCTGGCACTGGCGACATCTTCCAACTGAATCATAGCTAAGGTTTATCCAAAAAAGTCGCTAGGTTTGTCAGTATATATATTCTATGGGAAAAAGCCACTAAATGTGAGAGACGCGGGAGCTGATGGCAGGGGGCGGTGGATATGTGTGGCGGTCGGTGGATATTGTGGATGAGTTCTTCTGTCATCACGTTCTATTAGTTCTACAGCTTCAGTTTCGGAACTTTCACGCTTAGTAAAACATACAGCTGTGTCCTCGACACAGTGCAACAGTACCACCCTCAAACGCGTTCCGAACATTATTTAAACGAAACCGGTATTGCGGTATTTTAAAAATTCATATCATAAGAAAAATAAACACCGGTATTCGGTATGAACCGGTATACCGCCCAGCACTAGTACATGGCATAAAAACATGGAAAATAGCCTATATAATATAGTATGGTAAAATCTAAGTTCATGTGAAAAAAAAAAAATGAATACATGAGCTCTGATACTTTTCTGCTAGAATGTCCTGAAATGGCTAATATTCAGTCATTGTAAGATGACTTTATTGGCATATATTCATGGTCATTCTGTATTTTATCATTTCCAAATTATTATTATTATTATTAGTATTATTATTATTATTATTGTGACTTATGTCAATATAGAATGTTGAATATATGCTGGTCTGTAGATATTGCCATTGGTCATTAAAAACATACTGTATTTGTTTTAAATAATAATCAGGGGAACGCATGTGCGCATGTGCGACCAAAATAAAACTACCCTGTGTAAATAAGTTCAGAGCTCTCATTTGCGTACCGACATGGTTGACAGCTGTTAATGCACATTACTATTTTAGATCAACAAACTGTAAAGATTTCTATTCGAACTAACCATGTTATCCGCTAGGGATGGGAAGATTCCCCGATTCGCTCGGTGCATCGGCATAAAAAAAAAAAAAGTTAACGATGCGATGCATCGGTTTAAAAAGTGTGTATCGCCTACAAGTCGGCATTTGTATCGCGATGCATCGTATCTAACATATTTGCATCGGTAAAAAACGATTTATATATAATTACTAGTGGATGCGCTATACTTTTATTATTTAGAAAGTGACCAATAATCTGTGATCTATGTATTTGTTTGTCAAGCCCGTTCTCTCATCACCGCTGCTGCGTGAATATGACGCATCACAACACCATGGGATTAAAGTCCAAAACCTGACTTGAAATAACCTAACAAATCAATCGGGGCTAAAGCGGTTCCATAAACGACAAATGAAGTTCACACAATGTCACTAATTTGTGCACGCTTATTCTTAAGCAGCCTGTAACGTAGATCATGGATCAAATCGATCCACCATGGCAAACAGCGAATATATTCGTGCGGTTTAAAGCATTTGAGACGTTGTGTTTTCCTCAGTGCATAACTGACATGTCACAGGTATATTTTTCATCTGTAAATGTTAGAAAGTCATGCAAATATATCCATTTTGCTGTCAGGAGTGGGCGAGGCTTACGCGAGTGAACGAGCGCAGCTGCGCACATGTGTGCTAAACAGACGGCGCACAATCGAATAGGAGTGCAATAATTCTGAGTAAAATATACATTTTGCTAAAATATTGGTTGTTGGACATTAAATGTGCCTTTTGTAGAATTTTAAACCTTCATATAAGTGTATTTTTATGATAGCAGTATGTAACTGTAAAGGGACCATTGTAATGGGTAAATCAAATGTAAGCTAGTTCAGTACTAATTACTAAGCGCAAATGAGTTAACGTGTGTTTTTATAGCAGTTTAGAAGTCATTTTCTTCATTCTTCTTTTTTTTTTTTTTAAATTCAGTGATTTTAACTTTTAATTTAGTTATTTTAATGCTTTAAAGAGCAATTTTAGATTGTAATGTTCTAATGTTCT
>NW_015552558.1:1740101-1741872 GCF_001515605.1 Sinocyclocheilus anshuiensis
AAAAAGTCGCTAGGTTTGTCAGTATATATATTCTATGGGAAAAAGCCACTAAAAGCGTCTGAAAGTTGCTAAATCTAGCGCTGAAGTCGCGCTCGTGTGTTTGTGTGTGAGAGACGCGGGAGCTGATGGCAGGGGGCGGTGGATATGTGTGGCGGTCGGTGGATATTGTGGATGAGTTCTTCTGTCATCACGTTCTATTAGTTCTACAGCTTCAGTTTCGGAACTTTCACGCTTAGTAAAACATACAGCTGTGTCCTCGACACAGTGCAACAGTACCACCCTCAAACGCGTTCCGAACATTATTTAAACGAAACCGGTATTGCGGTATTTTAAAAATTAATATCATAAGAAAAATAAACACCGGTATTCGGTATGAACCGGTATACCGCCCAGCACTAGTACATGGCATAAAAACATGGAAAATAGCCTATATAATATAGTATGGTAAAATCTAAGTTCATGTGAAAAAAAAAAAATGAATACATGAGCTCTGATACTTTTCTGCTAGAATGTCCTGAAATGGCTAATATTCAGTCATTGTAAGATGACTTTATTGGCATATATTCATGGTCATTCTGTATTTTATCATTTCCAAATTATTATTATTATTATTAGTATTATTATTATTATTATTGTGACTTATGTCAATATAGAATGTTGAATATATGCTGGTCTGTAGATATTGCCATTGGTCATTAAAAACATACTGTATTTGTTTTAAATAATAATCAGGGGAACGCATGTGCGCATGTGCGACCAAAATAAAACTACCCTGTGTAAATAAGTTCAGAGCTCTCATTTGCGTACCGACATGGTTGACAGCTGTTAATGCACATTACTATTTTAGATCAACAAACTGTAAAGATTTCTATTCGAACTAACCATGTTATCCGCTAGGGATGGGAAGATTCCCCGATTCGCTCGGTGCATCGGCATAAAAAAAAAAAAAGTTAACGATGCGATGCATCGGTTTAAAAAGTGTGTATCGCCTACAAGTCGGCATTTGTATCGCGATGCATCGTATCTAACATATTTGCATCGGTAAAAAACGATTTATATATAATTACTAGTGGATGCGCTATACTTTTATTATTTAGAAAGTGACCAATAATCTGTGATCTATGTATTTGTTTGTCAAGCCCGTTCTCTCATCACCGCTGCTGCGTGAATATGACGCATCACAACACCATGGGATTAAAGTCCAAAACCTGACTTGAAATAACCTAACAAATCAATCGGGGCTAAAGCGGTTCCATAAACGACAAATGAAGTTCACACAATGTCACTAATTTGTGCACGCTTATTCTTAAGCAGCCTGTAACGTAGATCATGGATCAAATCGATCCACCATGGCAAACAGCGAATATATTCGTGCGGTTTAAAGCATTTGAGACGTTGTGTTTTCCTCAGTGCATAACTGACATGTCACAGGTATATTTTTCATCTGTAAATGTTAGAAAGTCATGCAAATATATCCATTTTGCTGTCAGGAGTGGGCGAGGCTTACGCGAGTGAACGAGCGCAGCTGCGCACATGTGTGCTAAACAGACGGCGCACAATCGAATAGGAGTGCAATAATTCTGAGTAAAATATACATTTTGCTAAAATATTGGTTGTTGGACATTAAATGTGCCTTTTGTAGAATTCTAAACCTTCATATAAGTGTATTTTTATGATAGCAGTAGGTAACTGTAAAGGGACTATTGTAATGGGTAAATCAAATGTAAGCTAGTTCAGTACTAATTACTAAGCTCAAATGAGTTAATGTGTG
>NW_015552558.1:1742686-1778108 GCF_001515605.1 Sinocyclocheilus anshuiensis
AAAAGAGTCAAATAATAGTGTTCCTATTGGTCAGTGTTAGAGGAACTCAGCTTAGTCTGACAGTTAACCTGCTTTAGACCGGGTTAGTTTCCACAGCATACGTTGCCACAGTGACTGAATTTGATCTATGTTAAATTTGCTTTATGGAACCAAATAAGTTGACAATGAGTCAGACTAACTAAATAAGCCTGGCTTATTTGATAAACTTGTTTTATTAGTCATATTTAATGGTTCACACTTGCACATTTGCAGTGAGGACCAAACCAAATTTCCAGGTGCGCTTATGAGAACCAAGCTGAAAAACGCATGTGCACCCCTAACAATAATACATATTATTATTATTATTGTTGATATTAACATTCGTCAGTTGGTATGTTGTGACAGAAAAAAAAAATAAAAAACTATAATCATACATCCATAACCCCTTTTTTTCTTTGATGAAAGATGAAAAAGTTTCAAAGCACTGTAAGTGTCATTATTTTTAAAGAAAGATAGCAGGGGCAAACATTGCATGTAAAGTATTTCACAGAAGGCCTTTGATAGGTTTGAAATGATAAAACAATACAGTAAATACTTTTTTTTTTTAAGCCGCTGCCTGTCTCTGGAGCTCTGAGTCTTTAGCCTTGCATCTCAGACGTGAGCTTTTTTCGCTCGCTCTTCTTCCACAGCTTATTGAGCTCATTCGGCAGACTAATAGGAGATCTCACTGTCACACCTCTCCCCAGACAGCATTAAGGGTGAAAAAATATCATGGCTAGTGAGCGGCAGTTTGCTCTCGGTTTTGACTAGCGTGCCACATCGGAGTCTTGAAGAAGCAGAATTTTAAAGGCCCAGAAATGCATATTCAGTGACAGACTTCAAACACCACACCGCTATCTATGAGGCAGAGAGTGGAGCTGGGGGTCACAGTCACACGTCAATTTATAAAGCTCTTTTGGAAGTTCTTGAATTAGATAGGATACATTATGTTTTTCATATCCAGTGAAGGTTGTAATGTCACCTATAACAGGATCTCCTCCCTTGAGGACACCAAGGTTCAAATGAGGTTCAGGCTACAGAGCTGTGATCGGTGTTATCATAGTAAATGTGATTTTTTTTGTTTGTGCCTTTTTGAATGACATGGAAGTTGTTTTACTGATTAAAAATGTACCTTGTGCTGTCCTGAATTGCCACTAGTGAACACATCTCAGATGAGGCAGTCAGTATTTTTCCATATTTTCCAACTTCTTGTGCCTTTGTTTTGAAAGGCTTTTAGACCAGAATAAAGGATGAATTGAGGTGATAGTGGAAGAAAGTATGTTTTAGCTTTGTGTTTAATTATTCAACCATAGATCTTTGTACATGGTTTTGGGAGTCTTGCATGGAGGTTGACTGGGTGCTAAAAGCCTCTCAGTTCCACCCAGGTCTAGCGTGAGTGTGAAAAAGAAAGGGGCACGATAGATAGACAAGAGAAAAACAAACAAAGATTTTTAAATATTTTTTTACAGATTTATTGTATGTGCGGTGTTGGTAACACTTTATTTTACAATTCTGTTCTACATGCACAATAACGTTCGAAAGTTTGGGGTCAGTGAGTTTTTTTTTTTTATTTATTCAGTATAACACCATGTCCTAACTACACATGATGCGACAAGATTCCAGCGACAAGCAATTTGGGTGTCCACACGGGGTGTATACGCGGCACACTGCACTCGCAACAAAATGGATGTTTATAATCTAATTCATAAATATTAACTTTTTAACATTATTATACTGAGTGACTGATACCATCTTTGTTATGGAATACGCTTGTTGGTTCGCATTGAGTTCCCAGTTTTAACATACATATTTGCTTACATTTATTTTCAAGATCTAAGGTAAAATCTATTGTTGCTTTCAGTATGGCTATACGCAAAATGATTCAAACTCATATTAGACATGCTTAACTTTGAATGAAGCACATAATCACCTGAGATTATCTACTGTTATATAGTTTGTATGTTGTTCCAGCCTAGACGTCGCAGAAATAGAAACTGTATCTAGAATAGAAATTTTGCGTGTAGCCGTCACGGCTAGTTAGCATACTCTGATTAACATGGAACATACCTTTTATCGCATGTTTCGGCATCGTGTCGTGTGTAGTTAGTACATGGTATAAGGATACACTGTTACTGGTGACAGTAAAGACATTTATATAATTAATGTAAAACAAATCTATTTAAAAAATGCTTATCAGAGAATCCTGAAAAAAAAAAAACATCAGGGTCATGTCTTAAGCACCAAATCAGCATATTAGAAATATTTCTAAAGAGTCTTCTGACACTGAAGACTGCTGAAAATTCAGCTTTGTCATCACAGTGATAAACTGCATTTTAAAATGTATTCAAATACAGTTTAATTATGTATTTATTCATTTATTTATTTCAAACAAATGCAACCTTGCTGAGAATAATACACTTCTTAAAGGAATAGTTCACCCAAAAATGAAAATTAAACCATTATTTAATATAATATTTTTATTTACTCACCCTCAAGCCATCTGTCACAATCTGTGATGGCGAGGAACGATGGAGACGAGGAATAAATGAAACCGTCTTTAATCCAAGAAAACACAGGGTACATCCAACACTGGGAACGGCAGGAAACACATGAACATAACAAGTAGAACCGACAAAGACAGACTGCACAGACTAGGACTTAAATACAGGGGATGATTGGGGAAACACAGGTTTATGGGATGACTAATCAAACTAATTAACAAAACGAGGACAGGAACATGACCAAATAAGGGAACAGAAACAGGGGCAAAACATGACACAGACAGTCCATGATCCTGACACCATCGTAGGCGTATATGACTTCCTTCTTTCAGATGAATCCAGTCGGAGTTATATTAAAAATTGACTTTGATCTTTGATCTGTTTAATGGCAGTCAGCGGGTGTTGCAGTTCATCAGTCCAAAAGAAGTGAAATAAAGCACATCCATCCATAATAAAAAAGTGCCTCACATGGCTCCGGAGGGTGAACAAAGGCCTCTTGTAGTGAATCGATGCATTTTTGTAAGAAAAATATCCATATTCAAAACATAAAAATCACTTTAATCTAGCTTGCGCCAACAGTTGTACACAGAAGCAGCTCCGGGAGGATGACGTAAGATGTCAGCGCTGCGCATGCGCCGGTGAGTCGCGTGAAAGCCAACGTTTGTTTTCAGGAGCAAAGGAAGCAAAGTTTCCTTACTTTAGCAAAGGAAAACCAGTCTCCTCTTGGCTTATATCGAAATCTTCGTTCTTCTGTATCTAAATGCAAAAATGTTCATAATTGTTTGAATAAAACAGACTACTGGGAAAAAAATCGGAATATTCATCTTGTGGCCATCTTGTGATTATTTTAACAAAAGCAACACTAATATAATAATTGTAATAATAATAACAACAACAACAAAAAAAAAAATATATATATATAGGTCAGTGGCCCTTGGCTTGGTATTGTTGGCAGAATTCGGCCCTCGGCGAAAACTAATTGAGGAACCCTGGTATACACTGTGTACTTATTAATCTGAACCCATATTAAGTCCATGTAGTTACCTAATATTACTCAATACTTTCTTTTGTAAGTACACTGTAAGCATAGGTGTAGCTTGACATTTGAGCTTGAGGGGGAGGGAGGGTGAATTTTTAAACCTACAAATTCACACCTTGTGTACCATTCAAGTAATTTTACTATGATTATATAGATAAGCAGCAAGTGCGTATAGTAGTCATGGCCACCGGATACATTGTATGCAAATGACTTGTAAGGGCTGCACTACATCTATTTTTGGTGTTCTACACTTAGCAATAAACATGTTGAAAATAATGCAGTAGAAACATGTTTGTCAACACAATCTCAAAGCAGGCTTTAATTAAGCAAATCAAAGAGTGAATTACTCACCCACTGCTTCAAAACAGACATCTATTGGGCATGATTTAAGTTAAATGCTCAATGGCATTTGAATGTAGCTATTCTTCCTCCTGACATAAATGTAGAACACTGAGCTGCTACAATGGGTGCACCCTATGGATCACCTTTATGTGATTGTCTGGGTTTGAAGTCATTGAGCATGACAGTGGTATCGTCATCTGATTTTTTAATTTTTTAATAATTTTTTTTAGTTAGGTGCAGAAGTATCTGCAGTTGGTGCATGTGGTAAAAATGCTGAATATTAATTTGTGCCACACAACAGGCAAGAAGTATACCAATAGGCTATTGTCCGCCAAAATGCAGATTCATCACGTGACAACTTCTCATGCAAATGAGATTGGTTATGTACAAAATAAAAATTCAAAATGTTATAACATCTATTAATAACATATGTTAATTCCAAGGATTAGATTCTGACAAATGGAAATCTCTATAATATGCCTTGTTTTTTTTCCTCCAAAAGGCGTGGTTAATGTGTGCCAACCTGTGCGGTGAGATAAAAAAGAGCCATAGCAGAGGAAGCCAAAGCTGAAGATTATTTAAGCAACACTGTGGCTGGAACAGAAGCCCCAAAAGCCCTCTCATTCTGCCCGGTTTCAATTATAAACGGCTTAGTCTAAATGGCTGTTTGATTACATACACATGCACTCAGGTGACCCTCCCCCCCATTTATCCATAATCCACTAACATACTGTAGCTTTGCAATACTTCAATGACCCCATAAACGGCAAAGCACACATTTCCTGCGCTAACGTGGGGACTTAACATCCAGGCTATCGGTAGGAAGTTCTCTCACTCTGCCGCCCTTCCTTTCATTTTCTATCTTTCTCTTTCTCTTTGCACAAACTGATTCAATGCTGGGAAGAATATAGCAGCTCTGTCAGATCTAAAGAGGGTCAGCTCATATCTGCCCGTTATTCTTATGTCAGATAATAGTGTGAGGCCCCCAACAGGAGCCTCTATAAAGACTCTAATAGAGCAATTATTTTCAGACAAAAGGTCACCTCAGCCATGACGACAGGCTCGAAATCAATAAACCCCCAATTATGACTACATAACCAGGCAGGGGAATTGGATGTCTGGCCCTATATTTCGCAGTAAATGATCAAGGTTGCATTAGAAGATCGGATTTGGAGACACTCCTTGTTCTCTCTGAGTATTTTTAATGAGGGGTTGCTTACTTAGGGATCATTAAAAATTAATAAATGACTCTCTGTTCTCCAGTACACTGCTCCATCGATGGCCACCATCCCAAAGCCGACCCATTGTTCAGCGATCGGAAATCGAGCATGTTGCTTATGAAGGAGGGAAAGTGTCTGACTTTATGGTCGTGGCGAGGATTATACTTGGAGCTGGATCGATTTTTGTGCTTGTTGTTGAGATCAAATAAGCCAACCCTTAGGTGGGTGTTAAAGTTTCTATGGCGGAGCTGAAGTCATAATGTGCCAGGAGGAGAGATTATGCCCATCTCATGAACAACACGTCGACTTCTTCCTTTCTTCTTTACTTGCACTCTCGCTTGCATTTCCCCTCCTTCACGCATTGTAGCCAGGTCTCATGCTGTTGGCTGCTCTGTGGGTCATTGGGATAAGTGCTGCCTTGCGTCGTCTCAGCAGGTGAAACATGCTGAGCCCCAGCCGTTGGTGATTGCTAGTAATTTACACTTGTACCAGAAAGCGCCGTTTGTGAACTGCACAAAAAGCGCCAGCTGTTAATGAATGACACCCATTTTAATACCGTGCAATACACTCGTATGTGGACACATCCTCAAGGCATCTGCAAGTTCTAATATACTTGTTCCACTAGATCAAAGATGCCATAGCCATGGCACAAGTGATTTCCTGAAAGTTTTATAAAATTTCAACCAGTCACATTGCATTAACACATTGCTACTGGGCCACATATTGAGAACGCACCGTTCAGTCCCTTCCCAGGTGTCGCAAATACAGATGTTGCATGTTTAATTTAAATAGTCAGAGACAGTGATACAGTCCTTCCTACATTGGACAGGCAAAAATATGCAATATAGTACAAATTCAGTATTACAGTATAATAAATGAGCAGGTGGTTGACTCTGCAGTTGGTAAAATCGATGACTGCATTATAGTCTTTTTTTTTTAAGGGGATTTGTCTTTTTTTCAGCACCTCTACGGAGAGACGACATATGGCATATGGCTTCACTGAGCTGTGTAAAGCTTTGGCCTGTTGAAGTCTCTAGCTGCTTATGAAACAGCATTCCATCAAGTATTTTATTACTCTCGGGATTCACTCGGATGGAGTTTGATCTTGCAGTGCATAAATCCCGAAGGTTAAAAAGCAAGCATGCATCATTTACAGTAATGACTAGATAAGGGGACTTTGGCCCAGACTGTTTGCTCCATTACCTGGTTCTTTATATTGCCTGGAAAAGCATTTCAGATTTAGATGTTGCTTTTTAAATTCTTGTTACATGTATCTTAAAGGCCTTTCACACTTTTCTTAACCCTAGATTAACATCTTAAAGCCTGGATTACAGCCAGGGTTTATGGGGTTATTATGCTGCAGCGTTCATGAATAAATGTAAATGTAAATGACACTTATACTAGAATGCTTTACACAATAATTAATTCCCTCACCTGTCCAAAATAAAGAAGCATCTTGGGCATCGCTACTCACGATTTTCTCCGTCATCAATTCTATCTATCTACCAATGCTTTGTTTTTTTGTGTTTGGCCGTCTTTCTCTTTTCTGTCTTCAGACCTTTTCTGCTTCTTCATCCATACATGTACTGCTTTTCTCTTTGTTTCAGCTGGTAAGGCACAATCATAAGTGTTCCATTGTCTAATTTTCACTCTTTAGTCAAGTCAAGTCAAGTCACCAATATTTATATAGCGCTTTTTACAATGCAAATTGTGTCAAAGCAGCTTTACAGTAAATAGTGGGAAATACAGGGGAAATAGTGTGTAGTTCTCCTCTGGCCAGACAAAACCAGCAGTTTAAATCTAGGCTGCAGCAGAGTCAGATTGTGCAGAGGACTCATCTGGTTCCTGTGGTTTTGTCCTGATGGCCGTCTAGGCAACGAGGTCTTCGGAGGGGATCTCTTTACATCACCAAACAACATTACGCTCCTAGCATATCTACAGAGACGTTAACCAATGAGTGTGAGGATTCTCTCTGATATTTAGTGAAACACCGCAGGTCACATTATTGTAAAATGATGAAATACATTTAGGGGGGGAATCTGAACACTTTTGTCCAGAACCTTTATGAGCAGAGTGTAAAACCTTCTTTTAAAAAAAAAGTCTTCAAATTTCACAGGGTCTCTTGCCCTATGTTGCTATTTGAAGCTAATAATGCAAGAGCCAATAAGTCCACACTTTTGAAATCGCATAAAAGGAACCACCATGTAGCAAGACTGCAGAGGAACAGCCTGTGAAAATAATGTTCATTGTAACATTTCCCTGATCCACCCATGGCCCTTTGCTTTTATCCCTCTGCACTGTCATTGAGGAAGAGGGGTCAGCAGAGTTGTATGAGAGAGACTTTGAAGAGGACCTTAATCCAATATTCATCTGGCCGCTTGCCATAACCCAATCAGCTGCAGCATACAGCTGCTTTAGAGTCAGGAAGAGAAGAAGTGAACTACACGGAGAGACTTCTGACAGCCTTTCAGGTAATGAATTTGAAAGCGTTCGGCCAACTGTTCTCAGCGTGGATGCGCCGCACACGTTCTGGAATGCCAGAGCCACACCATAGCATGGTTACTTCGCAGTGTGTTCACACTACATAGCTGAAATGTTATCTGCTGATGTAATCTCGCTTGCAAGGCACCCAAGCTGTGTAACTCCTCCAAATACTATTACTGCCTTCTCAAAAGACATTAATCAATGTAAAATTAACTGCAAGCGAGGGGAAAATCACATTACTACCGCCTGTGTGGCTGTCATCCCTACAGACGCTGACAGGCAGACGGTCAGATAAGAGAGACGAGGGGCACTAGATGAGGATGTAATGGATACAATATCCAAAGTAATTTCTTGATATTTTGTGCCCTTTCTCTAATAGCGACGTATAGTACGCTGTCTAAATATCACCATCATACCTCTGCCTAATGTTCTTCGACGACTCATCCCTTTCATATAAAGCAGACGATTGCCTCGGGCAGATATTGCCTCTGTGAAATCAGAATTTTTGATTGATGTGCCGCCAGACATTAAATTGGATGGCAATCTAGCATTCATTCTCAGCCTCCGCTCTCAGTTTAGTGTGAATTACTCATACAAATTAATGGAAGAAGTCATCTTTTTTGAGGGAAGGCATGGTGCGAAAAGCATTTCTGTCCAGTTTGGAAGGTTTCGCCTCAGTGGCTCACATTATTAGTGTAGCAGCAGCTGCACACTGAGCACTCGAATGGATCGAATAGCCAATCTAATCTCAGCGATATTAAAATTCCTTAAATCTACTTAAATACTCTTCCCTAAATTTTGCCTCTATTTAATGAGATACAAAATACACATCACTGGGATGTGACGAGCGTTTTTTTTTTTTTTTTTTTTTTTTTTTTTTTTTTTGGATAGCGGACCTCTCAAACTACAATATGAATGGTGGTTCTACATTAGGGCTGTTGAATATGGCCAAAAATATTATTACAATATTTTGTTTCCATATCATTTCATATTAAGATTTATCACATTATTCATTTTATACTATTATTGGGGAAGGAAATGCCTTCCACATGTTAGAACTTGAGAATGAATGTAAACATTTTTTGTTAAAAAGTAAACCCCACAGAAAAAGCTTACCTTTTACCTTAATTTATAGCCCCATGAAAAGTAGTTTTTTTTTCTCTCTTTTTTTTCAGCATTTTTTTCTATTTTATTTTGTTTTATGTTTTAATATAAATTCATCATCATAAATACTGTCTAATGAAAATAGTTTCTAAAACTTTAACAATTTAATAAATCTACTATAATGAAGATTACAGAAAATCTCATTTAAAAAAATATAATTTAAAGCATTTGTTTTTTTAATTGTCAAATAAGGTCCTTCACAACAGAACTTGTATACTGTATAAATTAAAACGGATGAAAAAAAGCTTGGTTTTATGATTTAAAAGAAGACACTCTTGTTAAAGGGGTCATATGATGCTGCTAAAAATAACATTATTTTGTGTATTTGGTGTAATGAAATGTGTTTATGCGGTTTAAGGTTAAAAAAACACATTATTTTCCACATACAGTACATTATTGTTTCTCCTCTATGCCCCGCCTTTCTGAAACGCGTCGATTTTTACAAAGCTCATCGGTCTGAAAAAGCGAGGTGTGCTCTGATTGGCCAGCTATCCAGTGCGTTGTGATTGGCCGAATTCCTCAAGTGTGTGACGGAAATGTTACGTCCCTACCATATCGTGATGCCTGCGGCAACCACATGTGACGACCCCGGGCTGGACTCCGCTTCGTCCACGGTGAAAAACTTTACAGATCTTCTTTATGCACCAAGAGCTTGTAACTAATTTAACTCATACAGGTTTGAGAGTAAGTAAATGATGACAGAATTTTCTTATTTTTTGGGGTGAACTGTCTCAAGTAGCTTTGTGGCGGCACCGGGATCTATAAGAGGGAAAGTCTGACATGTCTACTGATATATCTTGAGAGCAAGGTGGCAAATGTCCAACAAATTGATGCCATATAATGTAATTTATTTACATCAAATTATACATACAGTACATAAATTGTTGAAATTAAACAAACTATTGCTGTATTTTATGATTTTTTTTAAAAGTATTATATCGTCAACAGGCTGATACAGACTCTCTGTGAGAGTTAGAAGTAAATAATCTCTCCAGCACAATTTATAAATCCGAACATCTTAATCGTTCCCCTGAAAATATTTATATATTTATTTTTCCATAGTGAAGAGGAAGGGTTGGATAAACAGCTCTGAGAGAGCGAGAGAGAAAGCAGCTTAGTGAGATATTTGGTGAGCATCACTCTCTGCTGAATGTGTAATTGTGTTCATGCAGGTCTATTTTTGTGGCTTTAATGAGATAGTGTTTTCACGTCATGCTGCTGGGACCCATGTCAGCAGACTCTTATTTGGAAACCTTGTCAGCGAGTGTTTTTCACACATACTCACTGCAGCGCTCACTCACACTCTCTCTCACGCACACAACCTGTAGTTTTCCTGCTTCTCAGTAGTGGTCTAACCCTGTGTTGGAGAGTAACCAGCTAAAAGAAGAAACTAAATGAACTACAGGTTTAGGAGCATGACAGGCACTTTTCCAGTAACAAGCTACTGCTCAGTGTTGCCAAACCCCTCCCTCAGAAAATCTCTAGAACCACCCTCAAAAGTCTCCATTTTTCACAAAAAGTCGCCAAATATGAAAACAAAGTAAATACAGGTAAATTTGGTAAAGGTAAAGGAAAGTAAATATATATATATAGTCATAATAAATTCAGACAAACTCAGTACCGAATCATTTTTCGTCAGTTTATTTTCATTAAATGGAATGGGTACAAAGGATTGTGGGTGACTGAACGTCGCAGAGGATACATCCCATGCATCCTTCAAATTCAGCTGAATGAAGGACCGAAACGAAGGCTGCCTTCCAAGGATCCTTGCGATTGAGATGGCCTTCAGCAACGTTTGATGACGTGGCAGCCGAGATATGCAGCCTTCGGAGGATGCATGCAGCCTTCCGTTTGAGAAACACCCTTGAAGTCAGGTCAACTTTATGGTAATGAGCTATGACGCGGTTGGGCAGCAACCAATCGGAATGTAGAAGTCCTCCGCTTGAGAGAATTCCAGGGAACGCAGTCCTGTAAACTGGTTCCGACCACATTTGTTCCCAAGCTAATTTTGACGCTCTCGTCGGCGGCGGTGTGAACGCACAGTAATGCTTCACCCAATTCATTCAAAATGTGGATTAAGAAATGAATGCAGCTGTGTTTTGCTCGGAGACGAACAGTTCTGGTTTGTCTTTATATTTTCATTGCCAAAATTTAGCAAAACAGACAACATTGTCTAAAATAACACAATATTAACTTCTTATTTATTGAACTGTTGTATAAGATCAGTATCACATTTGCACTCGTGTGATATTGCACTTATTGCTCGTGTGATATTGCTTAACTATATGATGTAAATATGAGACAAAAACTCAAACGTGCATTTTTGCCCCATATCTTGAATTTTCCGGGACATTATAACTGCGTTCTCTAGGCTCCATCACACAGTGAGTTGTTGCCCTGCCTCATATTTGTCATCAATCAGCTGTATGAAATGTCAGATGACCCACATAAGTCTGGGGCGGCGCAAGTGCATTAAATGCGTTAATAATTTTAACACGTTATTTTTCACCATAATTAACGCGTTAAATTACCAGCCCTAGTAGAAATATTTTGCCAATAGTTTATTAGTAACACCAACTAAACCAAAGCATTGCTTTCCATTTCATTTTTTGAAATAAGATTGCTTAGGATATTAAGATCATGTTCCATGAAGATATTTTGCAAATTTCCTACTGTAAATATATCAAAACTTAATTTTTGATTAGTAATGTGCATTGTTGAGGACTTCGTTTGGACAACTTTAAAGGCAATTTTCTCAATATTTTGATTTTTTTTGCACCCTCAGATTCCAATGGAAAGATCAATGTAAAGCTTATTTATTCAGCTTTCAGATGATGAATAAATCTCAATTTTGAAAAAAATGACCCTTGTGACTGGTTTTGTGGTCCAAGGTCACATATTATCCCCAGTTACTTAAATAGGGTGGTTCTTGTGGTAACTATAGGCTACATCAAATTTATTTATTTATTTATGGGTTAGATCAGGTTATTTTAGCATACATTTTAATGTACCTCCCTATGATTTTTAATGTGCCCCTCTGACCAAAAATTTACAGGCAGCACAAATGCACATCTCTGTCTTTCATTTGTGTTTATTAGTAGCTAAGTTGGGCAAGGGATGTAGTGGGATGTTTTGTGGAAATCTGCCTGATTTCCCATACTGTCTGATAACCTTTAGCTGTGCAGGTCTCTGTGTCTCGCTGAGTTGACAGCATCGCTTCAGGGATGAAACAAGGGCTTATCTGCATGTGTGTTTGAGAAGACAGAGGCCTTGAGGTTTTGTCCTAAACAGTCTGAAAGATACAGTTTCTTCCTCACAGATGTCCAAAGCTCCCAGCGAGAGTTTCTCTTTCTCTGTCTTCTGGCCAGAGCTCATTAGCTCTCTTTTCCCTGTCTTATCCATCATGTGTGTTGGTCTACCTCTCCCTCCATCACAGCGGCACACAGCCACCACTCTACCCAATTCCATTCCGTATAAATACCACCCCAAGTCGACACAATTTTCATAGCATACATTTTTCTTTTCTCTACAATTGTCTGAAAATAAGCAGCAGGATTGCGTGCGTCTCTCTGCTCTGTGAATGTTTTTTTTTTTTTTTTTTCCCGCAGCTCACTAAATCCTCATAAAGTGGATTCAACCTTTATGTGTGTCAGAGAAACCGAACGAATGGGGATTTGTAGATGGTGGGTAGATTCTCACAGCGGCCGTCTGTCATCAGCAGGCCTGTTTTTAGAGGAGACTCCATCAGCCGCCCCTTCTCGGGCTGTGCCGTTACTGTGACTAATGCCTCCTAGTGCTGTCCGTGACTCACACACCCATTTTTAAGGCTTTGTTTATTTATATTTGCCTCAATCTCGGTGCTTGGTTTCATTCTCTGCCATGCATCCAATCATCCAGCCTGTTGGTTTGCAGCTTGGCTGATTTTGAAATAGCTTTCTGGAACCAAAAATCAACAGTATGTGTACATAGAGTTGGTGTTTGATTTTGTTTTTTGTTTTTTCAAATGTGTCTTAATTTATGTTTGGCTAAACATTTTTAAAGCTCTTATATCAAGCATGTTGAAGCCATTTTTCCCCCTCAAACCAGTTAAAGTGCCAAACCCGTCCCATGGCTGATTTCATTGGTCAACTCACACAGTCTGTCATCTGTCAAGGAAAATTCAGACTTCTTCAGAGTAAAAAAAAACAAAAAAAAACATGGATGGATCTAAATGGTGATAAACAGACTGCTGTCATTATAGGATAGGCTACCAACAATATACTAAGATTATGGTTAGGGTTTTTTTTTCCTAGCAGGTTTGTGTGTGTGTGTAGGCTATCAGCACTTTGATTATGAGCAATAAACTCTTTAGAATCAGCTTTGGGGTATGTGCGTCACGGTTTGAGGGAAAAATATTTTGTTCAAGTGAGTTCAACAGCTGCAAGCTGCTAACAACTGCTAACAGGTATGACTCTTCTGTTGTTCTGTACACTAATAACCATAACCATACAACCAATAACCATAGTGACAGATAACAGTAGTCAATATCAATACTTTGGGCAATTCTTATTGGCCAATTGTCCCTCAATATATTCATCATACTCACAGCATGTAGAATAGGGCGAATTGCAGCTGACTTGAATCTGACATGTGGAACACTTCAAAAAAAAACTAGCCCGACAGAGGCTTGCTGATGGCCCAACGTTGGCCGATGGCCGACTGCCGGCTTGGTATGTCCTAGTCTCAGCCTCAGAGACTATATATATAGCCTATCAACACCGCACCACCGGCGGTAGTTTGTCCATTACCACAATGGTAAAAATCTGTCACCGTCACAGCCCTAGCCGTGATACCAAACCCCCTCATGGAAGAAGAAACCTGACTGTAACTGTAACAGTGAGCGCTTCCCTTACCAAAAAGTAGTATACTTCAAGTTTATTTTAGTAAGTCTGTCGTTTCGGTTTCTTCTTCACTTATGTTTTTTTGGAAATTCTGTACAGAAGATGTGTACTATCACCCCCTACAGTATAACAATGAAAACACGGATTCTAGGAGCACAATTATAGCTAAAATATATTCAGACTTTTTCTAAGTATAAGTCAAGTATACTTAAATGTCATTTTAAGTATATTTCTGAGAAGTACATAAAGCCCATTTCTGAGAAGTACATAAAAAGTAGACTAAAAGTATACTTTCCTATTTTTAGTTTAAAAGAAGTATACTAATAGCACACTTGAATAAACTTCTTTTTCGTAAGGGTTATCAGGATCAACTAAACGCTGGAATCTGTATGTGAAAAATTTAAAGTTCGTGGCATAGAATCTTTAAAATACGTCCAAGAGTTTTACACACCGGTCTGTTATTGTGGCGACATTTCCACACACCTAAACATGACGCGGCACAAACCGAAACGTGGATGGTTTCTTTATCTGTCAGTCATATGCCATCTTGGGTGGTCCTTGCCATTCAAAGTGGTCAAGGTTTCCAGACCTTCTGCCGTCAGTCTGAAGGTCTGGCCACGCGAGGTAAGTAGTGTCACTGTAGCGATCTCTGTGGACTTAGCTTGGCAGTAACACATGGTGAAACTCCTCCCATAAACATGACGCAGCACAAAACAAAAAGTGATTAGTTGCTTTACTGTCAGGTTTTTGCAAAACTTGGGCAATAACAAGCCCAAACAACAGCCAACAGGGCTGGAAAACAAGAGACCCGTGATAGGGCAAAAACTAGAACAACAAGAAAACTAGCAAACAAAACAAGATAAAAAACATGACATGAAAGCACACAGGCTGTGAAAACACAAGCTGTGTGCTACACAGCACGAGACAAAACATAACATGAAAGCACACAGCCGATCACAAAGCACATGCTAAACAGAACACAACACACGCGGATAGAAGAGCGTACGGCCCGATCGAGCTCGAGACTGCACGCTCCACAGCAAGACAGAACATGGACCGCGAGTGTCCGAACCCCGACACGAAACCGAAACTCAACAAGACATGAGTGCCGGGATCCGAACACCACGCTCCAACATGAAACAAGGAAACAGGACACGCAGACGAGAGCGCATGGCTCGAGCACTCTCGAAACCGCACGCTCACATGAAAACAACGACATGACGGGAGTGTCAGGGCTCTGTCACAAAACCATGAATCAACTAGACCGAAGAGACAGAACCCTGACATTTACCTGTCAGTCATATGGCCTCTTGGGCAGGCCTTGGCCATTCAAAGCGGCTGAAGTTCCCAGACCTTCTGCCGTCAGTCTGAAGGTCTGGCTATGTGAGACTAGGTATGTCCTGGCCTTTAGTGTATTTGGTCTTAGTGGACTAGGCTATGCACTGCTATGCACGCTGCTGCTGCAGAGCAAGTATGACTAGCTACTATTGTGAGCATGTAATATATTATGCTACTGCATGAATAAGCATACATAAATCCTGTAGCAGATCTAGACAGGTGGAGCTGGGGGAGATGGAGGGTTTCAGAGTGTAAGCAATATAATTGGCTGCAGAATCAGCAGACACCAATCAGCTTGTGTCATGTAAAGGATGTGAATGCTAGCAGATTGTATGTAAAGGACATATTATTCTGCGCCATTTAGAATTTAGAATGACTGAACTAGATATGTATCACTCCAAAAAGGGCTGACAGCTGTCTTCTGCTGCTGTGTAGATTCTGTGGTGTTTGTGTTGAATGATTTGTTGACAAATCAGCCGCTGGTTCATGTGTGTAGATTGTGATTTCGTAATGTGCATTAGTGTGATGTGTTGTGGTCCTGAGAGGATACATCACATAATTAATGCATATAAAGTGGATAAAGCAGGTGGCGGAGAGTAGATGAGCCCATGTTAATTGAGTTTGGCCCCAGCCTGGTTGCAATGGAAATGAAGCAAACAAAACTAATGAACTAAAAAGGATACTTGAAATGAAGAAAAGTTGCTTTTGTGTGTAAGACTGTTTTGTCCTCTCCCTTCAAGTGCAGAACAGCAACAAGATTGCTTTTAAGATAAATCTTGAAATTTATCATGGCTATGAGCATCTTCCCCAGAAATTGCAGGGGATCGATAAAACATCATAAGTGCCATAGTCCCTTACTGCTATTTGGAGCCTGTGCTTTGAGTTGTTTGTTTCTTGTGTCTGAGTGGTTTTATGGGGTATTTTAATTAAAAACTCAAGCTATTGTTAAATTATAATACTTAAAAGCATATCCTCTGCAAGGTCACCATCACTTAGTTGGGTGACATTACAGCACTCATAACCTCCTTATGTGGCTTTTCAATTCTTAATGTTCCTTGGAGAATAAGCAGCCCAGCATAAACAGCAATAGCATGCTGATGTTTGAATTGCACCTCAGTTGATTTTGTAGAAAGTTCTTATTGCAACACTTTAACTTGAGTATAGTGTTACCCTTGGTTCTCTAAAAAATAGTTTCTTACAAAATAATGATACTGTTAGTATAAAATATAATTTAGATTATAATTTAATGTCTTTATGAATATTATATTATGCTCTTGCCATGTTGAGTCTGCCAAGGTGTTAAAGGTAACACTTAATTTTAATAATGCTCTAACTCTAACTTTGTAACAGTAAGTTTGATAAGTAACTATAAATATAAGTAAATTTGTAACTATAAGTAACTTTAAGTAACCTTGCAACTTAAGAAAACCTGTTCATATTCTTGATGTTTACACCTGAATGCTAGTCTTTTGGGCTAAACAAGTTCTTGAAACATTAATGACCTCTCCAACCTTGACAAATATTGCCATCCACAATTCTGTCTGACAAGGTTTTGTGCAGTTTAAGTCCTGTGTTTGAAAATTTAGATTTTCTAAAAAAAAAAAAAAAACCAACAAAAAAAATGTTTCTCTGCAAGGTACATTCATGTTATTAAATCAGTGTTAAATAGTGTACATATTGATTCAGATTATAGTGTTCACAAGTTCACAGTGAGCGTGGCATAATTCTGTTCTGTTATCAGTTTTTTTTTTTGGACAGGTAAGAGTATTAATTGTTTTGTAAACCACTCCCTTTTCACCAGTTCACAGTGAGTGTGACATAATTCTGGTCTGTTAGCAGTTTTTTTTTTTTTTTTTTTTTTCTTTTTTGGACAGGTAAGAGTATTCATTGTTTTGTAAACCACTCCCTAACCACTACGTATCAGTGTGATTATGGTGATCCAAATTAATAGATGCCATCATTGTGATATCAGTATTTAACTGCAATACTAACGCCAGCTAAAGAACTCCTGAATGCACCTTTAACCCATGTATTATTTAATAATTTCTGAGGTGATTTATTCAATGTGATGAATTCTCATGGTTGCTGATGGCAAAATGCGTTGTAATAAGAAAGCTTGTGAAGCTTCGCGTAGTGAAGGCTCAGTTCTTCCATTCTTCCCATGTGTAATAAATGAGAGATGTTTGTGTGTTTGTGGGTGTCTGGAGGTCTGGAGGTCACCCTGTCATTGACGTTATTTACCCTATTTCAGACAGAGTTCAAGCTGCTATAGTCTGTCTTCTCTATTGGTGCAGAAACAATTCTGTAACAGTTCAGCCAATCCATGCAGAATAAAAGTATGCCAGGAATGATTTAGTGTGTGCGTCATGGAGATATTCTTTTATGCGTATTATCATCTTCTTCTTCATCTTTTGAGAACAGACTATCTGTTTAGAGGCTTTTTTTCCCCTTCTACTTCTGCATCCATCGCAGATGCAGAACGTGTTTGTTTAGCAGTAAAACCCTACTCGATTTCAACATTAGCTGGAAAACACTGGAGACGTGGCAGGAATATTAAGAGAAGAATGAGTGAGAATTTGCAGATTAGTCTCTTATCCAGCTCAGTGAAACATGAGCATGCACCCGGTCTGCAAATCAGATCTCTATATCAAGTGCCACATCTAAAACTGAACCATCCATCAAACACCTGCGGTCCAAAAAATCCATTCATCCAATCTCCAAACTGCTTGTCCTATAGAGTTGTGGGGATGATGAAGCCTATCGTGAGAGCTCACACTGACATCTGAAATTTACATTCTTACATATCTGCGACTTGTGGATGAAACCAGATCACCCAGAGACGACCCACACAGACACTAGGAGAACATGCAAGCTTCAGACAAAAATGCTGCATGGCTCAGCTGGGACTCGAACCAGAGACCTTCTTGCTGTGAGTAGACAGTGCAACCCAAGTCCAAAAAATGTGACACTGAATTCAAGAGACCTGCTTAATACCGCAGCCACATCCATCAAATTATACTTCTATCCATCTTCCACACTTTTCTGTGTGGAGAACATGCAAACTCCACTTTTTTGAGCTTCCTGGCTTGGAACAGAGACTCGGACCAAGGACCTTCTTGCTGTGAGGTGACAATGCAATATACTGCGCCACCATGCCGTGGTTAGCATCACAACAGATAAAGGAAGATCTGGCTTAGAGTGGGCAGCTAACTGCAACATCTGTAGGGTCTCATAAAGCTCTTTATTATCTCCAGAGACAGACTATAAGACTTGCGCACACATTATCCATACCACCTCCATTTAATGCTTCATCTGTCTATCCCACATAAAAAGAAATGTCAGAACTTCCACTATGCTTTTGATCTCTCAGTCTGTGTTGATGGTGTTTTTATTTTATTTACGGGATATTTAGTCTCACCTTCTACACATCCGCTAAGTACTGTGAAGTGTTTCCAGTGGCTGGAGATGAAATTGATTAATAATTGTTTGAGTGTGTGAAAAATAAACATAAAATCAACATTGGAGCGTAGCAAGTCAAATGGTCTTCTTCATGGTGCTTTTTCGCCTTTTTTTGGAGCTTGATGGCAATATTGATGTACTCAAGACCGTGTCCAAGACAATGTTTTCATTGTATTGGTCTTGTCATGAACTTGGAAGTATTTGGACATGGTCTTAACTCGGACTCAAGATCAAACCTGTCTTGAGTGTTACAACATTGTGAAAAGTTTTGTGGTCTGTGCCAAAGTGCACATATGATCCACTTTGTGTAGTGTAAGTAAACTGTGAGCAGAGGCGGACAGTAACTGAGTACATTTACTTGAGTATTGTACTTAAGTACACTTTTTGAGTATCTGTACTTTACTTGAGTATTATTTTTTCTGGGAACTTATGACTTTAACTTCACTACATTTGAAAGACAAATATTGTACTTTTCACTCCACTACATTTCTATCAAGGTCCTCGAAGTAGAAAGTCGTTACTATGTGGCAGCTTTGAAAGTCAGTAGGTAATTTTTTTCTTCTCTAAAACGTGACTTTCTTTTTTTCAGACAGTTTATCAGTAATCACTCTTGTAGGGCTACATGAAGAGATTTCCCAGCATTTTTTGAACACTGACCAGTTCCAAATGTGATATTTATTTACAACAATTCAATAATAAGAAGTTAATATTGTGGTATACATTACACACAATATTGTCTGATTTTGCTAAATTGTGTACGTGAAAATATTACCTATAAAGCCACAGAAGAACTGTTGTGCATCTCCTAATAAAACACAATAGGTGTTGGACTTGAAGCAGAACTGCACAGACCGTTCTGTGTGTGACATCAAAGTACAGCGAGAGCGATTAGACAGCATTTTTAAAATGTTTGTTTTGATGTCAAATAAGTCTTGCTGTTTTGCTTTTTTGTTAAAGCAGTGTTGCTGTTGTAAAGTTATACAGCTACAGTTGTGTTGCCGGGTTTTAAAGCAGGTTTGATTTTTTTTCTTCCTTATCACTCTGTATTTACAGGATTTCACTGTACTGTATTCAGTAGGTGTAATGTATTCTAAGTTGCTTCAGAAGTATTGCAAGTACTACGTACAACAATAAAACAGTGCATTGACATAAGAAAGGAAATTTACTTTTGGTACTTAAGTACTTTTAAAAGCAAGTACTTCTGTACTTTTACTTGAGTAAAAATCTGTCTTTACAACTTTTACTTGTAATGGAGTAATATTTGACCAGCAGTATTTGTACTTTCACTCAAGTAATGGAGTTGTGTACTTTGTCCGCCTCTGACTGTGAGTGCACTGCAGAGGTTTCACTGCAGAGAAATCACATTTACGCTATCTGAATTGTTCAGAACCTCTTCTGGTTTCAGTTTCAACCTGGACTTGAACTAAAATGAGCTGGTCTCGACTACAGCACTGCTTGACAGACCCTGGACATTGTATGTTTTCATTGTACCAAAACGAACAACTTAATCATTCTGCCCATTCTGACTAGTTTTATGTTCAATGGAAGAAAGTCATATAGGTTTGTAATGACATGAGGGTGAGACAGTGATGACATATAACTTTTTTGTTTGCCTGAACTATTCATATGACACGTCCCCAGCCCCTCCATGCAATATTCTGTGATCTACATATCTCTGTATTTCAGGTAGCTGCCTTTCTAAATTTAGCTTCAGCCATAGATGTTGAGGTCACTACAGTATGTCTGTGATGTGGGTCACAGGTTCAGTGGTTTCCAGCTG
The DNA here is from genome assembly GCF_001515605.1 of Sinocyclocheilus anshuiensis. Lineage (NCBI taxonomy): Eukaryota > Metazoa > Chordata > Actinopteri > Cypriniformes > Cyprinidae > Sinocyclocheilus > Sinocyclocheilus anshuiensis. The sequence goes on from NW_015552558.1 coordinate 1,762,912, forward strand.
GAGGTGGACTGTCCCAGCATGGCTGCAGGCGGCATGTTCTCTTAGACCTCTGCTGTGATCTCTTTGCCCCGGGGCTCAACATTTGGTTGTCACCCCAAGCACCCAGCGCTTGCCTGGGGCTCTATGTTGGTCTTTCAATTGAGCACTGAAGCCCTATAACCCTCAGGGCCCTGTAAGGACTGTAGGGTTTAGCCTCATGACTTATTTACGAAGACACATATTAGGACATGTTGCTCCTTTGGTTCTGGACCTTCAAAGCCAAGTATGTCTTATTTGACATACCTGACAATATCAGCCTCCCCTATGTGAAATTGCTTACCATCAAAGTAGTAATGACTACCCTGTCTATATTGGACATGAACCCATTATAATAATAATACAACACCGGATGCAGAGTGGCACTGCGAGCCGCCAACAGTAAAATAATGCCCCATTCTGTTTCTGATGGACTATGTGTACTTTTGTTACTTCCAGCAACAGGACAAATGGATTTGGAACATTCTTGCGAGATTGGAAGTTCTTGTTCTGCAGCAAAACATGATCCGAAATGTCAGCAGATGTGTCCTGTGAAATGCTGTAATACTTAAGGTGGACACTTCCAAACCCTGCTGTAAGAGCAGCACTTTTCATGATACATATTATCCCCCACAATTAGTGTAGAATATATGAAAAAAGTTCCAAATTAGTCTATTTATCACTTGTTAAAACAAGCATGTTTAGATGGATGCTTTCAACCATTTTTGTCCTTGTCTTTTTCTCTGCTAATCAGAGATCACCATTCCCTCATTCTTTATCCAATATCCTGATCTGTTTTTGATCATTCTTCTTCTTCTGCAGCTTTATATTGATTCCTTGTTAGATATCAATCTGTGTTATTCATTCCATTCTTTGGAATTTTTGCCTTGATGAAACTTACCACCCCTTACTCATGCTCTGGACATTATATTTGTCTGCATTCATTGACCTTGGAGCTTAGGTAATTCTCCTTATCATGATCATGATTGCAGATCATAGGGAACCAAAGGTTCTGCACCACACCTCCAGTTCTCTCTACTCTTAGTGATGGGTGGAGATGAATGATAAGATATGTTAGATTGAACTCTACAAATGTCTTGTCCACTCCTGGGTCTCAGTCGGCTGGAGAAAAGTGAGAATGGCTTGATGAACTGGCTCCCCGCTGTGCATTGATCAATAATGGCGTGTTACACAAGCGTTGCTCAGCTCGTTTATGTTCAATACTCACTGACGAGGTGTCTGCGCTGCAGGTAATGAGCCTCACTTATGGATTGTCACATTCTCCCCAATCGAACAGAAAGCCTTCATTTCAACGCCCTGGTCTGCTGAAGAACATGACTTTATTGCAATTTGCACCATTAACAACAACCGGTAACAGAGATAGAGGACTGACCAGAGTGTTTAATCTCTGTATTAGGGGTGAGAGATTTAACTAAAATCTTGTTTTATATGGTAATGTTACTGATTCTAAATGACATTAAATCAATTGCAGTTAGTAACATAATCCACTACATTACAAATTTTAGGTAATATAATCAGACTACTTTCTGATTACTTTTGACCTAACTTGTTTATCGCATCAATTTAAATAGGATAAGCATATCCCATATTGACATATTGATATAAAAGTAAAAAGATAAAGGATATATGTTCAGCTTGTTGTTATTAACAACATTAAATGTGTTAAACTTTACATTACATCATGGTTTCCTAAATTGGGGTTTGTGAAGGGACTGCAGGTGGGATGAGTTTAATTTAAAAAAAAAAGTTAAATTAAAATGTTACATTAAAATACATTTTAAATAACAACAAAATAATACACTTGCTGAAAAAAGATGAAATATTTTATTTATTTAACTGCTTGTCATGTGACCATTAACCAACATCAGAGAAAGCACTTCTTAAAATTGGTCTCCCCATTTTCTTTGTAATTAGATTAATTTGTAATTAATATATTAATATGTAGTACTTAGGTAGCTTGTGATAACCAACCTTATATAGCACACAACATATCTAGATGTGGGGTCAATGTCAGAATCGGAATTGGCAGTAAACTGAACTCATTCTGTGTTTGACTGACAGGTTTTGATTGTGCGTTTCATATTACATGCCATCACAGGGTTTCCCCTGTTTACTGTTAATCTTCCTTTTAGACCAGTTCCCCAGTTGCACAACAAGTCACTACGTCCTGCCATCTACACTTAAGGTCATTTGAGAATCATAAAACTGTCTTTCAGCTGGCTAAGAGAGAAATAACAGGGAGAGCACTTAGACCAGTGAGAGCTGAGAGCGGCTGGGTTAAAATTCCCCTTCTTTATTTTGAGATGCGTCATAGAGCATGGATTCCTTCTTTAATGGCAAATTTAAAAAAAAATGAAACTGGGATCTTATTTTCCAGTTTAAAGGAATAAATTTGTGTTCTTTGAGTCAGACGCCGCAGTGATTTTTAGCAAATGGCTCCTGATGCCCTCTCAGGCTCCTCCATAGGGTATTGCCAGGCAATTGCAACCTGCCAGATATCTCAGAACAATGCTTTGAGAGCTAAGAGAGCAGAGCAGGAATGCATTTAGAGCTGTGCAGGCTGGGGAATTGGGGGCTTCTTCTCTCCTCCTCTTTTTCTATATTTCTCTTTCTTTTTCTTACTCGCTCTCTGATGCCGGTCGATGATGAATTCCAAATCAGCCTCTGTGAAGTGTGAAATTTCAGTATTATGTTTCACGTACATAGACGATCGAAGCTTGTTTTGTCTGATGCAAGCAACAGCCAGTGTAAAATCCCATTGTTCTCATATCCAGAAGGACTATCATCTGGCATGTAAATGCCAGTCATCAGAAATCTGTTCTTCTGGAATGGTTGTTATTGTCTCCATAAAAGCAAAGAGCTTGTGTTAAGTAATAATCAAATCCCTTTTATAATAGGGATGATATGACAATATTTGTAAAGCTGATTTGGCCCTGCTATACCTTAGGACTGGGAATCATTCTATCTGGTGTCTCGAAGAGAGACACCCTGCTCTACTACTTAAGCTGTTATTCTTAATGTAAGAGAGTCATCATTTAAACCCTATTATCTACTCTCACTCAAGTAATTTCCTATACTTACAGATTTGCAAGTGATTCTGCCGTAAGTTAGTGTTGACACTAGAAAAGCCTGATACTGCGGTACTATCAAAGTAATTGTCTTTCAGAGCAGGTAACCATAGGAAGTGTTAGACTCAGAGTTAGTCCTGCTGATGAGAAGCTTCCAAGTCGAGTAAAGGTAGGGAAACATGGGCAGTATCACATTTATACCCTCCTTTCATTCAGTGTGATGGAAGGACACTTAAAACTGTGCTGCGCTCTCTGCTCTTGTAGAAGCAGGTAATGTAGAGCTTTTGTGCGCATTAAAGATACAAGTGCTCAGCAGGCGTCATACTTCAGGAGTGATAATATTCTATCACCTGTGTATTATTGCCCAATGCCGTACCATGTTTTGTGTATAATGTGATGGCATTAACTGCTTCAATGTAAGGAACTCCACCTTCTGTTATTTAGATATTTCACAAATGTCACTGCCAATTTTGCAATGTCAAAGCAAACCGTATTAACTGGATAATTTCAGCTCTAAAATCTAATTGGTAATGTCAAAAGCCTATATAACTGTACACGCACTTCAGCTGAATTCTATATGAAGGTGCCAAGTTGCTTTGATTGGTGTGGCTTGGCAACATTTGACAGTTAGGTCAATGAACTATATTACTTGGCATATGCATTGTTTTTGATTATTATTAGTGGTGCCTTCAGTTGTTCTTTAGGTATTATAAGCATTGATATTCTTTGTGAACTTTAGGTACAGATACTGCAATGGTATTTATGTTTACTCAATAATTAATTCTCTTACCTGTCCAAAAAAAAGAATCATCTTGCGCGTCACCACTCAGGATTCTCTGTCATCAGATACTTCTACCAAGTGTTATAGTACAGTACCAGTCAAAAGTTTGGACACTTTCCCATTCGTGTGTTCAAACATTTGACTGGTACTATAGGCCTATGTAGAATACAGTATATACATAAACAGAATATATATACATAAACACATTTTTTGCAATGATCACTCAAATGTGGTGATCAAACACTTATAATGACGTGACAAAGATATGTAATGATGGAGGTAGGGCTGGACAATAATTCAATATCAATATGTATCGCGATATAATTTTTTTATCGCTAGATCGGTCGGCACCGGACCGCGAATTTAACCACCCGCAACTCCCAAACCCCGGGGGCTATCGACGCGGCGTCTTGTCTCAAGACGTACACTTGATTCACGTTCCAGAGGGTTCCTCGAGCTGAAGGGATCCCCCGAATTTGGTGCGGATTTGCCCCGCCTTTACGGAGATATGGCCGTTCAAAGTTTCAATGGTTTTCCATAGACTTAAGCTTTAAAGCGTTTCATCCAGGTCGCCAGTAGCAAACAATGGAGCATTATCTGCTGGACAAACTAAGTAATTACACCATTTCAAGCATTTTATCTGCGTTGTATGTTCTGTAAAAAAATGTTCATGTCGGCGGCATACTGATATATCAGCGACAGACTCATATCGGCCGATAATATCGGCTAAACGATATATCGGTCGGGCTCTATGCCTTACCAATGTTTACACTCGTTTTTAGTCTTTTGGCTTCTGCTTTTTTGCTTCTTTTTCTGTACAGGTTCTCCTGTTGTCTCAGCTGGTAAAGCATGATAATATGTGTGTTCAGTTGCCTAATTTTTGCTCTTCACATCACTAAACAACACTAGAATATCTACAGAGGCAAATCAGAAATTTTCCCGACATTTAATGAAACACCAAGGATTGCGTTATATCAACATGGTGAAATATATTGAGACCACAGTTCACGTTTTAAGACACAAATTAGGCCCAATCCCATTTCTACCCCTTAGCCGTTCCCCTTTTCCCTACCCCTCTGTTTTGTGCATTCACGTGAAGGGGTAGGGGTGTCTCGATTCTCTTTTGGTTGGAGGGGTAGGGGTAAGGGGAAAGGCCAGATAGCCCTTCAAACGAAGATTTTTTGGGACCAGCTTCAAACAAAGGGGTATGAGAATTATCAGCATAAAGCAGCTACAGCGGCAACATGGCTGCCCGAACGAACAAAAAGACATAAATGTAAGCATTTTTGGCATTAAAAAAGGTTTTAATGAAAAGTAACCATTTGTTTCATGTTACATTCAATCGTGAGTTCATATTTACGGTCATGTTATTCAAAGAATGTTTGCAAAAAATCGCTAAAGTTGCTAAGGTTATATCATTACAGATAGTGCCACAACATATTTTCATGTCTGATCAAGGCGATAACCACCGTAGACATTGAGGGGCGCTATTCCTCCTAATAATTAGAAATAGCTAAACGCTTTTCTCAAATATTGCCAAATCGTGAGAGAGTGAGAGAGAGAGAGATGAAAGTTGTGTGTATGCGCATTTGTGCATCTCCCTTTACAATGAGTGAGTTTACTTCAAAAACAGTGATTTTATCCTCTCGTTGCTGGAAAATATAATGTAGCAATTCAGTATTTAAACTGTTATTAATAAAAGTCGTAAGGCAGCGTTGACCAGTTTCTTTGCTCTTGGATGTGTGAGCTGTGCGATCTCCAATATGTGTGTGTGTGTGTGTGTGTGTGTGTGTGCATGTGTGTCAGTAAGCAGCACATTAATATAGAACGGTAAGGCTCTAATGCACATGAGCACACCAGTATAGGTGTGTGTTTTGTAGGAGCTATTTTCACCCCTACCCCTTGACACTCTGTTTCAAGGGACAAGGGGAAGGGGAAGGGGAAGGGGTATAAAATAGAATTGGGATTGGGCCTGCAATAATATGAAACCATGAATATGCAAATTAGATCAAGCATATGTCATTTACATGTTGTAAATATTTCAGACAAAACTTTGAATATCTTTCAAAAATTCTATATTATGAATATTATACTTTGGCAAATTCAGCTCTTGTCTCATCCATGGATGCGCTCATTGTTGCAGCATGGTGACTTTGTTTCCCAGAAGACTGATTTAAAAACCTGATTTGCCTGATTGAAACGTGATTTTCGGAAATTGAGAAATCAGCTGATCAGATTCAGAGTGTGCTGTTTTGAGAAACCTCTAGCCTTTTTTTATCTGCAATATGCAACAGGCTCTGTAAACAGCCCGTGGGCAGTTTGTGAACGCCTCAGACTTTCATAACTGTAGATCGAGTGCTTTGTTCCGAAACAGGGATTAAAATTTTTACAATGTTGCTTTTTATTCTTGGTGCGGTTCGCTTTCACACCGCAAAGTTTCTAAACGGACCAAATTTTTTAATACAAGTCACGCGCTAGTAAACTTCTCTCATTGGTCAAAGTTCCACGGTTTATTCCACTTAGCTGTCACGCATGTCATCCGTCAGGATGGAACGATAAAAGCTTCGCAGGCTTATTGTTGGGGTTTTTTTTAGCTGTCGTTATAATAATTTATCATTTTGAGCAGGAGTCCAGGATTGATTGGGAAATTTTTTTTTAAATGCACCTACTACAAAGAAGAGCAATAAGACGGCATACAACAGGCCAGGTGTGAAAGCACCCTAAGACTTTTTGAAAACTCTCTGCATATTTGAAATATAGATGTTTATCACTGAAATCACCAATCAAGAAAGATAAATCATGGGTAAATCTTGAGCTAAGATGCAACAAAAATTGAAAGCCTTTGGAGGTCACTTCAGACAATGAAGATTAGCAATGCAAATGTACTCTATTCAACACACTTCTCTTTACTCTGCCCTGAATTTCAATGAAAGCAAATGATAGCTCGCCATTGATTCAAGCATGCTAAGTGGACTTGTAAATATTTTTGTTCAGTGCGTGCCACCAGTAAGTGAACAATTTCAGTATTGTACATTCAAATCATTCAAGTCCTGTGTTTTTATGCAGGGTGTCACCAATCCCTTGTGCCGACGATAATGTCAAGTTATTGTCACGTTTTATGCACCAGCGCCATATGTTTATTTATAGATGCAAATCTTTTTCCATTCATTTCTACATCCAGCTGTTTAGCAGTGGTGCAGTTTTTACATGTGTAATTCAGGCCACACTTATCTGTAAAGTGCACATAGAACTCGTAATTGATTAGTTTTATATGTCAAAGACAGACATACAGCTTATACATTCACCTCACATCCTCCCTCCAGTCTGTCTGTTCCCGTTGTTTTTCTGAGCTGCACTCAGGCTGTAGTGTGTTTTTTCAAGTGTTTTTTTTTTCCCGTTGGCTTTGTAAGCTGTAGTCTCCTCCAATCAGGGAATGAAAGCTGGAGTACTGAGCTCTCTCTGTTGTTATCATCAGATCTGTATTCATTTCACACCTGCCAAAACACTTTCTCTTTTATTTATTTATTTATTTTCTGTATCCTTTCTCTTTGTGCACACAACATGGCAGTAGATTATTATCTGAATGTGAGCGTGTATGTGTTTTTGTGTTGTACGTATGAAAGCATGCTGTAGTTAGTGGTCAGCGTGGGTTTTTGTATTGTTTTGAGTTGCTGGTAAAAATTTAAAATAAATATGATGGTGCTCTGGACTGCAGCCATTATAAAGTATAATAGCTCTCCTGGTTGGAAAGTGTTGTGGTGGTTTAATGGAAGGCAGAGGGCTTGTCATAAACAAGTGTGTGGTGTGTTCACTAAGCAGCTGCTGTAATGGCACGGTCATTATGATAATGGCCCAGGATGGATATCATATATCTGGGTTGTCCCATCCCCATGTGTTTGTCTTATGAGAGGGCAGGTGTTGGCCATTACTGGACTGTATTGCAGGACATTGCTGCAGGTCTAGTCTCACAGAACCAGGGCCACACACAGCATTCAGTGAAATTGAAATAGCAAAGTGTTCTATTTTGCTGTTTTTTTTCTGAAAAAGCCCACAAAAAGATACCGTCTGATCAAGTAAAGGTGACCAAAATGTAATTTATTCATGCAATGGGAAAGCCATTAGTCCAATCTTCAGTGTTACATAATTTTTCAGAAATCATTCCAATATGCTGGTGTTACATTTCTTATTATTATCAGTGTTGAAAACAGTTGTGCTGCTTCTCATTTTTGTGTAAATCAAGATAAATAGATTTTTATTTATTGATTGATTTATTGAGGATTATTTGATGAATAAAAAGTTCAAAAGAACAGTCCCCAGAGGACTAATAAAAATTGTGCACTAGAGATTTATTATTATTATTAGCCTAGTTGTTGTTGTTGGTTTTGTTGTTTATTTTATTTTTTTAACCAATGATGATACTGTCATGCTACGGTGAGATAAACACACGAATAAGATGAAGATAAATGCAAATAGTATTTAATAAATCCACACAAGGGTAAATCCAGGACAGAACAGGCAGGAGCACACGTAGGGACGACCCCAAACAATGAAATGAACACAACTAAAATAGGGGTACTAATGAGGGACAGACAGGTGAGGAGGATCAAATAATGAGGACACAGGTGAACTAAATGACAATCGGCGGGAGACAGAAACTAGGTCACAATGAGCACATGGGGAAAGAAAACACAACAAAAACAGTCCAGGGGTGTGAGTTCGCCCCCCTCCTGGAAGGCGCAACCTCACGCCGCAGGAACAACAAAGGGAGGGACAGAGGGGGACTTAGGAGGAGGACAAAGGAGCAGATGTGGGATGGTGACAGTGGATGGCAAAGGGCTGACAGGAAGGCAGACAGACAACACAGGTGGAGGTTTGGGAAGAGGACGGACTCCCGTGAGAAGGACGATAGACAGAGTCCAGGGAGGAGACGACGGAGGGAGGAGCCTGGGAAGAAACAGGGAGAACCAAGGCAGATCAGATGAAGGGAGGAGCCAGGGAGAAGACTGGAGGGAGCAGGAGGAACCAGGCGGGACCCAGGCCACAGCCATGATGGCGGCCCACGATGGAGCCGACGGAGGGGGGAGCTATGGTGGATGAAGGGCTGACGGCTCCAGGGGGCCGACCGATGGCGGCGGAGCAGGTGGTGGTGGAGATGGAGAGCCGATGAGCCAGGGTGACGGGGAGGATCCGGAGGGCCAAGGCGGAGCAGATGGCTTGGGATCCGGAAGGCCGCGGTGGAGCCGGAGTGACAGAGGATCAAGGTGGAGCCGGAGGGAAGGAGGAGCCTGACAGAGCCGGAGGGACGAGGTGTAGCCGGAGAAGTGGAGTCGCGAGGCGGCGGATGATCAACGACAGACCAAGGTGGAGCCGGAGGGACGAGGGAGCCCGGCAGAGCTCATGGATTGACGGGCCACGGCGGAGAGGAGGGAGCTAGGAGCCATGGTGGAGCCAAGACAAGAGATCTTCCAGCCATGACGCCGATGGAGACTGGCAGACCCGCGGCGATCCCACCGCACAGATGGTGGGCTGAGGGTGAGCAGAGGGGCTGCCAGGAGACAGCGGTGGTGATGGTGAGGACTGGTACAGAGGTGGTGGGAGAGGGAGGCTGGGCTGTGTGCTGCCCACACACCATAAGGCCACTTCCAGCACCGTGAGCGCCAGTGACAGGGGAACGACCTCCATGGTCGTTATAATATAGGCATACAGTTCTGGGCAGACAGATAGTTCCAGGTAGACAGACAGTTCAAATACGACCTCCATGGTCGTTTCAGGACTGACAGATGATTCAATCACGACCTCCATGGTCGCGACAGGACAGACAGATGATGATGGCGGGAGAAGACAAGGCATATCAGCATATAAATCCACATTATTGTCCTCTGAGTGCAACCTCAGCTCACCCCTCACGGTGGTGCGATGGGCGGGGCTATCCTCTGTGCCCTCGCTCCCTACTGACACTTCCACTGTCGCGTGTCTAGCTCTAGATCAGGGCTCTGACTCCAGGGCGATCCTCAGCTCTGTCGCACTCCTAGGCGATGGCTTGTCGGTCGCGGCGGGCTCTGGCTCTCCGTCAGCGGTGGGCTCTAACTGCTCCGCGAAGTGGGGTGATGACTGGCTGAGCTCAGGGTCGAACATAATAAAAACAAAACGCGGGAATACACGCCGTGCACTTTATTTCTAAGTCCAGTCTTCTCTCACGCTACGGTGAGATAAATGCACGAAGAAGCTGAAGATAAATGCAAATAGCCTTTAATAAATCCACACAAGGGTAAATCCAGAACAGAACAGGCAGGAGCACACGTAGAGACGTAGTAGACCGGACCCCAAACAGTGAAATTAACACAACTAAAATAGGGGTGCTAACGAGGGACAGACAGGTGAGGAGGATCAACTAATGAGGACACAGGTGAACTAAATGACATAATCGATGGGAGACAGAAACTAGGTCACACTGAGCACATGGGGAAAGAAAACAAAACAAAAACAGTCCAGGGGTGTGACAGATACAGATTACTGATCTTTATACTGTATGCATATATATATATATACACTACCAGTCAAAAGTTTTTGAACCGTAAGATTTTTTATGTTTTTTAAAGAAGTCCCTTCTGCTCACCAAGCCTGCATTTATTTGATCCAAAGTACAGCAAAAACAGTAAAAATGTTAAATGTTTTTACTGTTTAAAATAACTATTTAAAATAAATATTTCCCCACATTTTTTTTCCACATTAGCTTAAAATCGTATGTGTCAAGCATTTCTGAAATGCATCTTATTTAAGCATAAATAGCTGTGATGTAGATTACATAGTACTAATGCAATATATTACATGTATTTATTTAACTATTTAAATGAAACAACACAGTAGAGAAGAAGAAAAGAAGAAAAACATAAATAATCAGCCCCTATTTGGCCTAAGATTCTGGTAAGCGCTTTGCCATTTATGTGTGTGCACACTTAAGCATTAATCAGGCTCATTACTAATACATTCCTGTATCTCATATCATTAAGAAGCAGGTCATTGTGGGTAAACAGCTGTTATTGTCATTCAGAGTGCATATGTGGGGCAGAACAGGGTGAAAGGCTCTGCTGGTGGTTAGCACTGTAATGCCGTGTCATGTTCAGTAGCTCCGTCTGCATACCGGAGAGGAAGAGTCCGCCTGGGTGACCCTGGAGAGGAAGAGAGAAATAGTGTTGAAGAACAGAAACAGAGAGAGAGAGAGACAGAGACAGAGAAAGGGACTTTAATGAGTCCTTGTAATGGGTGTCCCGGTAAACAGGCTCTGGCTACTGTTATCTCCAGGCTAATGATGTCTGCTGTGCTATTCAATTAGGACAGGAACAAGGTCACTAACAGCTTAGGCCTTAAAGAGTTTAATGCCGCCCTCGCCACTAGACTTCCACTCCATTAGTCTGTGTTGAGTCCAATAAAACGTCAGCTGTGAGAACACAGACCACAGCTGCATGCTACTTTCAGCTCTATTTGCATGCATTCTGCTTAAAGTTCAAATGCTTTGTGTCTACTGACCGTCTGCTTGTTGTAATTGCTATATTTTGGCAGCATCTGTATGAGTGAGAGATGTAATGTTCTCTATTTTAATTAACAAACAGGTTTGATTTATTGAGTTTAGTGTCTGTTATTCACATCCCATTGATTGTTAGTTTGAAATAGCTCCTGTCACGCTCATTTTGATGTTTTCATGAGGATAGTACTACCATTAATTTATCAAATTTGTTTCATTTATAGCTACTGCCAAATATTTAGCAAGAAAATTTGTTTTAAGCTTAACATCTGTGAAGTTCCCTCACATTTGGAAAAAAGTTATTTTTGCTCTACATAGTTCTTACACACAACACATGAAGCAAACACAAATCATGTATGCATTTTCTGGCCTTTAGAAATTAAAACGCCCTCAAGCTTTTCAGAGCTTTATACTTTATTGAACAACTAAATCTTGCAGCATTGCTGGGAAAAAAAAATCAACATACACACTACCATTCAGAATTTAGGGTCTTTAGTAAATTTGTTGAATTTAATAAAATTGTTTTATTATATTGAAAGAAATTACTACGTTTATTCAGCAAGGATGCATTAAATTACTCAAAAGTGACAGTAAAGAAATTTATAATGCTACTGTCAGGAACTGTGTTGGAGGGACGACACGGAGATGTGGATCAAAGTGACAGTCTTTAATGCAATCCAAACACAAGGGGTAATCCACACAAGGAACTGCTTTGACACACGATCATGACCATTAAGACCCGACAAAGACAGACTGCACAGACTGGGGTACAAATACTAGGTCACGGAGTGCACATGGGGAGGACAGTCCAGGGGCGTGACAGTTACAACATTTATATATATAAAATAGGGATGCACCGATACCACTTTATCCAGTACTCGCCCGATACGATACTTTTATTTTTGGTACTTGCCGATACCGAGTACCGATACCAATATTTTTATTGCATTTGTACATTTTTTAAATATTGGGTACAGAAACCAAAATAGTATGTATAATGTTAGTTGGTTAACTTCATTTATCAAATAGATACAGTCAAACCAAAATGTATTCAGACACCTTCAACATTTCTCACATTATCACAGTTTATTCGCTATAGTTTAGAAAATGGTAATAAAATATGACAAGAACTCAAACTTAAACTGGGTCAGAACAAATTCAGCTTGATAATGTTAGATCACTTTGATAGAAAGGTATGTAGCCTAATGGATTACAATCAACCAAAAAATTAGACAGCTGTTAGTATGGCATTTTAACGAGTACGAGTACGAGTACAGAAGCTCAGTATCGGGGCCGATACCGATACCAGTATCGGGATCGGTGCATCCCTAATATAAAAGATAACTCAGTTTTTAACAATTTTCAAAAATCATGTTTTTTCATTGTGCATTCCCATTAATCTTGATCAAACTGCAGTTAGGTTATTTTGATTAAATAAAAATAACTAAAAAAATACAGCTAACTAACACAATAAAACACAATAAAAAAAATGATTTTTGAAAAATGTTATTTAAATTTAAAAAATTTAAAATGGAGTTACCTGTTTTTGCAAATAAACTGATTTCTGAAGGATCATGTGACACTGAAGACTTGAGTAATGATGCTGAACTTCAGCTTTGCCATCACAGGAATAAATTACATTTATTTATTTTTGGAAAAATTTGAATAATATTTCACATAATTACTCAGTTGAATGTATTTCTTATCACATAAATGCTGCCCAGTTGAGCATAAGATCTTACCATCCCTAAACTTTTGAACAGTACTGTATGTCACACTAAATTATTTTTTATATTATTTTTTGTACAGAGATGGTGGCAGAACCTGTTTTAGGCCAACAGCAGTTTCCCAGGAGGCGCTGCTCACTGACACACAACTGTCCTTGACTAACCTCCCATTTGCATTCATCGACTCACATGCTTTCTCTCTCTTTGTCCATCTCTTTCTGTAGGAGCTGGTGGGAAGTAACCCTCCGCAGAGGAACTGGAAGGGAATAGCGATTGCACTGCTTGTTATTCTGGTCATCTGCTCTCTGATCGTCACCTCTGTCATTCTGCTGACTCCAGGTATGCAGCCTGGGAGCAAAGGGCCCGGGGCCATGAGCCTCTGGACCAGACTACACACACACACACACTTATGATGCTGTTAACAAACCAGCACGTTTCAAGTGTCTACATACAGGTGCACAATCCCATTACAGACGCAGCCTCTCATGTCACCACATCCTGCCAGAACACCTTGAATGTTTTCCAAAACATCTTGGCTTGTACTTAGAAATTTCAATTGGGACAAGTTTTCGCATATGTGACACAACCATGCAAACAAAATGAACACTTTCAAGGGTTCTGGACACATCTAGTGTGACCAAACAACACAGATGCGAAGTGTAATAACAGGCTTCATACTGCAACTAAATTGGTTGTAAACACGCCAAAAAATAAATATGTCCCACAGTAATTTAAAATGTAGTCTCTTTTGGCCAAAGGCAGGAAAAACTGTTACAAAAACACGTTATTGTTGTTACTTGGCATATGAGGTCCAATTGTTAGACTGTATCAACCTTTTTGGGGAGGCATGTTTGATCCCCAAACAAGCATTATTGATACAAAACAGAACAATATTTACGTGACACAGATACAATCAGGATCATTCAAGTGGCAGAAATAGATTGGAACCAATTTATAACTAAAAGAACACACTCTAGTGTACACGATAATTCAAAAGTATTACGTCAGTTAGATGTTATAATGATTTTCTAAACATCTCCAAGGCTGCATTTATTTGATCAAAAACAGAAATATTGTTAAATATACAATTTTAAGTTCATTTCATTTCTATTTAAAATATTTTAAAATGTAATTTATCCTGTGATGGCAAAACTGAATTTTCAAAAGCCATTTGTCACCATCGCTGCCGGAAGGAACGCGGAGCCGTGGAATACATGAAATAGTCTTTATTAAATCCAAGACACAGGGGTAAATCCAACTCAGGAACAAGGAACGAGGAATGATACACGAACACAACTTAGTAGACCCGACAAAGAAACATGAGGCAGACTACACATTATATACTAGACTTGACGATGGATAGACAGGTGCGGGGAATCAACTAATAATCAAACTAAACGAGGACAGGAACATGACCAAATAAGGACAAACAGGAACAGAAACAGGGGCAAAACACGACACAGTCCAGAATCCTGACATTACTCCCCCTCCTGGAAGGCGAGTCCTTGCACCGTAGAAACTACATGGGGAGGGGCAGGTGGGAACTTGGGAGGCGGCCCAGGAGGAGGACGGACACCTGGGAGGGGGCCGGCAGACAGAGTCCAGGGAGGTGACGAAGGAGGGAGGAGACAGGAGGGACTTGGAGAAGGAGGGACCAAGCAGGACCCAGGCCACAACCATGACAGCGACCCACAGTGGAGCCGACGGAGCGAGGAGCCGTGGAGGAGGAATGGCCGCCGAATCCATGGGGCTGACCAACGGCAGCGGAGGAGCCCGAGACGGACAGCTGAAGAGCCAGGGTGATGGGGAAGATCCGGAGGGCCAAGGCGGAGCAGATGGAGCCGGCACACGGCGGAGAGGAGGGAGCTAGGAGCCATGGTGGAGCCGACGGGTCCACGGGCCGAGGCAGAATCCGGGGCTTAAAGGCTAGAGGCAGAGTCAATGGAAACTCCAGCCATGGCGAGCAGAGGGTCTTCCAGACGACAGCGGAGGAGGAGGCAGGAGAGGGTGGGAGGGCGGGCATTCGTGAGCCTCCGGGCATTCGGGGCTAAACTTTGGATCGG
>NW_015552558.1:1778303-1788784 GCF_001515605.1 Sinocyclocheilus anshuiensis
GTAAACAGTCCACAGGGGCGTTACATTACTCCCCCCTCCCGGAAGGTGCGTCCTCGCACCGTAGAAACAGAGGGAGGGGCGGAGGGGGACTAGGAGGAGGACAAAGCAGAGGATGCGAGATGGTGACAGGGGAAGGCAAAGGGCTGGCAGGCAGACTAGACAGGTGGAGGTTCCGGCGGAGGACGGCCTTCCGGGAGGAGGATGGCTAACAGAGTCCAGGGAGGTGACGATGGAGGGAGGAGCCAGGGAGACGACAGGAGGGAACCGGAGCAGGAGGAGGAGCCAGGTGGGACCCTGGCCACAGCTATAATAGTGGCCCACGGTGGAGCCAACGGAGGGAGGAGCCATGGAGGAGGAATGGCCGCCGACTCCAGGGGGCTGACCAACGGCGGCGGAGGAGCCCGAAGCGGAGACGGAGAGCCGAAGAGCCAGGGCGACGGGGAGGATCCGGAGGGCAAAGTCGGAGCAGATGGCGCCGGCGACTGACGCGGATCCGAAAGGCCGCGGTGGAGGACCCTGATGGAGCCGGAGGGACGAAGGGACGAGGCGCAGCCGGAGGAGTGGAGTCCCGAGGCGCAGGATGGTCGACACCAGACCAAGGCGGAGCCGGAGGGACGAGGGAGCCTGGCGGAGCTTGTGGACTGCCCTGGAACCCTCTCTCTACTGGACTGGGAAACGGGAGCCCACTCAGGGCTGGACGGGACCAGCTGGGACGAAGGAGAGAGGAGAGGGGGCAAGTCGGCTTCCAGCTCTGTTTCCCAGTCTATAAGGTCCTCCTTGCATTCCAGCAATCCCAGCTGTATAATCAGCTCACACTCAGCCGCAGTGCAGTGGGCGGAGCGCCACTCCGCGCTCTCTCTGTCCACGGCATTGTCCCTTGTGGCGGGCTCGGTTGCTGGCTCTCGCACCTTGACTGACATCATTTGCGGATCCGTGGCGATCCTCAGCACTTTCGCTCCGTGTGGATATTATACTAAACATATTTCCATCGTAGCACACAGCAGTGATATGTTTAAAGGTGAAGAAGCAACTTATGTCCTCATTGACCTGAAATGCTTCTGCATAACCATTGTTGTGTGATTTTTTTTTTTTCCACTTAACATTTGGTTACTAAATGTTCCAACTTTTAGAAGCCAGTTGTAGCCACATTGAGTCAAATGCAGATTAGAATACAGAAAAACCATCACAGCAAGGTATATCAAATATTTTTGGCTAAGAATTGAGTGTTAGAAAAATTCCAGTCAGGCTCAGAGTTTGTGTCCTTGCTATAGTGTACTAATAGTACATTCATGTAACAAGTACAACAAAGACTTTTGATACCAAACTTGCTTATATTCTTCTTCCACAGACAAAAATCAACTTTAGAATAGTTAGGTTTCAGTGTTGTTCTCTGCCATCTAAATACTATCAAAAGAAGCAGCGAATCTGTGTACAGAATGGGATTAAGCTCTCACTAGACGAGGAACTGCTATATTTAACAGCAGTGTGTACGTGGCCAGTGAAGCCTGTTACTGGGCAATATAAATCTCTGAGTTCCCTTGCTCTCTAAAAGCCATTAAAATCTCCCAGCCGTGCTTTAATTAGTGTGCTGTGAATGCTGGTTTGCCTACATTAAGCTAGAAGGTTCAGTCTTTGAGAAACTAATTGAGAAGTTTTGTCTGTTCCCACACATTTACGTTTCACTCTAATTATAAGCTCAGTGTAAAGTCTTTTAATGGGAGGCACAGATTGAGATGTGACACCATGTGTAATTTGTTTTCTGTCTGAGTGTGTGTGTGCTCCTGTTTGTGTGTTGTCACATCCTCTTCTGTCCATTTGGACACCTTGTCTGGCTGCAGTCCTTTACTTCATGTCTGTGCTCTATCTAAACTGGAGCAGGGGATGGTTCAGGCAGTCAGGCTAATAGAGGAAGAGAGAATGAGCACAGGCCGTAGAGACCGAGCAGGTGGCGTCTCTAGCTTGAGTCCTGACACCTCTCCAAAACTGCGGGATGGGACATAGGACAGCATCTCAAAGATCTCTACAGACTGCTGCATGTCTGTAAACCAGGTCACTTACATAAGTGCACCTGATTTATCCAGGAAAGGCACATTGCGAAATAATCCTGTTCTTGAGGTCAACATGAGACACCATTCGCAACACATTTTACTTCTGCAGTGTGACATCTCAGAGTGAAACAGGATGTTTAATGATAAAAACATGTAGAGTGGGATTTAATTCTTCAGGAATTGATTGGATCATGGTACGTGGTCTCTATATGACAGGTGCACAGAAGGAAGGGGTTAAAAATAAGAGGGAATGACGCTTCAAATGGTTCAGAGGTTTTTTTTTTTGTTGGATTTTTTTGTTTGTGTGTGTGTCCTTGAATTAATGGGCATAATAAATCATACAGAAGACCAGAAACGTGTATTAAGATATAATCAGTTATGATATAAACGGACACATTAAATTAAATCAATACAGTAAAGATGTTCATAATGTTACAAATAGATTTCTATTTCAGATAAAAGTGGTTCATCAAAATTTCTGTTCATCAAAAATTAAGAAAAAAAGCAGCACAACCATTTTCAACTAATGATGGTAATACACTCTTAAAAATAAAGATGCTTCACGATGCCATAGAAGAACCTTTTTTGTCTTAATGGTTCCATAAAAAACCTTTAACATATGAAAAACCTTTCTGTTTCACAAAAGGTTCTTTGTGGAGAAAAGAAGGTTCTTCAGATTATAGAAAGGTAAGAAAGAGATGGTTCTTTAAAGAACATTTGACTGAATGGTTCTTTGTGGAACCAAAAATGGTTCTTCTATGGCATCGCTGTGAAGAACCTTTTAAGCACCTTTATTTTTTAAAAGTGTAATAATAGTAATCTTAAGCAGCAAATCGGTGTATTAATGATAGATAGATAGATAGATAGATAGATGAGCTAATGAGTAAATGTACAGACTTTTGTTCATAAGGATTTAAGCCCCGTTCACACCGCCAGCGACTTTTTCGCTGTTTGTCGCTTAGATGAATTGCGTGCTCTCCACTGACTTCACTCCCATTGGTTGTCGCTCGCAAAATTCGCTGCTTATTTGAATAAAGTTGAAGAATTCTGAACTTTTGTCGCTTGACTCGCATCGCTTGACACGCCAACATTTCGTCGCCAACGGTCACTGTCGCTCGTGTCGCCGGAAGTCGCCAGCTCTCCATTGAAAATGAATGGGATTGTCGCTCTGTCGCTGTGTGTCGCTGGCGGTGTGAATGGGGCTTTAGTGTTGCTTTGAAAATAATCATATTCCATGTTAAAAAAGTCCACAACAACAACAAAAAATATTTATGTCTTTCACTCCATGAAAACTAGTAATGACTAGTAAACTTGCGGGAGTTTTCTGGTCAGAAATCTCAAATATCTGGTTGAGGTAAACTTGTCAAGTACGATATTTTTTCAGGGGAATATTTCATTTATTTTCATTTGTTTTCATTTTCGATATTTTAATTTGTTGTCTGCTATTTTTATTTGAATATTTATATTTAATTTATTTGATTTATTTATTATGCATTTATTATATGTATTCATGTTGTGGTAAAATCCTCTTAAAATTTAAAGAATCTCTTTTTCTAAAAATAATTTCAACTTTAAAAACATTGCCTATCCCGCGACTCCCGGGAGAAGGTCATAGTAATAGAGCCCCTGTCAGTTCACCATCCTCCCCGCTGTTGAACAGTTCAGCGTTATCCACACTGCCAGATACAAAATGCTCCTGACACCCTACCACACTCCATTGATGTTACTCTGGATTTCCTCTAGCCCGAGTGTTTTTTATCAATCTCCGCTGTTGTCTTGCTGTGACACGTCCTCTCTTTCATGTAACGGATAGGTTGCTATGATGGGGCTCGATCAGTGCTTTGACTGGAAAACTGGGTCAGGTCTTCTTTTATCCCAGCTTTATTATTAAGTTTTTAGACGAAACATATCTCACTGAAGACTGACGCTTGACTGACACAATGACAGCTAATTGGACATGTCAGAGGAGCTCGTTTCTCTGAGGGTTTGTGATGGAAACTCCTTTTTCTCCGATTTCACAAATCTCTCAGGAACCGTTGCACATGGCGGCATCATAGCGGGTGGTCTGTCAGATAACCTTCCCACAGTTATTTCCGCTTCTCTGTCCTGTTGTTAAGAGAAATTGCACTTTCCTTGTGCGTAGAGATCAGCCAAGTCACCTTCCGACTCTCCAGGCATTTTTCAATGCGACTGGCAGAGGAATTTTTCCCCCCAAAAAAGTTATTTTAAACGCCTTTTAAATATTTTGCTGATATCTAAGCTGACAGCAGTCAATTGGGTCAGTTACACCACCCTCTCTCATGAATACTAACAATGTCAGAGTACATAGACAATCATGTGTGTACATCAAAGCACAAGATTCAATGAAAACATCGTCAGTGCATCAAAAATACAGATGGCCTTTAATAATTTTCCTCGCTCAGCATTCATGTTGCATTTTCACATTGGCAAATGGTGAAAATAATGCTCTCTTCTTCTGCTCCACATCAACGAAGCGCCATCTATTAAGAAAAATAATGAATCATGCACTGAAATGGAAGGTCTTCATTTCCTTTTAATCGTTTCATTAACTTTGGGCCAAAGGCTGACAAGTAGGATCCACATGTCTGTCAAACAAAGAGCAGTGCATATGAAATCATCACAGTCTTACAGATAACACTGTGATCTTCTTAACCAACAAAAGTTCATTTAATTCAGCCATTCCAACTCTTTGAAGTGGAGAACATCTCCCATTTTCTGCTGCTTATGAAAGCTCTTGCTGTTCTTTAATTAAAGGGGTCCTATTATGCTCTTTTACAAAGTCTTGCTTTTGTTTTGGAGGTGTACTAGAACAGCCTCTCATACTAGGTTGTTCGAAAAACACATTATTTTTCACATATTTTACATTAATACAACACCTCTCTCCTCAGTCTGGCATGAATGGCTCGAATAGTTCCTGTATCAAATGAAGGCCCGCCTTCTGAAATACAAAATGTGTTGTGATTGGCAGCACTCAGCGCCTGGTCGGGAAATGTCATGCCCCTTACGCCGCCTGCGAGCTTCAGTGTAACTATTGCGTCAAAATCAAATCAATTTGAGCGTGATTTAAACCCGGATGATTGTAATCACTCTAAGTTCATCTGCTTTGGGAAAGCTAGCGTGTCTCCGACATAGTGATAACACTCATTGCCTTCTCTAGTGTAGCTCAACCATGTCTCATCCCATTCGTCAATATTTGTGATATCACAAATCCCGGAAAATATGCGTTGTAGTCCAAACGAGTAGTTCATTGTAGTTTTTGAAAAGTGATTTCTGTCAAATAAAATATCATCTTTTGAATTGGACTTTGAGCTTTGTAACTTTGCAGATCTTTTTAGGCTCAAACAGCAACATTACAGACTAACTAAAGTTGAAAAAGTGAAAAAGCATAATGGCACCCCTTTAATGCCTGTGATTGTCCTCATTTTAATGTGTTCATTTACTTGGTCCTTATTTTCACCATTTTCTTGGTAGTGGATTTCTGGGAGAGGTTCTTCGCTACTCTAGGCATTCATACATGAATTTTACCATTAACAGCTCCTTACACAGAAACCTAACAACATATCTTCAAAGATGCAGGATATATGCAAAGTTGCATATCATACACATCATGCTATTTCTGCACTACATACCACATACGTGCAGCATAGCACTGATTTAAGTAAAATCTGTTTGGTTTTGGGGAATGAATGAATGAATGAATACTCATATTTGATCAGACTGCCAGAAAGTTGGACATTTTTAAACATTTTGATTTAAAATGCAAAATTTATATAAACTTGTGCATAGTGTAAAATTTATTTAAATATGTATAATACCATTTTGGGGTCGGTTAGCTTTTTTAATGTTTTTGAAATAAGTCTCTTACACTCACCAAAACTGCTTTCATTTGGTCAAAATACAGTAAAAACAGTAATGTTGTGAAATATAATTCTAATTTGAAGTTGACCACAAACTTTTTAAAGGTAATGTGTACTATATGTTTTTTGAGTAAACACAATCATTCTCTTTAAAGTACAATATACCCAGTCAGCAATCTGCATCCTAGTTTGCACTCTCCATACTATATAGCAAGTGCGGTTCATGTGATTGCCTTCAAAATCATAGTGCGACAAATACAGATTGCCAGAAATGCTTGAATGGTAAACTGTTTCTGGCAGATGTAAGTATGCATCCATGCAGGCTTTTTAGGCTGCTATTACCCAAAACCCATTACGCAAAAGGGAGGAGTTTCGGGCAAAATGCAGAGCCAAAACTGCCACAACATGTGCACAATGTTTTTTGTAATTCTCCAAAGATCTTCTTCATTCACTTTCTGGAGTGCTGGACAGTTTTTCTCTAATAATAAAGGCCTATTACTGAGGTTTATGCTCTAAATAGCTGCTTATGGCAATGGACTTCGTAAATGGGCATTTACAGTGATGAATATTCATCTAGCTGCAATGGTGGGCAGCTCAGCTTTAATAGTGCACAGTCCAGGCACGCTGCAGACTCAGTCTATAGCAGGCAGCCAGGCAGGGAAGCTTCCAGCTGGGCTCATTTCTCCTCTGTGCACCATGCAAGAAAATCAGCCCTCAGCTGTCAGCTCTAACATAGACACAGCAGCGGGGCATAAGACTTGAATACGCGTTCGTCCAAGACATTTCTTTTGTTGTCATTCTTTGAAATTCACTTGACTGAACTCATTGGCAAGGATTATTATATCTTGTTTGCCTAATAGCTGAATGTTTCTGTAATGTGTCATGTGACCGCTCATGGGCCGCCCAGTGCATATTGCACACAAAAACGGTGGCTGACATCAAAAGCTCATATCAGATTGCCTGGATTTTATGCTGTCTGATGCAGTTTTTATCAGCCCACCAGGAAACAAAAAAGTCGTGTTTACAAATTCTGCTACAGTGAGCACTTCTGATATTGTTTTTATTATCTGAGTTCTTTGAAATACTCTTTGTAATCCTGCTGATTTCATATGGTTTTGAAAAACTTTTACACAATTTATTATGATAGCTGACAATATCATAAACTATTAACTCATAAATATCAATGTGTTTTTACACATGACAGTTTAAAACCTTGCCATGTCATAAAAATAAATAAATAAATAAATACAATTATCAGACATTTTAAGAGACTTGACCCTGACACAGGCACACAATCATGAGTCATGCAGGGGTCCTTTCTTTGGTAGCGTTTTACTGTTAAGTGTTTAATAAAAAGCCCAACCTGACACATTAATGGAAATATAGAAATAATAATGCATTTATTCATTGAAATTCTTATATTGTTTAATGCCAAATGGCACATAGAGTTGTCAAGAATGTGTTTATTTTAATTAGGCTTTTTTAATCGTCAGTGGTATCACCCTGACATTCTGCCTATATCTTAGATTTGACCATTAAAAAAAAAAAAAAATAAGGGAAAAACATGCTTATCACAGAAGAGGTTTATTCCATTCATTGTATATTTTAATAGATTTGTATGTATTTTTGAATAGTACTGGAATATCCAAAGTTTATGGCTTCAAATCTTCAAAAATTAGGTTACCATTGCCATGAAAAACCTGGACATATCAATAATTTTTTAAATTGTGATTTCCAGACCTTAAAAAGCCATGTGAATTTCTAATTATGCTAGACCTTAAAATAATTATGGTCACACTTTATTTTAAGGTCCAGTTCTCGCTATTAACAAACCATGAACTATGACTTTTGCGACAATAAACTCCTAATTTGCTGCTTATAAATAGTTAGTAAGGTAGTTGTTAAGTTTAGGTATTGGGTAGGATTAGGGATGTGGAATATGGTCATGCAGAATATGTGCTTTTTAAACTTCATAAGATAATCTACAAATTGCCTTTTTAATTGCTATCTCTATTTTTAGATCCTTATCTGGTATTAATGAACACTACACTAAAATTCATCTGTCGTATTATTGGTCGTGTGGAACCCTGTTAGTAACAAATAAATGAGATATACTTGGACACAACTGTCTATTCTGCTCTTAGTTATGTCCAAATGCACATTTATCTGCCCCTATATATCATACAGAAAAATATACTGCGGTTGGTCATTTAACATCAGTCAGACAGCTCTTTCCTGTCTAAATGGGCAGCTCTTGGCCAAAATAAGCTGCAGAATGGAACACACCATAGTCCTCTAGGCAATGTAAGAATACATACTTTTTTTAGTTTGTCTCAAATAGTATATTTCTATGGGGTTCTGATGTTTGGTCTTCTGCACTCTTCCCATATAGGATGTGCAAAACTGCTCGTCCTGACAACAAAGTGAAACAAATCAGATATTGCCTTTTCTGCATCTTCCAATGCATATGAAATGAGTCATATGCCAGACGAAAGCACTCTGTGATCATATCTGATGTGCAGAATTATGACTAAATAAATCAGGTTAGTGCTGGCATCAGCTGTAAATGCACAAAGCCTATTTTAATAATGAAACATTCAATTGGTCTAAAGCAGAGCCTGGAGGGATGCCTGATTGTGTTTACTCCCATGTCCTACCTTTTTTTTTCCCTCCTCTGCAGCACTGGAGAATTGCACCCGGCCCACGCGTACACCCGCACGCGTACACGAGTCAAAGTGACAGCGTAATATTAGTCGGAGCGAGATGAAGTGCGCGTGAGTTGATAGATTCTTCCCCGCTTTCTCTGTCAAACACACTGAATACATTCTGGTGTTCATTCTCAGCTTGTGGGGCTGTCATTTAATGCAAAGCTCTGCCACTGCATTCCTTCTGAATGCGTGCGATTTAAAATGGTTTTCCACTACGTCGCATGTTCGGTCTCTAGGTATTGATGTGGCGGTGAGTTGGTGCACTCGCGCCACGTGCTGAACGAATGAGTGGTAATGTCAAACAGAGGTTGCCTGATGGAGGCGATCTTTGGGCCCTGAGCGCAGCAGTACGGTTGCGATAATGAGCCCAGGCACTGCTGGAAGCTGGAACCGTCAGAACTTTCCAGCGCAGCGTTAAGAGAGCACTGTGGTTTTCACATCAAGCCAAGGAGCTGCAGTTGCCATTACCGAAGAGACTATCGCTTCTTTTAGAGGAAAAATCTCCAGGCTGCCCTCTAAGAAAAGCCTGCCAGCCAATTCAGCCCACTGCAGATACAGTTTGCCTCCCATGAACCTGAAAAGCTTAGAGTTTGCAGAGGATGGAGGCATGAAGATTGTGAGTTGCACCAAATAAATTTGGAGTCTTGGGGCTAAATGTAGTGATGGGCATTTTCCAAACACTTCTTTGTGAAATTTCAAAACCTTTGCGATTCATTTATTCCAAGTCGGTGATTCAGAGCACATATTAAACCATGAAAGTCATGTTTCTTATTCAAACCAGGCTCATTGAAGATATGTGCTTGTGGTGATGTTTATTCAACACCGATATTACGTACCTTACTGAATGTTTCGCAGTCGTTTCAACGTGAAATATTCAGTGAGTGGCGCTAAAACACGCATTCGGTATGCCATGTTTTTATTACATTGGTACAGGCATGTATTGCTGTATTTTTATTACATTGCTTAAGGCAGGGGCGGACTGGGACAAAAATTCAGCCCTGGCACTGTAGCCACACCGGCCCACATTACCACACCGACACAGCCCCACCCATGGACACACGCATTCACAACTTACATTTGTGTACAGATGGTGAAATAATATAAGCAGTACCATATATGTAACAGATATTTATACATTTAATGTATGTGTCTGGCAAAAAATGCTTACTACTTTTTAAAGAGCACACGTTTATAACAAATGTACACATACAGTAAAAACAAAAGAAAAAGAATCTGAGGATGTTGTAGAGTCTGTGTGCTGTCTGTTTATGCCATTCGTCTGCTGTTACTGTCATTCTCTACAGTATGTTGTTCTTTGTCGTCACTGTCTGTCTGTTGGGTTTTACCTACCTCTACCACACTCCTCCCTGTCTCTGCTTGGCCTACTGTAGCATCCTTCCTCACAGCACTGGTGTTGAAAGACCAGGGGTCTCTGGCTGTACTGATTCCAGCAACATCCTAGTTAATGAACACAGTATAGGACTTAAACATTACAGCAAAATATTTTCTCACTGACTGCTCTCAACATTGGAATACACATGAATACAAACAAGTAATAATAGCAAAAAAGGGAATAGAATATATAGCAAAAACTATAAATAGTAGCAGCAGTAAATCCTTTTTGATATACAATTATTTGTGAATTTAAAGTATGCTTAAGTGTTGCTAGTATGTGCTGCATGTGCATTTGTGTGTGAGTGTGATCTCTCTCTCTTTCTCGTGTGTGTGACACAGGCACAGGTTCCTCCTATCCTAAGAGTTAATTAATAGTTAATTAGAGCCACATTATTAAAGGGGTCATATGATGCGATTTCAAGTTTTCCTTTCTCTTTGGAGTGTTACAAGCT
>NW_015552558.1:1789143-1814113 GCF_001515605.1 Sinocyclocheilus anshuiensis
TGATGTGTTAGACTATATTGCAAGTAGCCTACATCAGTTTTTACCCTAAATCCCACTTTATCTGCTGATATTTCAGTCATGCAATTCAGTAACAGGCTCATTAACACTTAAGTTAACCAATTATCACGAAGCAATGACATTTTAAAATATACTGGGGTTCTACGCTAAGCTTACAACTGTTTAATACAATGTAGGCTACTGTCAAAAAAATAAATAAAACACGAGCTAACTGGCAGAAGTAGTGTGAAAATGACTTGTGCTAGCTGTATTTTCTGTTTTCTTCTTACCTCTGCGGCACTAACTGTCCTCCGCTGCAGCAGCCGAATTTAAACCTTTTGAAAAGAGTTCGGTTAATTTTACGGATTTAGCAGCGTCGGACCTAAGCCCTTTTTTTTTTTTTCTCTCAAAGTTTTTCTGCACCGCCTTTCCTTTTTTTACGGTCCATTTTCTAGCTTTTACTGAAAATTAGCTCGTGTTGCAATCTCTCTGATGACGTGCTTGAATTTGACTGAACGAACCGGTCGGCCCATCTCGGGACCAGGCGGCCAGCCGTTGCCGACTGGGCCAAATCAAATGCTTAACATTTATATTAACATTATTTTATTATTACTATAACCATAGAGAAAGTGTGCAAGCGATAAAAAAACCGTCCTATGCACTGTTGACCCATGCTAACAATTTTATTTATATATATATTTAGAAAAAATCTGACTGGCCCATATTAAACAAAATGGTCCGGCCCCTCTGGCGTTTGCCAAAATTGCCAGATGGCCAATCCGCCCCTGGCTTAAGGTACGTTTTGGGGCGGTTCAGAATTCGAATGTCTGGGGAGTGTCACTAAAATGCTAATGTTTGACTGTGTTGGAAATATTCCCTACACCAAACCCAACCCTAAACCTTGCTGATAATGCAAAAATGCATTCACTGATGCAACCGTGCTATTTAAGCTTCCTTTTATGTGGGTTTGAGCTGTAGAACTGTAGTTTCATTGGATTTTTACCAGAGCACTTCACCTCACAAGTGCAACGCCGTATCGGGTGAGCTACCGAGCAAACCTACTGAATTAGAAAACCCATACATATGCAGCTGTGTATGTGATGCTAACTGACGTAATTGTGCGAAAATTATGCTTTGTTAATCAAAACTTTGGCCCTGTAAATCATACTCTGTGTGAAAAGGAATAAAAGTTGTCAGAGTTCTACTGCCTCAGCGATTTGTACGTATAGGTACGTGTTTTGAGTTTTGCTGATTCGCCACTAGGCGGTGCTGTCTGTGAACCCATGAACCACCATCTGTCGCTGCATACAAAATCACAAACAATCATTCAAAAATTATGTCTATATAGTATGAATGAAAATCGGACATATGTTGAACATCTGATATGTTGTCCTTGTAATGTGTCAGTTGCGTTGCTTCATTTCCATTCACAAATCCTCTCCTGTGGCCTCATGGGATAGTAAAGTGTCCATCAGATGCACACTTCAGAATCCTACCGGAAGTAGTAGGTCATCTGTGTATTTTTCATCTGTTTTATGAATACTATGAATTTGGACATAATACTATATAGTATGGAAGTAAGCATATATATGGGCACAGTGTATGATTTTTTTTTTTTTTTTACTGTTCTTTGATCAATTTAATAAATTTATAGACATTTTAATGACACATTTGTATAATAAAAAGGAAGAGTTATGGTTAATAGTCTCTTATTGGCCCAATTACCAAACTCTCCATAAAACAAACAAGTCCTACAATTTAATAAACAAATACAGACACTTCATATTTAGTAGTATTAGATTATTTGTAATTACATATAATAAATGAAAGTAAAAAAAAACCCAAAAAAAACATTTGCAGTTGGTTTGTGATTTGTTGTTTGGTTTTTGATGCATGTTTGAGTTTACCTTACATTTACACCGTTCTCACCAGCAGGCGTCACGAGTGTGTGGCGTTTCTAGAGCTTCAAAACAGTGAATCGTTTTGTGAAGCAATTGGTTCAGTTAGCTCAAAGTTTCGAAAGCTTTGTTTCTCCCATCACTAGCTAAAAGGCTTTTTTGTTCTGTATGTCTCCCTATAGGTGAGGACGATAGCCTGGCCTTTAAGGGGAAAGTTACAGTGGAAGAAATCTTCAAGAAAGACTTCAAAGTTCATGACCCGAACGCTAAGTGGATCAGCAGTAAGTGCTCTCATCAGCAGACATTTGATTTCCTCTATTGCGGTTCTTCCTTTATCTGCCCATTATCTGATACGATTGCAGAGATTATCTCAGCATTCAGTCACAAACGTACTATAATTCTCATTGTGCACATAATCAATTCCGAGAGGCAGTGAAATACAGGCTTGTGCATTGCTAATTTCCTCTTCAAGGTAAAACGAAAGTATTGATTGTTTTTTTTTTGTTTTTTTTTGTCTTGAATTTCAAATATTTGAGAATCAAGATCTTCCTGAAACCCAAACAAAGAGGTTTTGGTTTAAAGAGGTAACAGTTTCCAAGTACAGTGACTGCAAAAATGATCTGAACATATAGTAATGTCTTGTCTGATTGCATGTAATAACTTTAGATGACATAATCGTAATAAGTGGAATTTATTTTGAAGAAAAAAGCATCAGCATACTTTTCAAACAAAACATTACAAAATAGGTTTGAAATTATAGATATAGTGTTAAAAATGAGACAAAAAAATATTGTGACACTTTGTGGTTGTGAAATGTGTGGTTTGATCATCTGCAAGGACACCTGTGTGAACTTGAGAAATTATATCATACATCCACTAACCCTTGTGAAAAAGAAGTACACTTGTGTACTTATTACAAAAATAATGTACTTTAAAAAAGAGATTGCATGTTAATTGAGATGTTAATTGCAATTAAATTAAAATTTATAAGGTTTAAATTTATATTAAATTCAGTTTGCTGAAAATGAGTTCAACCCATTTAAGTAGGACTTGCTTACGTCTTTATATATCATTTCATAATTACTTTTAAATAATCATTTTATTTGTTCTTTAATTTATGTTTAAAGTGTACTGCCGATTGTACTGACAAGCAATTATGTTAAATTAATAATTTAATGTCATTATACTGAAAATGATAATATATGTAATATATTTATTTCAATATATATATATATATATTTATGTAATATATTTAAATGTATTTGTAATGACATTTGTAATGATGAAGTTGCAATTTATTTAATTTAAAATATGTTTAGTATGTTTGTATAACTTTAAATGCAATATCAAATGCTAGACTACAGTTAAAATTATAATCAAATATTTTACTGTACATGTGTACTTCTTTACTTCTACTTTAAAGCATGAAAACTATTAAAACTTGTAATCCTTAATGTTATATATTTTATTTTGTATTTGATTTCATTAATATTACAATATCTACAAGCAAATTTTTTATATACTTTTTAAGGTTACACTACAAGTCACATTCATTGCAATTAAGTAGCCCAAATAAAATTTTTACTAGTGAAAAAAAAAAACATGGTAATCCTTTGCAAAAACGGCTCAGAAAAGTTATGCAAAAGTTCAAATGACCTGCTTTGATATGATTTCTTATGAAATAACCATTCAGACTTGTTTAAGTGGGTCTGAATGTTTCCAAATTGTTTTTGGGGCAACTCTACAATACTGAATGAAGTCAGAATGAGGGTGATTAAATCTTTGTGGACATGTGTCTGGATTGTGATGTCTTTTCCTCATGCAGACAGATGACTTGATGTGAACGGAGGGAGGCGTTTATCAGCGGATAGATTAATCAAGCAGTCTGATTTGGTTTGAGCTTCATTGAGCTGTCTCCTCTAATCAGCTGCTTTAGGCTGTGCAGATATGGAAGCTCTCTTCATGCTCTAGTCCCAGCAACAAACGCTTCAGAGAAAATTAAATGCATATTGCACACAAAAATGGCAAAAACTCACTGAAGTTGTTTATTTATTCATGTCACTTAATTATTGCCTATTATTGTGGTATCATCAATTTCAGATTTACTTACCCTTAAAGTGAGCATGAAATGAAAATTCACATTTAGCTGTTTCTAAATGATGTTATTGATCTTACTGTGAACATTTCATTCATGCATATAGATTTATTTATTTTTTTACCTAAACAAATAGTGATTTTTAATCAAATTTCTGGTGAAATTATAAACTTCTTGCTTGTAAAGGGATAGTTCACCCCAAAATTAAAATTGTTGTCATTTGCTGTACCAAAACTGCATGACTTTCTTTATTCTGTTTCCATGCTTTTTCCTTGCAGTTACAATGAACAGGGACTGACGTTTTCCAGCGTCAAAAAAGACACAAAAGCACCATTAAAGTTTAAAGTGATCTATACATTTTGTGTGCTACATTCCAAGTCTGATGTTATGCAGTAGCTTTGTGTGAGAAACAGAGGAAAAAAATCTTGCATTTGGGAATGGTAATGATGTCACAATCATTTCCAAGCATAACTTTGACTGCAGTATAATCGTGGTATGCAAGACAACCAAAACAGCAATTATATCTGACCTGCAAGTCAACAAAATCTATGTCACTCAGTTTGTAGATTTAAAGCACAGTGATGATAATTTTGCTCATTACAATTTTGTTCACATTCCTGCATTGCAGCTATATGGAGGCATCAGCAGACCCTCATCACTCTCACACAGGAACATTAACTCAGCGCTCACAGTCATTAATCTCATTTGGCTTTGATTCGTAACATAACAAAGTGCAGTTCACCGCCTAGCAAGCGGGTGGAGTAATTTAGCTGGAAATTATGGCACAATGTCTCTGCTCTCGTATTGATTGATGCTCTGCCCATTTTTCACACCATCATTTTAGCTCGTTATCGTTCATGTCAGTCCAGCAAAGGTAAACAGATCTGTCGGAAAGTAATGAACTGAAAGGTGATGAGAAACCTCTGCCTCTCTGCTTCAATAATGAGTTTTACAATTTCAAATACTGTTCTTTCTTATTTCCACATTTGCCTTTTTGTATTAAATGTTTGTTGCGTTGTTTTTAGAATCACTCTGGGTAATGTGGTACTTTTTGAGTTTACACCATGTCACTGTTACTTTTTTACTTGTTTTTATTTAACTGGTAGTATTAAAAAAATCTATACAAAATAGTTAACAAATTAAAAAGAGCAATACTTTTACAGCATTTATTAATCTTGTTAAATGTTTCTTTCTATGTATACTATTTAGGGATGCACCGGGCCCGATACTGGTCTCCTGTACTCGTACTCGTACTCGTACTCGTTAAAATGCCCACCCAATATTTAAAAAATGTACAAATGCAATAAAAATATTGGTATCGGTACTCGGTATCGGCAATACCAAAAATAAAAGTATCGGTATCGGGCGAGTACTGGAAAAAGTGGTATCGGTGCATCCCTAATACTAATACATTACTTTAAACATTAAAGTTAAAAATGTATTAATATAAGGAACGTTATCACTGCCAATAGCCTCGTGGGCAGCGTGTCGACATGCGGCGCGGTTGCGCTTTGGTTTCGCTTCGGTCGTCCCGAGTTCGAGTCCTGGCTTGCGGATCTTTCCCGATTCCCATTTCACTTCCTGTCCTCTCTACACTGTCCTATCAAATTAAAGGCAAAAACAATAAAAATAAGTATTTAATGTAAGGAATGTTAACCTTAGTTATTAGCATTATAAG
The DNA here is from genome assembly GCF_001515605.1 of Sinocyclocheilus anshuiensis. NCBI lineage: Eukaryota > Metazoa > Chordata > Actinopteri > Cypriniformes > Cyprinidae > Sinocyclocheilus > Sinocyclocheilus anshuiensis. The sequence continues at coordinate 1,794,812 of NW_015552558.1, forward strand.
CTAACAATGAACAATAGTACCTTTTTCAAAATCATCACCAGTGATCTGGCCATCAGTGATCGGATTTGTGAATTTTCGTAAAAACTCCCATTATAATCAATGACACACTTTACACTGCTAAACGAGTCTCTTATTTACATTTTGATTTTACTGTTAGTTATGATGAAAGTATTCGTGAGATCTTCGCAGCAATGCAACCTTTGATGCCAAGAGAGTAGTTCTAAATATAATGTGATAATCAGCACTTTAAATGTATTTAGCCAAATTTCTTCAAATGGGCAAGAAAATACATTTTCGTGCAAATACATGCAATTTCCATGTCTAGTTTGGGTACACTGATCATATATTTTTGGCAATATACAAAAACAAATGGGGCAATACCATTTTTTTTTTAATCATGTGCCATGGGATTAAAAACTTTCTGAAGAGAAACCTGAACAGTAGGAAATGTGGGATATGACACGGTTTGTCACCATTTTAATATGATTACGCGGCTCCCCCATGACTCACCTGCAGTGAAATCATAAATGTATGTAAAGACTTTGGCCCTGCCACAGTCAGTTAGAGAAAGGAAAGAGCACTGCTTTGGCCATCATTGGCTGATTATTTGATCTTCGTTAAAGTGTCAGAAGCACTTAGTTGGGCAGATCCACAGAAAGCAGGGCCCATAGTTCCTATTTGGAACATTAGCTATTACTTGATTTCCAAGGACAAGCCAGAAATTGAATTTTTGTAATACTGAGTTGGTGCAGAATATGTTTTCCTTTTTATTTTTTCCCCCAAAGAACTTTCCACAACTCATCAATCAAAGTCAGAACGTCACAGCTGATGCAGCTCATACTGAATGAATCTATAAATGAATCAATGATACAGGTAATTTATTTACACAGGCAAAGCCTTTCTCTCCCTTGGGCTTCTCTGTCCATCGACCACTTGCTTCCATCACAGAAATCTAGTGTTTTCAGAAGTGCTCTGGTAGTAAAACTCTGACAAATGAAAACAAATAGAACACTTGGATTTCTTCACTGCCTTCAAGGAAACATAGACTATTATGAAGAAATAGGATTACGTTCAATCCAGGAAATAAAAGCTCATGACGTCCCTCTGATAGGGTTAGTTCATCCAAAAATGAGAATTCTGTTACCATTTACTCACCCTTATGTTGTTCTAAACCCATTCGTTCATCTTCAGAATGCAAATGAAGGTATGTTTAATATTCTCTCCTAATTTTTTTGGCCATCCATTGAAAATGATCAAAGGAAGCTCAAACGTACATGCTTGACATATTCCAGTGCATCAAGCAAGCATCAAGTTTGAGCTTCCATTGACCATATTTGATGTTCGCTATGTATGTGCGTTGATCAATTATGTGAATAAGAGCCTAAATTAAATCTGTTCATCATATAAAGCGATCAATTCTCTGAAGAAGATTTGGATTAAACTGCTCGATTCATATGGATTACTTTTATGATGTTTTTTGAAACTATACTTCCAATGGATGGACACAAATGGTGAGGAAATATTAAAAAATATCTTTATTTTTGTTCTGAAGATGAACAGAAATCTTATGGGTTTGGAGCGACACAAGGGTGAGTAAATGATGACAGAATTTTCATTTTTGTGTGAACTAATCCTTTAAGATTTGCCTTGAATCATCTTTGCCATCATGAATCATCTTTTGCCAAGCCATCTTGCTGTAAGCGTCTGTCATTCAGCGTTCCTCATCCCAATGTTCTGTCCTCTATCTCCCTTTGGCTGTAATAGACTCTCTCATTTTGATTCTGTCTGCCTGCCCCCATTATGATTGTAGTAAAGCAGCTATATAATTGCATAATTAGTGGAGCCCATTGATCTGCCTCTCTAGCTAGGAGTCTAAATCAGACAGATACATCATCGACATTACTTAACACTCGCAACGAGAAATTAAACTGAGCTAATGCCTGCTGTGGCCTAAACCATCTGGTTCCATTTTAATGGCCCACCCCTGTGTCCTTAGCCTAAGCAGCCACGCGGAGCCTGATGTACGCTGAGTGTGTACAAACTGAATGCTGTTAAGCAAACAAGAGTGTGATTGGTGGAGTATATGTCTTTTAACCTTGATGAGAGTCACCGACTTGCATCATATGATAATTTGTCGAAGTTAGCAGCAAGCTCAAGCAGACCAGCACCCCCCAGTGTCAAAACTCTCAGTGCCATCAGAGTTCATTGAGCAAAAACAACTGCCATGTGCTAAGGGATATGTACAGAGTTTTAATGATGCTGTAGGTTAAATCATTTGCATTACAGTTGTTTTCTAATCCCTGATTCCAAGCATATTTATCAACATGAATAAACCCACCAAAGACCCGACTAGAGAGCAAAAATATTTATTTTATCTGTTATTAAGATTGAACGTTCTTGTCAATTAAAATGGCAATTTTTGTTGACTAATTTTAGATGTCATTTTAGTTTGAGTAAAATAAAAAATAAAAATTACGATAAAATATTGACAAAATTTGAAGAATAATATCAAAAAAAGAATCTAAAACAACAAAAAGACAGCGTGTAAACATGAACACTGGCGTCACGTCAACGGATGCACCCCGTGTGGGCAGGGTGAAAGATAAACAGAAAAACAGACAGCAAAGAGATGATGTGGTGAGATGTAGGGTTATATTCATATGTAGTGTGTGATGCAGCCGCCAGCATGTATTTTCAGAATAACTCTCTTGTTCTCTTTGTGCGTTATCTGTGGGAGGTGACCTCTGCTCTCAATCAGCTCTTAATTAGATTATCTCTCGCACCTTCTGTTTCAGCCATATCACATGCAGTTGATGCATACACATCAATAAACATGGGATTTTTTTTAATGTTTCTATGCAACAATTATCCTGTTTCAAAAGACAAGTTAGACTTCTGTAAAAGATCAATTCAGCAGGCACCTGCCTAATATTTGAACAGCTTTACGAGACTGCGCAGAGTGATTGACTTGTAAAACATGGAGGTTCACTGTATTGGCTGGATGAGAATTATGGGGGTTGTTAATTGTATCGGTACACAGAGGTCGAGAAAGAAGCCCTGATCAAATACCTATCATGTTTATATATCCAGTGAATCACGGTTGAGTGCCTTGAAGACTGAAGGGAAATGTGTGTGTGTGACTTGGGACGGATTATCAGAGAGTTGATGTGTGTAATCATATTCAGTGCATTCAATAAGATATCTGAACATTGTTGCCCTTTGGTACAATGTGCAGGGTCCACAATTAAAAATTGGCTTTGATGAGGATATAAAAATACTTGCCAGTTGTCCTGCAACCACAAAACTGCAGCATAATATGCTTTTATTATAATGTAATCATTATATGAACATTGCTTATCATCAGTTTGAATCAAAAATATGTACAAATGGTTCTTCTCAGAATTCAGGTTGAAAAAGGTTAAGATTGCTTTTTTTCTTTTATGTAATATATGTAATACATACATAAATACAATGCAAAATATGGTTTCATGGTCAGTAGGAAAATGTATTTCTCCATTTCACCTAATTTGACCCTGACAGTGTGTTATCACTTTTCACATTTTAAGTTTTCAATACATGTACTTACGTTTACATTTACATTTAATCATTTAGGAGATGCTTTTATGCAAAGCAACTTACAAATGAGGACAATAGAAGTAATGAAACCAACAAAAGAGTTTAATAGAATAGCCAATAGAATCGAAAAAGAATAGCGAACACTAGTGTTAGAGGGTAAAGTTGTTGTTTTTTATAAATAAAAAAACAAGTAGATAGAATAGAAATAGAATAGAGAGTGCTTGTGTTAGAGGGTCAAATTTTGCTTGTACTTGCACTAGATATATATATATATATATATATATATATAGATAGATAGATAGATAGATAGATAGATTTTTTTAAACAAACTTTTCTAGTTTGACATGATCTCCCCACGGGCCCCATTTAGTCAAAATTTACTCTGACTTTGCAAGTGTCTGTGTGGATGATCTTGTGTATCTGAGCAGTGTGTATACAGTATGTGTGTTTTCAGCTTTATGATGGACAGCCATGGCTGTATAATAAAGCATCATGTTCTTTAATGTGGCTGCTTGGGGCAGGCTTTCCTGTGGCTAGCCGGCTTGCGCTCTGGGTTCTGACAGCAGGTGGTGAAAAATGAGCCACACGGCCGACCTTGATCAGCATTGCTGATAACTATAAATCACAGAGAAAACAGCCACTCAAGGCAGGCAGGAGGCATTGGTGGTTCTGTTATATTACAGCCTGTCTACTTTGGAGAAGGAAGGGGAATGTGGCAGGTCTTCCCTAAGGATACACGTCCTAGATCAGGATATGTGAAGAGACAGTGGTTCGATTCAAGAGGCTCAGGATGTGATTTACACTGATTCAGTTATGCATGGGGTAATGCCTTAGTAAGGTCAGATGTTTAGTCAGTTTTGGTTCATTTCAGTCACCTCATTGCTGGTTATTCAAAAATAAAATAAAGAAATAAAGGGGGAAAAACGAAGCCGAATGTTAACTTAAACTCAACATGAAATCAAAATTGACACTATTCTTAAATATTTTCTTATCTTATTTTAATTCATTATTCATCAGTGTATGTTTTTTCAAAGAAAAACCTCAGACAACAATAATAAATAAATAATAATAGTAATAATACAAACTTTTAATTTAATTTAAGAAAATAATTGAACAAACTTCGGTCTGTATTTTTGTAATATTTACTAATTTCAGTAGGCAATAGCAAGATTACCTAAATCCTAAATTAAACATAACAATTAAATTAAATGTATGACTTTATATCTGCATCAAACTGCAGTAAATGATTGTCTGCTGCCCATCATTTTTTCTTTGCAAAGAGCACCAATGATGCTGATGATAGTGAGGAACCAGGCCAGTCAAGCATGGCATCTGGACGGGACCCAAAATTATGTGTTTAAAGCTTGTTTTCCAATGAGGATCGGTTTTTGCTCCAGTGGAACAGATATCTAAAATCAATGGAACAGAGGTGCATGCATCCTCTGACTCTACATGTATATACGTATTTATGTAGAAAAAAAAAACAGCAGCACAGTTTTGTTTGATTTAATTTTTACCGTTAAAATATTTAATAAAGTGTAATATTTCATATTTATATAATATTTTACATGCACATGTTCGCTGCATTTTTTTAAGGAATCTATTTTCATTACATCACTGCAAATATTAATCTAAGTAAATAAATAAATAGTCATTGGTTTAAGATAATGTTGTAGGTGATGCAGCCTTAATATACTAATGTTATATAATTGTTATTTTAAATGTCAGTATAAATATAATTAACTATTTGAGTTAACAGTATTTTAAAGGGGTCATGACATGGATTTTTAAAATTATTTTAATATGTTGAGGTTTACTTGTTAAAGTAACAGTTAAAGTTAAAGTAATGTTAAAGTTTATTGCACACACACACACTCACTCACACACAAAAAAACCCACACTGGATCATACCATGCTCGCACTGGACACATACAATTAAGCTTCTGCTGGTCAGGCTCCCGAAAGGGAGGAGGACAGAAGGCCTCGAGTACGACAGGCCGTGGTGCAAATGAAGGGACCTTGGGTACAAAAACGCTTTGGCCAATCCGGGCGCAAAGTCTAGGAAAGAGGGGGCCACGGAGAGGGCCTGAAGTTCACCAACTTTCTTGATAGAAGAAATAGCAAGGAGGAAGGTAGTCTTTATAGAGAGGAAACGATCAGAAATCTCTTCAATGGGCTCGAAAGGAGGCTTACAGAGAGCTTCTAGCACCACAGCCAGGTCCCACGGGGGGGACACGTGATTGTACAGGAGGCCTCAGCCTCAGTGGGGTTCTTGCCCACGGACTGACCACCGAGAGGGGCGTGGTAGGCCGCTATGGCCGCCACGTAGACCTTCAAGGTGGAGTGGGTCAACCCTGTGGAGAATTTGGCCTGCAGGAACTCCAGCACTGAACCAACCAGGCAATTAACTGGGTCTCCGCACCAAGAAGTGAAAAGCTTCCACTTCAAGGCATACAGTTTCCTCGTAGAGGGAGCTCTGGACTGGAGGATGGTCTCAACAACCTCATGGGCCACACCCACAGCTTCCACAACTCTTGGCAGGGGTGGACGATAGTGCCCCCATGGAGGGATAATCTCCCATGGAGAGCCATCGAGAAGGGAAATCAGATCCGAGAACCATACTCGGCCCGGCCAGAAAGGGGCTAATAGCAGTAAACGTACCCCGTCCCTGCGCACTCTCTCCAGAACTCCCGGGAACAGAGCAATCAGGAGAAAGGCGTACAGACGAAGCCTCAGCCAAGTCTGTACCACTCAGCAAGAGGAGTTTCCCCTGGGACCACACAAGGATCTGGTGCGCCAGCCTGTAAAGTGGGCGCGAATGCAGACCTCCCTGGTGGTTGATGTAAGAGACCACCCCTGTGTTGTCGGTGCACATCAACACATGGTGGTCTCTTAGGTCCGGGAGGAAGTGTTTCAGTGCTCAAAACACGGCCAACATCTCCAGGCAGTTGATGTGCCACGAGAGATGGCGACCACTCCATAGACCGCGAGCAGGGTGGCCACTCATGACCGCACCCCAACCGGTGAGGGATGCATCCGTCATTAGTGTTACACGACGACAAGGAGCTCCCAGCACCGGGCCCTGAGACAAGAACCAAGGTTTCCTCCACATGTCTAAGGCGGTCTTGAGACCTTGAGCATGCGAAGCGGATTTCCCCTCGGGGAAAACCCCTTGGTCTTGAGTCACCACTGTAAGGGTCTCATGTACAGCAGGCCAAAAGGTATCACGTTGGACGCAGCTGCCATCAGACCCAGCAGTCTTTGAAACTGCTTGACAGTGAGTGACCGGCCTTCTCTGACTCTCGCAACTGCGGTGAGGACCGACTCGATCCGAGCAGGAGACAGACGTGCCTGCATCGTGGTCGAATCCCACACCACACCCAGATAAGTGGTCCTCTGTAGTGGAGAAAGCACACTTTTCTTGGCATTTAGTCTTAACCCCAGCTCTTTCATGTGTGCGAGAATGACATCTGCTCCGATTGAGCTAATATCAACCAATCGTCGATATAATTCAGTATGTCACAGCAGAGCCCGAGCAGCATCCACAAACTTCGTGAAAGTGTGAGAGTGCAAGGCCGAATGGAAGAACCCGATACTGGTAAGCTTCGCCCCCGAAAGCAAACCTCAGAAACTTCCTGTGTTGAGGAAGGATGGAGACATGGAAGTATGCGTCTTTTAGATCTACCAGTCCTCAGACCTGATCTGAGACACGACTTGTTTGATTGTGAGCATCCTGAACTTCAGTCACATGACTGAGCGGTTCAGTTGACGCAGATCTAAAATGGAATGCAACCCTCCATCCTTCTTTGGAACGATGAAGTACTGGCTGTAGAACCTGGACTCTCTGTCGAGAGGAGGGACCACCTCGATGGCCTCCTTCCTCAAGAGAGTTTTTACTTCTTGTTCCATTACCAGATCCTGCTCGGGGCCCACCAGAGTGGGAATGACCCCGATGAAACGAGGCGGAAGAGAGCCGAACTGGATTCGGTAGCCTCTTTCTACAGTGTGCAGGACCCATTGAGACACATTTCGCAGAAGTTTCCACGCTGCCAAATAGTCTACTAAGGGAATCAGTCTCTCGAGACTGACCTCTGGTGTACTTAAAGCTGCTAGCTCGGTGCCATGAAGTAGAGGACCGGCAGGGAATGGCCGATCTAGCTGCCCTAGAGACCTCCGAAGAGGTAGCGAGCCTCCCAGTACCGCTATGTTTCCAGGCGGAGACTGAAAGAAGTGCTCGCCGGAGATCGCTGCACCCTGAAGCACTGTGGGTGGCAGGGTTGGCAGACCGATCTCTTGAGGACACTGAGGAGAAACGGGCACCGTATGATGAGGTGTACACCGCTCTTCCCCAGAGGGGCCTGGAACACTTGTGGCTCAGGACTTCTTGGCAGAGGACTTCATAGCCTGAAGGACGGTCTGCAGATCCGGCTTCGACTTCGAAGTCCCCGACCTAGAGCGCCACTGCTCTCGGTCCCGCTGTGGAGGAGCACGTGAGGCAACGCTCTGTTTTTGTTGTTCCTGGTATGAGGAGCCGGTACACGAGTGGGGCTGCTCCCGCCCAGCAGCCCCAGAAGCTAGAGAGCAGCGAGGAAGGAACCGCTGGAACTCTGCCACTTGTTTACGGGCTTCCTGGAACCTGTCGACGACCAAGTTGACAGCGTCGCCGAACAGGCCAGAAGGCGCAAGCGGGGAGTCCATGAGGAAGACCCTGTCCTTCTCTCTGATCTCAGACAGGGTCAACCACAAATACCTCTCCGCGGCCACCATGGCTGCCATATACATGCCGATGGTGCGGGCGGTCTCTTTGATGGCGTGGAGAGACAAATCAGTGGTTCTGAGGAGTTCGGTGATACCCTCCGACTTAATCTCCTCACCCTCGTCTAGCTCCTTCAGCAGGTTGGCTTGGTACACTTGTAACACTGCCATAGTGTGCAAACACGCACCAGCCTGACCCGCTGCCGTGTACCTTTTGCCCACCAAGCTAGATGTAGTACACAGCGCAGTGCCAGGGCTTTCAGGGATGATGCCGAACCGTGCGACAGATAGCTCGAGAGAGTCTGTTTGACCTGAGGCATCGCCCTGTAACCACTCTCATTCAGCCCCACCACATTTGCATAGGGGCTGGACGGGGGGCTGAAGATGCGGGCCGAGTAAAGCTTCGACCACGATCTCGACACCAGTGTGAAGATCGGGAAAAAATGGCAAGCCCCGGCGTTGAGGTAGCGGCTTAGTACGCAGAAAGCATTCATCCAGCTTGCTTTTCTGCAGTTCAGCCTGTTTTTCGGCGGGCCAATCGACGTTTAACTTAGCCACAGCACTAGTTACTACCTTCAACAGCTCCTCATACTGGGGAGACAGCAGGGGCGAATCCCCTGCTTCATCGACAGCCTCCACATCGATCCCCTCAAAGGAAGAGAAGCGGAGTGTCGAGCCCTCTCCCCGGGGTGAAGAAACCGCGGTGCGGGCATCAGATCCCTGAGAGGGGGCGCTGGTGAGGAAGAAGATAGGGACTCGCCCGTCTCCATTCCCTCCGCCAGATCCATCTGCAAACCCCACGACCGCAATCGATGTGCTGCCTCGGCAGACATAGAGCCTCAGGTGAACGCTGGCGAAGGCTCCCTCCTCAAAGAGAGCCTTCCGGGAGCGAAGCGTCCACAGCGAGAGGCGCTCGCAGTGCGGACAGACAGCTCCCTCGAGAGCTTACTCAGCGTAAACTGTGTCTATCCCCGTCTGTGATGGACAGGGAGGAACACAGTCTATAGCGGTGCTTGCTCTCGCCCTTATGTTTGCGTTTGCTGGCTGATTTAGGCATGAAAATGCAGCAACAGGACAAACAACAGTAAATAGGACTGACACACACAGAGCGCGTGCTGAATGACAGAAAGCTGCCACTGTATCCACCGCACGTGCTTTTAAGCTTCCTGGTCTCTACGTCACTCCGCCTGTGATGTCTCGCCCATCCATTGGACTGATTACACATGTGATTCAGAGGGTGGTCACACTGAAGGCGTTCCCATAGCGTTTTCCAACGCAGTTCGAGTTCCTGAAGGGGAACAATAGTTTTGAAGGCAGCTGTTAACCAATATGATAATGATATATGTGAAGTGACTTATATGATGATTCTAAATGCCATGTTTATAAAATTGATAAAAACTTTAATTAACATTTAACATATGTAATCAGTTTTGACCTCAATTGTCTAAAAAAGTACATTCTAGAAAGTAGATGAAAACTTTCCCATGCTTTTGTTTAGTCGTCCCAAATTATTACATGAAAAGCATTATTAATAAATTGGACAAGTAAACAACAACAGTGCACACAGTTGTGTATTAACCATAATATGTATCCATTATCAATCGTGTTTTCTCAGAAAACCAGATAAAGCTTCTTCCACATACAGTGCACAGTCAGTTTGACATTAACTGCAACCAATAGCACACTGAGCTTTGAAATTTTGTTCTCTTATTGTCTTTATTGTCATATTTCCAAGTTCCGCAAGGTGGAATTACATCATAAAGACTTTAAAGTATGCAAGAGATTTGTAAAAATAATGTCTGCATATTGACAAATAACATTTTCTCACAAGTTGGTTTTTTATTATGAGATAAAACAGTTAAAAGTGACAAGAAACTATTAAGGATACAGAAGTCATGTGAAACCAAAAGCAAATTGCTACTATTGTTTACTATTGACTACTATTGTTTTACCATGGTATATGTTCAAAAAGCAATGACAATGCTATTGGCTGAAATTCAGTGAATTGAATGACATCAATCTCAATTCTGTATTATGTGACACTAGGATCGGTGGATCACCTTTAAATTGAAAGCATTTTGAATAATTTATAATTGCATTTCTTTTTATGTCTGTCCTGAGCCGAAGGGCAGCTGAGGTTTAAGGTGGATTTAAAGCACAGCAAATTTCCATTCGTCTGTGGCTCACTTTGTTTCTCCAGCCCTAGCAGACACTTCTTGCAGCAAATTACCTGTACAAGAAGAAGAAATCAAATTTATCAGGAGCAATTAAGCAGGAACTGGAGTCGAAAGAAAAAGAGGCTCGTTACGTATTCATCAGATTTTGTTCCCTGCTCAGCGTGAGGTGTCTTTTAGCACAGCACAGTTGGTAAGAGTACCAAGTGTGTGCTGATGCTCACATGCATTCTATATGTCAGAACTGATCTGTGAAAGAAATCTCCTACCAATGTGTTTTCAGGAAAAATCCTAGGTAGTGCAAAGTCAGCACAACTTTGACAAGCAGTCATTTTACAACAAAGGTGCTGTCATTTGAATGTTGAACATGGGTCTAACTTTGTTCGTTTCAGGGGTCTGAGAATGGTTTGCAGAAAACTCCATGCCAAACCAATGAACTGGAAAATAATTTTTTCCGGTAACACTTTATAAAAGACCATTTCTCACTATTAATTAGCAGGCATATAACTAGCATATTGGCTGTTTTTAGTACTTATAAAACACATATTGATGCCTTGTTCTGCATTTCCATATTTTAGATTTTAGATCCCCAACTACACTACTGACTGGAAAATTAGGAGTTTATTGAGGCAAAAGTCATATAGTTAATAGTTAGTTAACAGTGAGCATATTATATACATATGTGACCATTTACCACAAAACCAGTCTTAAGTCGCTGGGGTATATTTGTAGCAATAGCCAAAAATACATTGTATGGGTCAAAATTATAGATTTTTATTTTATGCCAAAAATCATTAGGACATTAAGTAAAGATCATGTTCCATGAAGATCTTTTGTAAATTTCCTACCGTAAATATATCAAAACTTAATTTTTGATTAGTAATATGCATTGCTAAGAACTTCATTTGGACAATTTTAAAGGCGATTTTCTCAATATTTAGATATTTTTTGCACACTCAGATTCCATATTTTCAAATAGTTGTATCTCGGCCAAATATTGTCCTATCATAACAAACCATACATCAATGGAAAGCTTATTTATTCAGCTTTGGGATGGTATATAAATCTCAATTTCAAAAAAATTGAGCCTTATGACTGGTTTTGTGGTCTAGGGTCACATACACACACACACACACATACCGTTTTTGTGTCACAGAATGTAGTTTTAAGAATTTATTAGGTGAGAATGTACTTGTTTAGACTTCAAATATGTGGTTTGTTAAAGAAAACCTCTATTTGAAAATTTGCTTCGACGTTTTCGGAGATGTAAGCTCGGCCAGTTCTATGGTAATTTGCCACTGGCTCTGATGGCTCTATAGTGGTTAAACATGAGATATAATTTGTTTTGGATAAATCTCGCGGGTAGTCTTTGGTCTCATGAATCTAGTATTTGTTACAGAGCAAATAGTTTTGGCTGAGGGCAAAATCTCATCTTGTTATGTTTTATGTATCTTTAATGCTGTATATTAGAGCGCTGCCTTTTTTGACTGAATTGCAACTTTTATGATGGCTGTTGTTGTTTATGAAAATTGTTATTCAATAAATAATAGTACTATTATTTATAGTACTTAGTAGGGCTGCACGATAAATCGCATGCGATATTTAATGCGCATCTTGTCAGAAAGCCGGTTCTGTAATCAGCGGTAAATCTCCATCACGTGCGTGCTTAGCCCTAGTACTTAGTATTGGGAAACAGTGTGTGTTCATGATGGTGATTTTAGTTACATTGTTCTGCCATTATGGCAATAAGTGACTGTTTTGTATGAGTGAGTCTGCTTTTATATTGAAAGAGACTGAAACACGGCTGTAAACAAAGAAGTTATTTTTACTTTCAACACCTTGTAAGACGCAGCTAACAAATGCACTAAGCAGTGCTGTCATCGGAAATCACCCTTAACAGATGAAAGGATAGTAGGGCCTATGACAAAGATATCGCTTTCTTGAGCGGACATTCAAACAAATGTTTTATTGTGAATATGAGATTGAGCTGAAGAATAATGCAGGTAATCACACTCGCTCAGTCCCTCTCTCTCATAATACTCTACATAATACAGTGAGCTTTTAATACAGTAATACAATAAGCTTTCAATGAAGCAACTCAACGTTCCTTCGTTACTAGTTCTAAAGTGACGTTTTTTAATTAGTAACGGAGGCTTGGGCTCAGCTGTTAAATTGTCAAACTGAGATTTGAATTCATGCCGGAAGGAAAAGAGGGTTTTTAAAGACACTTTATTGTTGTTTCTTATGCATTTACACACTCGTGCCATGTTGTATAAACGCAATATCACATGGGTAGCAGTTTGATATGGCTGTATATCGGCATGCTGTGATTACCTACAGCTGAATCACAGCCGTGCCGATATGCAGCCATATCGCACTGCTACTCGTGTGATATTGCTCATTTATACCATGGTCTGTCTGAATACTCAGTTCTGATTGGCTGGCAGGTATGCATTAAAACCGATTAATGCACATGTAGTTCCCAGTCAGTTTAATCACTGTTCTATATTAATACGCTGCTTTACATTATATTCCTCAGCAACGAGGTGTTTTTGAAGTAACTACACACAGCTTCATTGTTTGTAGAGATGCACAGACGCTGGTAACGCACACACAACCATCATCTCTCTTTCTGTCTCTCTCTCTCTGTCTCTCTTGCGATCAGTCGATAATTAATTCAAATAAATGCTATAATTCATTCAAATAAATGTAACCTTACCACACTATTTCATCTCTGTGTCTGATTTGAAGTGGGCAGAATGCTAGCGCTAATGAGCCGTAAATGACAAAAATAACCTCTATTTTTACCCTTCCGGTCAAGTATTGCACTGCAAGTATCATTAATAGCTTTAACTTGTCAATGCTGGCAATTGACCATGTTATAAGTGGGATAATGCACGGCTAGCTGTGCATTAAATGATTCGCGTTGGGTGGTTCTTGGCCGGGCATGATCCTTTACATATAGACAGGAATATAGGGGAAGTCATGGCCTAATGGTTAGAGAGTCGGACTCGTAACCCAAAGGTTGCGGGTTCGAGTCTCGTACCGGCAGGGATTGTAGGTGGGGGGAGTGAATGTACAGCGCTCTCTCCCACCTTCAATACCACGACTGAGGTGCTAGGCCTTGAGCAAGGGCACCCCAAACTGCTTCCCGGGCGCCGCAGCATAAATGGCTGCCCACTGCTCCGGGTGTGTGTTCACGGTGTGTGTGTGTTCACTGCTGTGTGTGTGCACTTTGGATGGGTTAAATGCAGAGCACTAATTCCAAGTATGGGTCACCATACTTGGCCACATGTCACGTCACTTTCACTTTCACTTTTCACTTTCACTTTCACATGGTGTGAATGGAAAATGGACTGAAATGTGTTCACTACTAAAATTGAACTGAGTTCTTTTTTTTAAACCCTGTTCACTTTTTGATTTATTATTTTGACCTGAGTAAGAGTACATATGTACTTAGAGGTTATAATCATTCATATGCTCTCATTATTTATAGAAGCAGCAGCCTTCAATAGCACTGTTGCTCTCCTGCCCTTTGAAAATAAAACTTGCTCAGAGAGAGCGAACAAAGGAAAATAATTAACTTCTAAATTGATTCAGAAGAGTTTGTGATTAGATTGTATGAGGCTAAGGCTACGTTTATACGACAACGGTGTATACACGACAATGTTTTCAAAACGATTTGCGTTTACACATATCCACGAAAACGGCCAAAACGTTGTATTACATATGCCAGGCCAGTAGTTGGCGCTGTCACCTTGTTAGTAAACAGTACCTGTAGGGAAGTGACGATTATATGATGTATAAGATGTGTCTCCGCTGTTGGTTGTAATATTGGTAAGGTAAATCCACACTTTGCTGAAGAAGCATTAGCAAACTCTTGAGCAGCAACAACAGTACCATGTACTCTGCCATTGTTGTGTATGTTTGTTCGCGTTTGCTTTTAAAATCGACAAGTACTGCGCATGTCTACATCCCTAACACGTACTACGCACGCGCATGATGTCACCGTTTTCAAAGATTCCCATATTGGGTGTTTACACGGAAACGATAACGGTGCCGTTTTCAAAAACTTGCACTTTGAAACCCATTTTCAAAAATATGTGTTTTCAGTCTCCAAAACGCCATTGTCGTGTAAACGAACAGTCAAAATGCATTAAAAGTTTCCCGTTTTTGGCTGAAAACGTTGTCGTGTAAACAGTCCCTAGGAAGGAAATCAACAATCACAAGCTGAAAGGTGACCATGCTTCACCATCTCTGTAGAGTCTCACTAGCGTCTCTTGCAGTGACGTCTGAACGCCCTTTTGCAGCTAAATACATTTTCACAGCAAATGCACATTTATTGTGATTTAAATTGTATTACATTTACAGCTAATGTGGTATATAAACGTTGTATTTTATTAAATTCATTTTTTATTAATTAATTTTTTACTTATGAATTGTTTTTATTCATAATAATTTATGAACTTTACCAACTTATTGCAAACATTATTTTCTTTGTGAGCAAAGGCCTTAGTCTTTTATGTTCATAAATAAATAAATGTTACAATGGCCTTTGACTTGTTATTAATTACTGTAATTAAAATCTACTCTGCATGGTGAAAAACACAAAAATACACTGTAGAATGCTATTTAAAATAGTACTAACAAATATACTTAAGTGCAAACTGAATGTGTAGTAATATCCTGGGACACTTAATTGCATGTTAATTGAATTCATATTTAATGCACTTATCTTAACTTTAGAATGCTTTTTTGACCCACTTAAGTAGGAAGTACATACATCTTTATACATAATTTCATAATTACTATTATTGTTTTCGAAAAAAAATGTTTAGTGTATTGCCAAATAACAAGTATTTAACTTCGATTTCATTTCTATTGAAACTATATTTAAATATAATTGTAATTGCACATTTGTAATGATGAAGTTGCAATTTAGTATGTTAAAAATATATCGAATTTGTGTAATATCAAATAATAACAGTTCAAATTATGATCAAGTGCATTACATAATGTTAGTCAACACATCAATATGTAGTGTACTCTCTAAAAATTATACTCTCTTTCAGTACACTTAAGTACCCTTTTATTTCATTTATATTATACTATCTGCAATACAGTTTATATTAAAAAATATGATTTTAAGTACACTACAAATTTACATTCATTACCGTTAAACTTCTTTTCACAAGGTTGTCCAATTTGTTAATTAATTTAATCAAAATGCAGGTGTTTATTTGAAATGTATGTGGGCTTATACAGATGTTTGTGGCCAAAAGGAGTGACTTTTTTTGTACTCACAGAATGATCAATTAGGGGTTTTCACATGCACACACACACACAAAAAAAATGCGGTTGTCACTCCTAAAACTTTATAGCATGTACATGGCTAACATGCATCAGGCACAGAGACAGAAATAAAGACCTGCTGTCAGGTGGGATATGCAGAAGAATCACATCAGAGAAAGAAGCTTGTCCTAGAACAAATTGAGACAGAATGGACTGATAAAGAAAGAGCAGGGTGAAGAAGGATGAAATGAATCATGCTTAGGGGTGTGTAAGAGAGGACAAGAGGGGAAACGAAAGATAGGAAGAAAGTCAAGGTGAATGAGTTATGCCCCGAAGAACAAAGAAACAGAGAGAAGGTGAGTGCTGTGTTTGAGTGAGTGACCCCGGGCTCCACTGCAGGAAGTGCTGCTGCTCTCCTTCATCAAAACACTGAGAGAGCACAGGAGAGACGCAGGGTTTGCAGGGGCCAGGAGACTCAGAGATCACGATTTTTACTGACAGGAATGAGATGAAGAGAAAGTTCTTTATAGCAAAAACCAAAGGAAACAGAGATCATATGAAATGACATGAAAACAGCCCACCAAGGCAATGTGTTTAGGTATGCACTCGTGAAAGCTGTTCCAAACAGCAGGAACCAAAATAATGCTGCCTTATATAAGTTACTTTGTTTTTTACCCAAAATTTAGGGCAGCATTGCTTGTATCCATTTATGTATAAGGCAAATTCAGAAAAAGATCAGTGAAAAGTTTCATCTAAGATGACAGACGGAGTCAAGGGAAATATCAATTTCAACTAGATTTGCATTTCCCAAAGGAAAATATCAGTGTTAGCAAAGGTAGCAAAATAATATCGTTGAAGGTTTAGGTTCAAGTTCAAGTTCAAGTTCAAGTTGAGCTTTATTGTCATTCTGCTGCATGTGGGGACATACAGTGGAATGAAATGTCGTGCCTCACAGGACCACGGTGTTACATAAATACAGGCATACAACAATGAAGTAAAACAGTAAAACCTATACAGTAAAGCAGTAAAAACCTATACACAACTAACCTAATGACTGATTTTGATTATAAATATACTATATAGATTTTTTGAGCATACGACCGTTTTGCATTTTTGATGCCACAGGACAGATTGGCTCTTGCTGTTTTGAGAGCTGCTTTATCTCCTGATCTGAATGCTTCATCTCTGGTCTTTAGCAGCCCACGAACCTCTGCTGTCATCCACGGCGTTTGGTTTGGTGAGATTAGGCTAAAAGAAGTTGCAGCTAGAGCTTAAAATGAACACTAACCAAGTGCTAAATGCAAGTAAAAACCAACCTTGGCGAATAAGTAACCGTGTTACTTACCAGTTGCTTGGTAACTTTTGTTATATAAACAAAATAAAAGATATGTAAAATATTGTTATATTAATTGATTATTATTATTAAATACTTTACAATTCAGTAGTATTATAGCAATATTTCATTATTTTGTTTAAATTGTCTATCTTTATCTAATAATAATAATAATAATAATAATTGCAATTAGATGTGTTTCCCCAGTTTGTTCTTTGTTTTTTTTGTTTTTTTTTGTAAGGAATACTGCACATACGGTTTCATGGCCAGTAAAAAAAGAAAGAAAGAAATACTTAAACCAGTAAATAACTAATCAATTTTCTGAAGTCACTGGCCATTGGCATGTGTGGCAAAAATGTTTTATAGCCTGGTTGCAGCACTATAAAAATGTGTAAGCAATGATCAGTAACAATTCAGTGTGCAAACAAATGCAAGAAAGAACACTGATCACAAGTTAGTATGCAAAAGTTACAGTTATTACATATTACATTACTGTAGGTTAAGGATACACTATGATTTTTGCCCATGATTTGTAGTCTGGACAAGTCAATGCTAGTTACTGAAAGTCATAGCCAGTGTGCAGATCTTGGGCAGTGGAAAGCATAGTGCATGATGGGCACAGACTCTTATGTTCTAGCTTCAGACTATGATACCATCCAGTCTGAGGATATCAACATGTTTAATATTTTGAGCCACTTTTAGAACATATACCCTATTGCAATCTGTACAGGGCACAATTACCATGTCTACTCACCTGACCAGCTTGTTTGACAGAGCCAACTAATGCAGGCTCCTATACATGTTTGTTTTCATCTGTCATCATCTGGCATCTTCTGGCAATGAGGCACATGTGTGTTGTGTTTGGAATGATTCGGAATGATGATCTGTGTACGATCTTCAGTTGTTTATTGCGTGATACCCAGTTTTTCCTTTATAACCATTTACAAGTCAGGAAGCGTATGTCTGATGCCTAGTGTTTTAAATTATGTTCAGTTTTGTGTGTGTGTGTGTGTGTGTGTGTGTGTAGCGTATTCCAGTCTTTATATTCAGCAAGGTGAAAATTCTAGCAATGATTCTAGTTAAAAATTCACGACTTCATGTAATATTTGTGTTTTATGTGTCCTCATGCTTAGTGTCACGAATCAGGCCTCTGTGGCTCTCTCCGATGGCCTCCGGAGGGCACCCTCTCCCGAGTACTAACGTCCAGGAACTACATTTCCCATACACCCCGTACCTGGGACTGATTACTGGCACAGGTGTTTCCCCTTAGCTTCCCTATTTAAGCAGCTCCCAGACTCTCAGTGTCTGCGAAGTCTTGTATTGCCCCGGCTACATTTCTGAGCGTTTATCCCCTGTCTTGTCATCTCTTGTGTATTACCTCAGACTGTTCTTACTAGTGTGATTCTCTGCCGCCTGCCCCGACCCTCGCTCTGCTACTGTTTATTCTCCTGGATTATCCCTGCTGTTCGTGACGCTGTTGACTGATTACTGCCTGTTTAACTCTGCCTTTGATTCTAATAAAAGCTGCAGATGGATCCGCACGCCTCTGACTCTCCGTTACAAATAGATATTATATATCTTATATAACTTGTATAACTTAGTAACTTTATTTTTATGTAACGCTTTGTCTTTATTCTCTTTATTTATTATTAAAAAGTTTGAATATCAACTCTGTTTCCATATTATCTTCACCCTTTTAACAATTTTATCGCCTGCCCCGACCCTCGCTCTGCTACTGTTTATTCTCCTGGATTATCCCTGCTGTTCGTGACGCTGTTGTCTGATTACTGCCTGTTTACTCTGCCTTTGATTCTCAATAAAGCTGCAAATGGATC
The DNA here is from genome assembly GCF_001515605.1 of Sinocyclocheilus anshuiensis. NCBI lineage: Eukaryota > Metazoa > Chordata > Actinopteri > Cypriniformes > Cyprinidae > Sinocyclocheilus > Sinocyclocheilus anshuiensis. The sequence continues at coordinate 1,813,777 of NW_015552558.1, forward strand.
CGCACGCCTCTGACTCTCCATTACAGAAGACTTCGCCACACATGGAACCAGCAGCGATCTATCAGCTAACCACCGAGGTTTCTGCCCAGGCCTCCATGTTAGCGGCTCATCAACAACAGCTGCAAGTGCTGCAGGTTTTTGAGCATTCAGCGGGCAGAAAGGAGCCGGGCGAACAGTTACTCGCTTTGCGACAGGGACGAAGCACGGCTGCGGATTATGCTCTCTCATTCCGCACTCTCGCAGCACAGTCAGGATGGGAGGACGAACCACTTAAACTGCTGTATCGCAAGGGACTCACGGTCGAGCTACAGTCAGAGCTAGCCTGCCGTGATGAGGG
>NW_015552558.1:1814999-1830803 GCF_001515605.1 Sinocyclocheilus anshuiensis
GGAACGAGAGAGAAGAATGCGGAATCGTCTCTGTCTCTACTGCGGCCTATCCGGCCATATGAGAGCCTCCTGTCCTACCCGACCTGCCGCTCGAAGTTACGCTACGGTGAGTGCCACTCCTGATTCCATTAACTGTTTAGAAGTTCCCATTGCTCTAACGGTTAATGATAAGTGCACGGAGACCGTAGCATTTATAGATTCGGGGGCTGCGCGGAATTTCATTGACATAAGGTTTGCCAAGACTCATAACTTCCCTCTTGTTCCATGTGAATCCCGGGTGGCAGTGGCAGCCTTAGATGGACGTCCTCTGGGCACAGGACAGATCAAATTCATAACCCAGGACCTGTGTCTACGAACTGGCATACTTCACACCGAAACTATCCGACTATTTGCTATTGACTCTCCTCTGAATCCCATCATCCTTGGCCTGCCCTGGCTAGAAAGACAAAACCCCCGGATCTCATGGACCACTAAACAGATTCTACAGTGGTCAGACTCCTGCCAAAAGAATTGTTTGCTCACCAGCCTATCGCACTCATCTCCCCGACCAGCTCAGATATCAGAGGATTCACCGGTTCCGGGAATACCCTCTGAGTACCATGACCTCGCTGACACTTTCAGTAAGACCAAGGCCTCACAACTTCCTCCTCACCGACCCAGTGACTGTGCGATCGATCTTCTTCCAGGATCAAACCCCTCTAGAGGTAGAGTTTTCCCACTATCACAGCCAGAATCCGAGGCCATGAAGGCATATATTGAGGAGGAGCTGTCAAAGGGGTTCATTAGACCATCCACCTCACCTGCGTCAGCTAGTTTCTTCTTTGTCAAGAAGAAAGAGGGAGGTCTCCGGCCATGCATTGATTACCGCAGTCTTAATGAGATGACAGTCAAATTCCGGTACCCTCTACCTCTAGTTCCAGCAGCTCTAGAACAACTCCGCACTGCTAAATATTTCACCAAGCTCGACCTTCGCAGCGCCTACAATCTTATTCGCATTCGGGAGGGAGACGAGTGGAAGACGGCTTTCTCAACAACGTCAGGGCACTATGAATACCTCGTTATGCCGTTCGGCCTGGTCAACAGTCCTTCAGTCTTCCAAGCTTTCATTAACGATGTCTCATTGACTGGGAGGGGTATGGTCCTGAGACGAGATCGTGGGTTAGTTCTCAGGATATCCTGGACCCTTCACTCACTGCTGAATTCCATAGAACCCATCCTCGCAAACCAGCCCCTCGCTCCCGTGGAAGGCCTCGGCGTCGTTCACCTCCTCACTTCAGGAGCCACTCGCAGGGGGGGGGCTCTGTCATGAATCAGGCCTTTGTGGCTCTCTCCGACGGCCTCCGGAGGGCACCCTCTCCCGAGTACTACTTGGACAACTCTTCTGATAATTGTTTTCATCAGAAGAGTTTAAATCTTGCGAGGAGCACCTAGTCGTGGCCGGTTTATAGTGAAATGGAAGTTCTTTCCACTTCCGGATTATGGGCCCAACAGTGCTCACTGGAACATTCAGAAGTATAGAAATCCTTCTGTAACCAATGCCATCAGTATGTTTTGCACCAATAATGTTGCGTAGGTCTTGAGAAAGCGCTTTGCTTTTACCCATCATGAAATGCTTCTTGTGTGACATGTTGGTCATGAGACACCTTTTTATAGGCCATCAGCTAGGACTGAACTAGCTAATATTAATTTCCACTGACAAGGGGCAGGATTGCTTTCTAATTACTGATAGATTTCAGCCCGTGTCTTGGCTCTCCATGCCTTTTTGCACCTCCCTTTCTTCATGTGTTCAATACTTTTTTCCCTGTGTCATTCTACTTTATTACACAGAACTTAATTTATTTGTTTTGGTCTCTTTGTATGTATGGATTACTTGGGTTGTTACCGACATCTGGTGAGAATTTCATGTCAACAGCACCTTTAGAAATATATTTACTGAAAAAATGGTGATGTGCTCAATACTTATTTTACCCGCTGTAATTTAAAAAAAATATACTATGTATGTATGTAAAATAATAATTATTCAGCGAACTGAATGTTTTGAATACTTAACTGCATGTTAATTCCATGATTAAATGAAAATGTATGATAGTTAAATTCTTTATTAAATTCAATTAGTTAAACATTAGAGTGCTTTTGTGATCCTCTTTAGTACGACTTAGGTACACCTTTATATGCAATTTCATAATTACTTCTATTCAAAAAAAAAAAACTGAATGCACTGACAAGCATTTATAAGCTAAAATGTAGTGTACTGTCATTTCCTTTTAAACTTTAAATATCCACGTGAACTAATAACTAAGATAAACCTGAAAGTAATCAAGACAGTGAACCAATGACAAGACAGAACTGAGATCCACCTGACAAGACTACAAACCAATAAAAAACATAACACATGAACCAAAGGAAGCACATGAGAAGATCACATGTGGAGCACAATCACATGACAAAACGTGAGCTAGCGACAGGGACTGAGAGGCAGTTCAAACAGAGGACAGTTAGAAATCTTGGATGAGCTCAGAGGAGTCCCGGAGAATGAATGATATGTGGAGAAGTGTGTTTAGAGCACACCTGTCTGAATGTGTGATGGATAGAGTGTGAGAGATGAATGAGAGCAGAGGGGAAGAGGACGCTTGATGAGGTTCTGATCTGAAACGTACGGTCCGACATCAGGTCAGAAGAAGAGCAAGAAAGGAGGAATTTGTCAAGTCGACAAATGATTGTTCTGGCATCTTATCAGCTCGCCAGTCAATTTCAGCCATGGAAATACCAGAGTGAAGGGCACCTTTCTTCCAACAATCACCGTAAAATGAGCACATTTAACATTCAGAGCATTACAACAACCATTAAAGGGAAAAAAAAAACACTTTATGCCATTATTATTCATCATGCAGTGCATTAAACAACTCATGTTTTATATCCATCTCAGATTATTTACTTCATAGTAAATCCATTTTTTGTATCTACAGCAAAAAAATATTAATTGCGTTCCATATGACCTCAGCGATCTGACCCATTAGAACTGCAGTGCTTTCAGTGCCTTCCACTTTAGCTTTAATGTGATTGTGATGGTAATTGTGTCACCTCTTATCACCGATTAGTTATGCAAGCAAGATAAAAAAAAAGCCTTTGCGTACCATTCCCCTAATCCGCAATTAAAAGCGGCGATGGGGCTGTTTGCGTTCTTCTCACCAAGGGCTGTGTGCTGCATTCCAGACCTCTCCTTTTACTGATGCCCTTGCCAAAGTCATCGTCACATGTGGAAAACCAAAAATGAAAAGTTTTATCATTTCTTTTCAACTGTCAGTCTCCCTGGTACAGCTAGAGAGTGTTGAGGGGCACATTCATGACTAGATTATTGAAAGACAGTCACTGACTAATTTCTCCTTGACTTTTTATCCCACTAACTCTCATCCTCTGATCTCCGCTCTTTAGGTAATGAGCTCCTCTATCGTACCCGTGAAGGTGATGTGGTCCGCTTTAACATGGAGACCAACGAGAGTACAATCCTGGTCACAAACAGGAAGTTTGTAAGTGTTTTGTTCGAAGTCTTTCTTCCTCATAAAATTATGAAACCCTTTAAAGCAGTGGTCACCAACCTTTTTAGGCCCAAGATCCCTGACCTCGGCCTTTATGAAAGACAAGATCTACCTATTGAAGAATTGATAGAAAAAGACATCCCAGATTGTACTTCAAATTTGAGGCCTTTTACTTAGTATTTTAATTAGTGATGCACCGATCATAGCTGATTCAGAATTCAGATTTTCTTTTCTTTCTTTCTTTTTTTTTTTTACTAGCAAATTGGATTCTGATACTGATACTGATTTTTAAGCAAATTTATTTATTGGCTATTTGCTTTATAACAAACAAACTGGCTTTAAACAAAAATATCTAGCCATTTGAAATTAGAGGCAACCACTGCATTTTAATCACGATCTGCACGGGCAGTTGTTTTTTATTTGATTTTGATTAATTTCAGGAACTAAAACTAAAACAGAATGGTCTGACTTTAGGTGTTATTTATTTATTTGCTACATAAAACAAATGCACGAAACAAAAACAGCAGGGCTTTAAAGGAAAAGTTCACCCCAAAATGAAAATTTGCTGAGCATTTACTCAACCTCAGGTCATCTAAGATGTAGATGAGTTATTTTTTTCCTCGGAAGAGATTTGGAGAAATTTAGCATTACATCACTTGCTCACCAACTGATCCTCTGCAGTGAATGGGTGCCGTCAGAATGAGCGTTGACAAAAACATTACAATAATCCACAAGTAATCCACACAACGCCAGTCCAACAATCAACACTGTGAAACAAAAAGTTGCATGTTTGTAATATAATCCATCAAGATGTTTTCCATTTCAAACAGTCCAACTAAAATATGAATCCTCTATCCATAATATCACTTTCTCCAGTGAAAAAGTAGTCTAATCTGAATCAGGAGAGAAATGCACAGATTTTTTAAAAGTGAAAACAGTCCAAAACTTCTAAAAGTCTATTTTGTCCAGGATGGTGCAACTGTTCAAAGTTAAAACATCTTAATGATGGATTAGTTTCTTACAAACATGCAGCTTTTCACTTTACAAGACATTAATTGATGGACTATAGTCATGTGGATTACTTGTGGATTAGCACGTGATGTAATGCTAAATTTCTCCAGTTCTGTTTCGATGAAGAAGCAAACTCATCTACATCATGCAAGGCCTGAGGGTTACATTTTAAATTTTAAATTTTACACTTGAACCCATCTTTTATACACAAGTACACTCAAGTGTACTACAAGTGGTAACTAAATACATTTTTAACACAGAGATAGTATGTTAAAGCACATTTTAGTTCATATACATGGTGTCTCAAAATAGCTCAGTTGAGTACACTTAGATATTCTTTACGATTACCTTAAGAAGTACTAAAGAATCATTTTTAGTATATTAAGCACAAAATTAGTGCATGAAAATAGAGCACTTTAAGTACATTATGGAAGTGCACTTCTTTTCACCTGGGAAATATTCCTATGAAGACATATGAAAATCAAAATTGCTACTATTTTTTGAACGATTCATCTGTTCAGAGTGATTCCAAAAAGTATTAAGTCACACTTAAAAATGTCTTTTCTCTTCACTGGCTTCATTTCCTTCATCATTTTTGATCATTTACTTCTAATCATCTGGTGTTTCGATGATTTTAAGTCAGTAAAAGTCAGTTCTCCTGAAGTTCACACAGCAGAGAATCACAGGTGTAGAGAATCTCATTAACTATCAACCATGATCCACAACATCTGACAAATAGAAAGTGCCTTGCTTTAAAAAGTCTGGAATCTTTTGTTTTATTATTTATTTTGTGAAAGAATTGGTCTGAAAATGTAGTTGTGCTTTATTCTTTAGAATAAATGACACTTGTTTTGATATGTTGTTTATACATTTTTAAGTTAAGATATTTTTGGGGTCACCATATTCTACACAATTATTTATTTTCAAAATGTAACTCTTAAATAACTTTTGCATGTGGGGGAAATAATATTAAAAAGTATAATACCATACATGTAACATTTAAGGTGCAAGTCATTCTTCCTCATTAGAGGCATTTTACACATATAGAAATGTATAATATAGCTTCCAAAATGTATTTATAACAATGTCCCTGACATTGAGCCGTTCTTGTGAAAAGAAGTGCACTTAATCATATTGAATATGCACTTTTGTAGTGTGCTTCAAATCTCAAAAGTATATATATATATAAAACAACAACTGTACTTGCAGATAATATAATATTAATGAAATGCACTGTGCTCTTAAGAGTACACTTTCAGGACTGTTTCTTAACGTGTTTTTGTAATAATGCCAAGTTATGGTTTCACTTTAAAGTACATTTTAAATCATTATGGTTTAATATGGATTAAATCATATGCTTCATTTAAACATTCAATACACTTGCCAATAGCACATCTACTGTACAATATACAATTTCATAGTGATCAGAAAGTGCATCAAAAAACAAACAAAACACAATAGTCCAATCAAAGGTGATAGATACAATCAACTCCCACCTTATATTATTTCCTCATGAATTTGTCACATTATGAAAGATAAAGGCGTTGTGAATGTCTCATTGTGCCTTAAGCACATGCAAGTAGAGTCATGCATCAGCATGCGCTACAGTATAAATTACTCCACCGTCATACAGCACATCACAGGAGCTATTGTTATTAATAGAGCTGAACGCATCCATCATTAGTGCACTGTTCTGTGTAACTTGTTAACAGCTTCAGATCGTTAAAGTGGGGCTGGTGGGATGCAAAACAGTGGAGGCAAGGACACAGAACATGATGTTTGTTGAGAATCAAAGAGTGGCAGCTCTGATTAATGCCACGCTCTCCCCACGATCTGTCACAGCCGTTTAAGGAATATGGTAATGAAACTATGCTTTCTATAAAGTCTAATTGACCTTTTCTCTTTTTTTTTTTTTTCCAGGAAATGTACAAAGCCAGCAAATATGAGGTTTCCCCAGATATGAAACTCGTTCTGCTGGCCTACAACGTGCAGCTGGTGAGGCCTGTGTTTATTTGGGTGTTGTATGTGTGTGTTGAGATGAAAGTAATCATGGCACAATGTGAAAGGGCTGTCACACTCCACCGCCTTACCAGAACAAAAAATACACCCCGCTGGAGTGACAGGAACCTAGCAATCTCACACACACACACACACACACACACACCTGCTAGTCGAGAGAGAGGAGGACAGAGGCTGTTTTCACACTTGGTTTGATTGGTTGGTCTGAACTCGGCTTCTATTCCACCCTCACCCCCATCTCTTTTCATATTGTGTTATACAGTATGGCTCCGAACCACAGAGTGTCTGCATGATTGTAAGAATTAGCCGCAGGTGTTGCTAGCTAGGTAACAATTCAATAGGAGACGGCACCAAAAACCAGAACTCCCACAGTAATAGAAAGCCTGGACATAACACGGAATTTTAAAGTGTGATTTCCAGACTTTGAAATTGAAATGTAAAGTTAAAATGTAAAGGAAATTTCTTCAGTTCTAAAGTAGATCATCAGTTGTATTTCAACTATTGCGCTGCAGGTTAACTAAATGACCCTTATCCAATTCAGATGGAAAATTCATAGTTGAAAACTATGAAGCAAAGGCTGTGAATACTTGTGTACATGTGTTTTTTTTTTTTTATAAACTTTCAAAGATTTCAAACAAACTTCGTTCATGTTGTCATTGTGGGGTATTGTTTGTAGAATTTGGAAGAAAATAAAGCATTTAATCCATTTTGGAATAAGGCTGTAACAAAACAAAATGTGGAAAAACTGAAGCGCTGTGAATAGTTTCCGGATACACTTTACATTATCAGTGTCAAAGATATCATGTTACTGAACTACTGAAGTACTGAAGTAACCATTTATATATTCATTTATATATATATTCTGACCATTTTGTTGGCATTAATTGTTATTTTTCAGTTTAATCTTTTCTTTTCTTTTCTTTTTGTGTTGGACAGTAACCCAAACCACAATATCCAGCCTAACACAGAGTCGGTTCCTTACTGCACACCTCATTTCAGGAAACATCTTCCACATTAACCAAACAAACCTGACTGTCTTCATACAGACTGCACCTAAAGCTTTAGTGTGCAAAGAAATGATGAAAGCACAAACTCTGAAAGACGCTAGAGTCGGACACCGCAGGTGACGAGTTAGTTTTATCAGGGCAGCTGTCGTACAGAGCTGAAGAGACGGAGGAGAAGGTGTCATGAGCGCTGGGACAGTGACACCAGAGCACTTCACACACACATGACAAGAAAGAGTGAGCCAAAGAAAAGAGTGTGAGCACTGCCTCTAGTTTGTTATTCAGTGCCCGTCCCAACATCACCTTGATGGATGACAACCTCGTCCCCCAGCTGTCATTGCCTATGCTTACGCACGCACACACACACACACACACACACACACGTTCATAACGCCCCTCATTCTCAAACTCTGTCATGGTGCTGCTTGCCCTTCACAAAGGAGCTCTCCATCTCTCTGCATCTGTAAGACAGAGGGAGGTGCTGAGTACAGGTGTTGAATGTTAATCTTTGACAGTATTAACAGCTCCGCTACAGCACACATGTCAAGCTCATGTCAGCTGTGAGCATATGCTGCGGTCAGCCCTCTGGCTCATGGAAAGCTGTTGACACTGTCCTCTGAGTGATACAGCAGCGCTCCTGCCTTCTTCAGAAACGATGGATTAGGATTTTATGAAATGAGTCAGTTCTGCCTCTGAAATCTGATTGTACGTGTCATATTTGAAGAACACCTGTGACCACACATTAGTTGAATTCTATATTAATGCACTAAGATGCAGCCTACAGAAAGGCTAATGTACTGTAGAGTTGTTTAGTATTTATTTATTTATTTATTTTAAAAATAGTTACAAAATCTAGCCTTTATATTTGTTATTTAAAAAATAAAAATAAATGTTTAAAAAATAAAATATAAATAAATAGTTTTATATTACAAGTAAACATAAATACATAAATAAATAAAGTTTTGCTAACTTAAATTGTTAGTATGTCATGTTGTGTAACCATCATTCAAAAAGTAATATTCATTATTAATGAATGAATCCTTATTTTCAAATACTATATGTAAATAACCAGATGAATGCTACAAATATTTCAATATATTTTTCAAGGTGAGAAGTTTTTTTTTAATCATAAAATATTAATATACATAATTTAAAAAACATTAATTTATTGCAAATTACTGTAAACTATTAATTACAATATTTATGGCGGGGGGGGATATCATAACATTTTGCAACTTAAACTAGCCTTGTAATGTCAAAAAAATAAAGTTTCAATATTTTAATACATTTCATATACGGAAATAATAATAAGCACTTTCTCTGTGTTGATCCTTTTCCTATGCTTTCTAATCTACTTGTCTAATAAACCTGCCATTGTATATTACAAATATTGTTGATTTAGCAGCACAAATTGATTTCTCTTTTGGAAGTTATTTTGAATACAAAATAATCCGCTAAGTGTGATTGATTGATTGGTTGGTTGGTTGATTTGATTTGATTAGATAGATAGATAGATAGATAGATAGATAGATAGATAGATAGATATTCAGGTCATTATGTCCGAATCACATTTTTTTTAATCAGGTAATAGATCCGCATTTTAGAATTAAATGCAATTCAGACCTAATGATTTGAATACTTCTCTCTATTTATTTATTTTATTTATTTATTTATTTACAGCATGTGAAAATTTACTGTATTTTTACTGTATTTTTGCTTTTTACTGTAATTATACTAAATGTATTATTTATTAAACATTGGTGTCTTTTACATTTTGCTTTTGTTTTAAAATCCAAAAAGCCATTTGAGGTGGTGTGTTACTGTGACTATACCATGGTAAAATATCTGTCCTCTTCACATTGTGGCTAAAATCACCCTTAAACTCAGCTATGTCACTGTAATGCATCGCCTCGCAAACGTTATTGCTAATAAAGCTTTTGGTGCTTGTAGTGGCAGTAACTGCTGTTCTTCCACAATTTAATTTCTCTCTCTGTCTTTGTTTGTCTCTGTGTTGTTCAAACTCTCAGGTTTACGAGCACTCCTTCACTGCGGACTACATCATTTGCAGTCTGGAAACTCCGTAAGTCGCTGAGCTCGTATAACAGTCGCATTAGTTTACAAAGTCCATTTGTCATTATAAACCAAGGAAAACATCGATGCAGCATTTCGCTGCTCACGTCACATGTCGAAGCCATTCAGAGAACTGAATCTTTCCATACTGCTATCCTGTGGTCCTACCAACGAATTCCCAGCCTGTCTGTCCCGTGATTAGCACAGAGACGTACAGCTCGTGTCACCTGTAATTTTTGGGCCTGCAGTGCACAGAGCCATTGCACACGGCAGCAGAATAAAGCATCTATATTTATGAGCTCTGTCAGACGGAACAGATGCTGACACAGCGCTGGGCCGCTGCCCCGGCCGGATTTAACAGCGCACTGGGATATACTATCACTGTTAGATTTCCTGCCGCAGGAATTCCCTCATGGTGCTTTATTCGCCGTGCTGTTGTGTTGGGCTGCGTAGTACACCGTGATGGAATCAATATCTGTTGGCACACGCTCCACTGCACCACATAGAGGAAGTGTGCGCTGTTAGCCCTCTGAAGACATGAATGTTTGACTATTTGCCAGTCTGTCTGTCTGGGTCAGTATGGTCAACTAGTCTAGTTGTCATGCAGTATCCAACTAGTTGATTAGTAATGGCTTTGCTTCTCTTTTACAGGGAAACGTGGATTCTGAACCCTCCAGAAGTGCGAAACGCTCATCTGCAGTATGCAGGATGGGGACCGCGAGGCCAGCAGCTGGTAAAAATGACATTTCCCACACTGTAAACAAAAAAATTGCAATATAAAACTGGCAGCAGTGGAAAAAAATACAGTAGGAACATTTTAGGTTTTACAGATTGAACTAAATTTACAGTATATTTTATTAACTTATAGAGTGTAATGTTAATATACCAACCTACCAAAGCAAAAAAAAAATATTGTGCTTTTGTACCGTTATAATACTCTGATAATCACCAAAATACACAGGTAGTAATAAGAAAACCAGGTAACACTTTATTTTAAGGACTATACTATAGGGCTGTCACTAACGATTATTTCGGTAATCGGGTAATCGGTCGATTATTCTGCCGATTAATCGAAAAATCGGATAATTTTTTGGTGATAAAAATAGACCTAAGCAAACAACAGATTTTAAATGACTTAAAATACTTATACTAGCAATGAGGAAATGATAATTGTTTAAAATTAGTTAAAATATCAACAGCAAGAAATCATATGGTTTTATTGAACAATAAAACAATATAATCATAACTTATGGACATTATGTATTATAGCAAATGCCTGCAGAGGGCGCCAACAGCCTGAAAATTGTTTTTACATTTTACTGCGCGATCTAATGCTTTTTTTAATATTGAGTGAACAACCTTTAATTCAAATGTCCATTTAATGTATAATACTTGATAGAAATGCTACAGCCACTGTCATTTCTTGAAAATGAACATGTGGACATCAAAACATGCAAACTCAGAGCGAGGGTTTATACTTTTATTAAGTCGCGATGAACCATTAGCGTATTTAGAAAGATACTGATCTATTTTCCTGTGTTGGTGTAGGTTTATAAATTATTTACCTTATAAATTCCCAGATGAACGTTATAAGCAATTCAGACTCACAGCATATGCAAATATGGACTTTGAGATGGTGCCACGCATGTAAATGATAACTGTTTGTGTGGAGCAGCATTTACTGTGAACGAAGCTGCTCTGAGATGCACGTAACCTACACGCATATAAATAAAGCGCATATTAAACCGGCAACACATATATATTTGTTTAATTGAATCGCAGCCTTTGTGAATTCACAATAGCACTATGCTTTATTATGATTTTTTAAATGGTTTTAATATTTCACGCAGCTTTAGAAAACCTTCTGATAATGCTTTTCATGGATTCTCGTTCGTGGAATGCACCATTTCCGGTATTTTGCCAGTTAATGGACACAGGCAAAATACATTTGAGGATTTTTTATAATCGAGTACTCGAATTTAATCGAGGAATCATGACAGCCCTACTATACTATCTATAGGACTATAGCCTACTTATTTTAAGGAAATAAGTGTCCACTGCACTGATAGAACCACGCTCAGTGCCACTTAAAACACTGAGTGGCACTGAGTGGAATTTTTTCTCAGTACAGTTCACACATGCACTCAGTTGTTGATTGGCGGGAAAAGGTAGACTGATAGACGTGATAATGCACAAATTAGAACATAGAATCATGATTTTCATGGGACACAGTTAAAGGGGAAGCTAACATTACAGTAGATTATGGACTTGCCAAGCAACAAAACAAGTGGGTACACCTAGGGTATATGCAAATATTGATCCTTTGAAGTCATAATACACAAACAGCCCTGAGCAAATATGGTGTATAAATGTGTATGGCCCCGACTACACCACTGAGCAGTAGGGATGCCAAAAGTACTCATATTTTGGTACCAAGTACAAAAAATAAAATAAAATATCAGTAGTACAAGTGCCAACTCAATTTAATGTGTGACTGACAGGCAGCTGCAGGTGAGCACTCACATGTGTATTTGTATGTGTGCACTGTAAAGAGCGGCTGCGCCTCACGGTAATGCACCTGCACTTGTAAGCTGTCAGATGCATTTCTTTGTTAATTTCTCGTCTTGGCAAGGTATTGGTGTAAACACACTCGGTTTGTCTTCAGTGAATGTAAAAATGCGGTATGAAAACAAATCAGATTTGTGTCAAAATATCAGATTGGTACACTGTATAAATGCAGCCTGATAGACCTAATGCTGTCTGTTATGGTATGAATATAATAATCAAACAAACAACAATATTGACCAAAAAGAGAAAATCACTCACTGCTCAGCATGTATTTCATGTTTAACTATTTATTTGAATAATTATGTGTTTACTTCATCAATAAATACTTGAAGGCTTCATGTCATTGTTTTAATTACTTTTTTTAATTAGTTGATTTTTAAGGATGAGTGATATAGCTAAGTGATATAGCTAGTGATATTTTTTTTTTTTTTAGTAATTAGTGAAACCATCGTTTCAATCAAACAGTTACTGCCAAGTGGATTAAAAATGTTTCATCTTTAAAGAACCAAAGCACTGTACAGCATCTAGTTCAAATTATCGGTGAATGTTTTTCACGTTTCTCACAAAAAATCAAGGAAAAACGATATCTAGTCATTTTCATTTGCGTGCACAATTAGAACAACAATAATGCACAGCAATATTTACCATCATATACACAAGCACTCAAAAGTTTGGGACAGTTAAGAGTTTTTAAGGATTTTAAAAATAAATGTATTATGTTGACAAAGGTTGTGACAATAACACAGCAAAAACACCAATTGTGAAATATTATTAACATTTCAAATAATTGTTATCGATTTGAACACATTTTAAAATAAATGTGTATTTATTTAAAAGTAGTGTATTTGTTGTAAAAATGTTTAATACAAATTGAAACAAAAAAATCACACATTGAAAAATTATACATTAAAACAATCAAAACTAATTCACGTAATTGGATCTACTAATTCTACAATTTGCAAAATAAGTAAAGCTCATAAATAATGCCACTGTTTAGGAAATATCCCGACCAAATGAAAGCAGTTTATGGCCCAACTATAAGTGCTTAGAATATCATTGTGGTATTGAAACTGATACTGAGTAATGTGAAATTGCTCTGATATTAGTATCAACTATTGAAATCTTGGTATTGTGACAACCCCAATCTGCAGCCACTTTAACCACTTTAGATCCCTGAAAAGATACAAAAAAAAAAAATCCAATTGCAGATTTGAATCACACGACTCTACCTCCTCCTCTCTCCTTCTCTTTCTGGAAATAATCTCAGTGGTTTATGGCACAGGCACACAAAAGACTGTGTTTCACACATTCAATTTATGATTTCACATATAGGAAAGCTCACCAGCGCGACTCATCTCAGAGACTTAATGAGTGTGTGTGATATTAAATAATTAGGACATCCTGTCATTCAGGACACATCCTGTCATGTGTCCTAAATGTGTCCATGCCAAACATGGTATTACACATCTCGACATGCATATTAAATGTACGCAGCATAAAACTCTCCCCTCAGATAAAAGAATCTCAACTTTTTTCAAGTACAGATGAGCTGTCAGTTCAGAACACCTTGAACTGAAATGAATTCAGAATAATTCAGCTCATCATATATTCATTGGCTTTACTACTTTATTGGCCTGGCAGAAGAATATTTCAGGATTTCTTCAGATGTGTTTGTTCTGGTTTTTATAGTCGATATCTGACAGCCATTTCTCACCATTTGATGGAAAAACATTTCATGGAGGAAATACAGTAGAAATGTATTTGATTCACAGATGTTTATGGAGATTGCTTGCTTTTATAATATTCACAACGCATCCCTGTTATTATTTTTAAAGTTACCTTGAGACTTTTACACTCGCATACAGCTCCACTTTAGAGGTTTGAAAACAGCATTAAAACCCATTGTGTATTTCTGGCTGTCATTATATTTGTCAGACTCTGTTCCGTGTTTTGTGTGTGTTTTGCTCCCCATGTGTTACCATGCCCTTATTTGGTTCTTCCTGTTCCTGTTCTAATTATGTTTATTGTTTTATTGATCCCAGGTGTGTCTCGTCATTCCATCGTCATGTCATTTGTGTATATATATAGTGTTCCATGTTATCAGTTCAGCGTCCGGTATTGTGAATGTCTGTTAATGTCTACCTCATCTGCTACGTGTGTTTTCCTGGTTCCCTGGTTATAGTTAAAATCTCCTCGTTGATGTACTCCTCGTCTCCTCGTTCCTTCGCTCTGCGTTCCCGCGGTAGTGAAACGTGACAGAATACCGGACCGTGACAGTAAGCAGCGCCCCTTCTCCCCGTGTTTGTTTTTCGTTTTTTGAAAAGTGTTTTGTTTTCCTATTCGTTTATCCCCGCCGACATGGAGGAAAGAGCAATGTTCATCGCCTGAGCCACGACCCGCTCACCTACGCGACCTGCCGGCCCGCCGGCTGTTCCTCTGTCAAGCCCGCCGGGCGATCCGATGTCAAGTCCATCGTCTCGTCTCCTTGTTCCTTCGCTCCGCGCTCCCGCACCGTAGTGAAACGTGGCAATAGTCATACATGTTTCAGCCGTGTAAATGAGCAGTGCTTGTGTAGCTTGGCCTCCTCTGTATGCTGTAACTACACCATCTGGCCTTGAAAAAGCATATTTTTTTATTGACAGCCATTAAAGTTTAGCTATATATCTTGGTCATGTGCCATCTGCAGAACCACCATTGGGATAATTGAAAATGCTAAGGGATAGATCATGTTTTTCATCTCACCTTAATTCATTAAAACATCAAAACTGTCAAATTAATTTTTCTAAACAAACAGAATAGATAAAAGTCTTAAATGCCATTTGAAGATTGGGGGGTTGTTGTCAAACGGTGCTATTCCCCTTGTGAAAAGTGCACATTAGCATGCTTTTAAAAAGAGCACTTATTACAGAAATAGAATACTGTAAAAGAATATACTTAAGTGCGAACTGAATGCAACGTTTTTGAACACTTGTAGCAACTCATAATGTAATAACTGCACATAATGTAAAAACTGCACAATGTAATACATATTATATTATTATTGTAATAAAATGTTCATAATGTAATAATTTTCTCGAAACGTAATAAAATCTTGAGCTCATACTTGTAATAAAAATGTTTCAATGTAATAATATTTTTTCACATAATGTAATAGGCTATTGTATGAGAAATTTATTACATTATGAACACACTGTGGCAACTTATAATGTAATCACAGTTCATAAGGTAATACCAGCACACAATTTAAAACAATTATTATTATTATATGTTTACAATATCATAATTATCTTTCAATATAATAAATTTGAGCACAAAACATAATCATAGTTTTGTTAAAGGGGTCATATGATGCTGCTAAAAAGAACAGTATTTTGTGTATTTGGTGTAATGAAATGTGTTTATGCGGTTTAAGGTTCAAAAAACACATTATTTTCCACATACTGTACATTATTGTTTCTCCTCTATGCCCCGCCTTTCTGAAACGCGTCGATTTTTACAAAGCTCATCGGTCTGAAAAAGCGAGGTGTGCTGTGATTGGCCAGCTATCCAGTGCGTTGTGATTGGCCGAATACCTCAAGCGTGAGACGGAAATGTTA
>NW_015552558.1:1831274-1838347 GCF_001515605.1 Sinocyclocheilus anshuiensis
AGAGAAAGGAAAAACTGAAATCGCATCATATGACTCCTTTAAAAGAAAAGTAGGCTTATTAGGCTACATTGTGAATTACTAATTTTGTGATTATGACATGCTTAATTTTTGAGATATAGGCCTGGTTTCACAGACAGGGCTTAGACTAAGCCAGGATTAGGCCATAGTTAAATTAGGACATTTAAGTAATTTTTATAAACGTGCCTTAGAAAAAAAAACATTACTGTTGTGCATTTTTTTGACAAAATAAAATAACCACGCCCCTCAAACATTCAAAAAGAAATGACTCAACAAACACATAATGAATACAAAAACACATAAAACTGCACAAACATACATTTCATCCAAAAGCCAAGGAATACAGATAAGTTTTCAGGCGGGATTTAAAAACAGGAAGGGAAGGCGCAGATCTAATGTCCAGTGGTTTATTACAATATTTTTGGTCAGTGTATAATGTAATAAATTTCAAGTACACCTCACATTCAGTGCAGAGCATGCGCTCCAAGAAAAACATCACATAACAACAGCATCAAGATGTTCATGATGAAATTGGACCATAAGGACTGTGTGTTTCCCTTGATTTGAAAGGGGTCAGCTTGCAACAGTATATATTTTCACAAACAGGAGTGTAAAAAAAGATTTTAAAATTGTATAGACCCCTTTCTACAGCCAACGGTGGGTTTACAAGCACAACCACACATACCAATGGCAGTGGAATATATATTCAGAAGTATTGACTAGCTGGTCCAGGGGCCAGATTTTCTGACCACTCCAGCCATCTTCTCTTTTCAGATTACTTCGTGAACCCTAAATAAAAACTTTTATTAGGTTTATAATAATAGTGGAACTGCCTCTCAAATCTCATAACACTTTCTTTGTAGTCTATTAGCAGTTGCAACCCCAAAATACCTAATGCTTTTGTGTGAGTGATTCATAATTAAACACATTGAAATAAAGCAAACATTAAAAGGATAGTTTACCATAAAATGAAAGTTCTGTCTTCATTTACTCACCCTCATGTTCTTCCAAACCCGTATTACATGTAGGGTTGGGTATCGTTAGACATTTTCTGGTTCTGATTCCGGTTCCAGTTTTGCCTAACGATTCCGATTCCGGTTCCATTTAAATGAACTATTTTTTTTCTTACTATTTTACCTTAATTGAATGTAGTGTTGCTGGAAGGTAGTAAGTAATGTTGAGTAATGCATGTGCTTCAAAGTTGATGTTTTTTACACTATCAATAACATTTTGCTTTTCAAGCAGGAATAAGCTGGTTGGTCAAATAGTCCCTTGAGGGCTAAGACACTTGTTCATTTCCCTAAATTAATGAAATATTATACTTATAACCATGTATACACACACTGCATAAAGCCCCTATTTTACAAATAATAATGCAGTCAGGAGATGGTGTGATGCAATGAGTGGTTTCCACATTTTTAAACATTTAAAATGCATGAAAATATTTTCTATCACTTTTTTGTTTATCACTCTTGAAATGACCTGTACACTAAATAATCTAACCCTCATACTTACATAACAATAGCAGTCTATTTATTTAGTGGTTCAAGTTGAAGTCAGTATGTATATTAATGACAATATGGGACAAATATAATGTAATTTAGTGGCGGCAGGAGCTGCGTGCTGCCGGTACATGTACAGTTAGACAAAACAACGTGCACATTTATCAAAGTACAGACGTGGAAAACGATGTGTTCGGCAGTTAAAGACGCGGCACGTCTGTGGAGTGCGTGTCATGGGAAACAATGTGCTCAGTAATTAAAGAGGCAGGGCGGTGTTTCTGTTATTTGGTTTGTGACATCCTTTACGGGAAACGCCGGCACAATGCTGCTCACAGCGGTTGGTCACGTGTCGCACCAGAACCGTTTTCGGAACCGAAACTTAGAAATTGCTCACGGTTCCGGTTCTTATCAAAAAACAGAACCGGTTATCGGTTCCCAACCCTAATTACATGTATTTCTTTCTTCTGTTTTGTACACAAAAAGTAAATAAATAAATACTGGTAAAATACTTGCTGGTATATAATATGCTACTGGTCAAAAGTTTGGAATAATCAAGATTTTGTAAAGTTTAAAGTTTTTTGAAAGAACACATGCTTGCTAATAATATTGTACATATATAATTACAATTGAAAATAGCTTTTATATTTTAAAATATCTTAAAATGTAATTTATTCAAGTGATGGCAAAGCTAAATTTAGTGGCACACGATCTTTCAGAAATCATTCTAATATGCAGATTGATGCCCAATTATTAATAATTGTTATTATTATTATCAATGTTGAAAACATTTTTGGTTCCTTAATATTTTCAGAATTATTTGATAAATAGAAAGTTCAAAAGAGCACCAGAAATGGAAATTGTTTCTAACATTAAAAATGTCTTTATGGTCACTTTTGATCGGTTTATATTGAAACATGATTTCTGAAGGATCATGTGACCCTGAAGACTGGAATAATTGCTGCAAAAAATTCACTGTTGCTATTTCAGGAATAAATTATGGTCACACTTTAGTTTGGGGACCAATTCTCACTAATAATTAACTGTTAACTATGTCTTTTGCCTCAATAAACTCATAATTTGCTGCTTATTAATAGTTAATAAGGTAGTTGTTAAGTTTATGTATGGGGTAGGATTAATGGATCTAAAATATGGTTGTGCACAATAATATATGAATAATTGCAGAGTTATTACTAGCCAATATACTAGTAATATGCATGTTAATAATAAGCAACTAGTTAATAGTAAGAATTGATCCTTAAAGTGTTTCCTAAATTACATTTTAATATATTAAAAAACAGTTATTTTAAATTGTAGTAATGTTTCACAATATTACTGTTTTCAGTGTTTTTAATCAAATAAATAAGAGACTTGTTTCAGAAACATTAGATCTTAATTTTTCCAAACTTTTGACCAATAGTGTATATTTATATCATTAAGGGAATAAATTAATTGACAGCAGTACTGGAACCACCAACTGTTATTTGACCTGCGATGTTGGCAAATAGCTCTAAATATGTAAGGAAGTTGCACCAGGAAGCACAACAAAAAATGAGCTTTAATTACAGTATTTAACGAAGGTCAAAGTAAATGAGAAGCAATGGGGTGATGAGATACAAGCAATGAGATACAATACTGCAATCACAGACATTCCTATCTGGGAAAATAGATTTCTCAGAGGACTGTCGGGTTTGTTGAAAAACATTGGGCAATTCGCTCTTTAATTTTTACAGAGGTTGTGCAAGCAAAACACCAACATGTTTGATTCAGACAAGGTTAGTATGTCTGAAAGACAAATTTACCTGACCACTTTAGGGAAAACTGATCCTGTTCAAAATTTAAAGAGATATGCATCTATCAATCAATCGAAGTAAAAAGTAAAATGAGCTTTCGTCCAGATCATTATTCATTTATTCAGATTTTTCGGCAATTTTAATTTGGTTAAAAAAATGTTGAATTATGTTCAAATGTTGTAAATATTTGAAACTTTAAACTGAATAAATAATTGTAATCATTCTAGCTGTTGGCACACATTTTTAAACTTGTTTTAAGGCTTGGTTTTGGTCTGATCAAGTTCTCTTTTAGAAGGTTTTAATTTTAAAAGTCAAAATGTCCTGTCATCTTCCCCCAGGACCTTTTTCTGTGATCTTAAGCATAGAGAGTGTTCCTTTTCATTTCTGAGTGCAGAGGTTATTTTAAATATGGTGCTACGGAAGTCGTTTTATAAATGAAGCCACCAGGTGACTCTTTGGAATGTTTAGAGGTGATCTAAAATAAAAATAAATAAAAGGACAGTTTGTGTAAAGGCCTGAGTTAAATGAAAATACATCTTTGAATCTGTATGAGCTCTCTCAGCCAAACTGTCCTTGACGTACTAATAAACTTTCAGAACTGACAACCTACCCAGTCCTAAACAATACCATTTATTGAAACTGAAATGCAAAAATGACTCAAAAAAACTTTCTGACAGACATAAATCAGAAACTTGACTTGCCAAATCAAGGTGAAAGCAAGATAAATATGATTAATCCTACAAAGCAAATGAACTCACGTTTAAATATGTAAAGGTTAACCAAACCTTGTGCTGTTTTTGTGTATCAACTGCTGCCTTTAGATCCTTGTGAAGAATCTTGATGTTATAAACCAAAGGGTGAAGTTCATTTTAAACAAGATGCCTGATTATTTCCATCTGAGCTCAACTGAATCACCCAAAATTAAAAATTTGCTGAAAATGTACAGGCTATCCAATATGTAGAGCTTGTTTCTTTATCCGAACAGATTTGGAGAAATGTAGCACTACATCACTTGCTCACCAATGGATCCTCTGCAGTGAATGGGTGCCGTCAGAATGAGAGTCCAAACAGCTGACAAAAACATCACAATAATTCACAAGTAATCCACATGACTCCAGTTCATCAATGAATGTCTTCTATGCAAAAACGACATGTTCGTAATAAACAAACTCATCATAAAGGTGTTTTTAAACTTCAGACAAACTTTTTCTCAGGTGAAAAAGTTGCCTCATCTGAATCAGGAGAGAAATATGCACAGATCAAATACTGTTTATAAGCGAAATCATTTCTAAACCAATATATCAGTGGATTTTGATGTGAGAGGACAGCCGCGGGGTTGACCTTTTCACTATAAGCATTATTATAGATTATGGACTCATATTTTGGCCAGAAGCATCAGTTTAAAGTTAATGATGGACTTGTTTCTTACAAACATGCAGCTTTTCGCTTCACAAGACACTGGCGTTGTTTGGATTGATTGTTGTGATGTTTTGTGATCAGCTGTTTGGACTCTCATTCTGACGGCACCCATTCACTGCACAGAATCCATTGGCGAGCAAGAGATGTGATGCTAAATTTCTCCAAATCTGTTCAGATGAAGAAAAAAACTAATCTATATCTCTGATGGCCTGAGAGTAAGTTTTTAAACAAATTTTCATTTTTGGGTGAACTATTGCTTTAACAACTATATTTGACAGAAACCATGGACAAGTGATGTGATGCTAAATTTCTCCAAATCTGTTCAGATGAAGAAAAAAACTAATCTATATCTCTGATGGCCTGAGAGTAAGTTTTTAAACAAATTTTCATTTTTGGGTGAACTATTGCTTTAACAACTATATTTGACAGAAACCATGGACCAAAGAACTGTTACACCTGCAAAGGGGCATTTTTTAAAGCCACAGCAGCAAAAACCCTGAATGTTTCTAAGGGTCGGAGAGAGGGTGAAAACAAAAACAACTTACTAATATTATAAATGGACCTCAGGGTGAAAATAATAAATAAAAACTGTATGATATGACTCCTTTAAAGTTCTCCATGCACACTGTAAATGTCATCCCCAGTAAACCCCTCCTGGCCTATCCATCAAATTTTATTGCAGCGTGTTTGTGTTTCTATCCATTTCTCTAGATTTTTATATTTGAGAATAACATCTACTATCGGGCCACTGTGGAGAACAGATCCATCCGTCTTGTTTCCACTGGGAAGGAGGGTGTGATATTCAACGGTCTGAGCGACTGGCTCTATGAAGGTATGAAAGACATGGACATTTGTTTTAATGCCTTGCAAAGTTAAATGAGGTTTTGTCAGGACAAGTATTGGCCAGATTGAGGAGACTGACCCTTGGCATGAGTTTATGAGGCGCCGAAGGTCTCGAAATTGACACTTATTATTTATTGAAGGGGATGAATGTATTAAAGAGAGCAGAGACTCATCCTGACCTATTTCTGATGCTCCTTGATCTCAGTCTCTTTGCTTCGGTTTTTAGTATGTATGATTTATCTTTCTATTAGTCATCCACCATATTTGCATTCTTTGTTTTGTTTTTGTTTTTTACACATTGATTAGGGTAGTTTTGGCTCAGCGATTCTGATTGGATGACCCACATTCAAAGCCATTGTAAAACAGCTATTAATCACACACCTGTGATGTCATTTGAATTCTATATTAATGCGCCAAGTTTCTTAGTAACCCTAAACAGTCTATGTTACGGGGAGAACAGAGGAAGCGTGTGGATACATATGCAAGCTTTTATTAAACAGAGACATGGTCATAACAGGCAAAGATCGACACTGGCAAACAAGGTTGAACAGGGCTAGACAAAAGAGTATTCTTAACACAGGCGTGGGTCATATCCAAAGGGCAGAGCAAAGGGGTAATCCAAAACAGGCTAGAGTCCAGGCAAGAAGCATACAGTATTCAAACGTGACATGACGACAGGAGTAATCCAGAGCAAGCGAAATCCATGGCAGGCAGAGAACACACAGAAACGAGATACACAGGTTAGGATATAAACACGGGAAAATCAGTCAAAGAACAAGACTAGATTAGACTAAGAAAACTAGAGCAGGCTCTGTAAAGTAGCTATCAGCTATGGTAGCGATATGTGCTTACAATACTCAGGACTGAGTGGTGGTTAGGACCTCGTATTTATAGTGTGTGTGATTGGCTACAGGTGAGAGTGTGATTAGTGAAATTGAAATGTAGTCCAGGGTGACGTGTAACAGTCTGTGTAGTGTGAAAGTCAATATAATCAGAAGGTGACTTCTGGTGGCGAGCGGACGGAAGACCACGGGCAGGATTCGTGACAGACTACAGGGTGAACTCCATCATGCTGAAATCATTCTTTGAGATTTCAAATATACAGCACATCTGGGTGCATTGGATATGTATACATATGTGCAAATGCATAATAGTTTATATTAGTTAAATATATTAAATGCAATTAACTGAACTTATAGTGCCTTTTTGACTTAAGTAAGACTTCAGTACAACTTTGTATGTCATTTCATAATTACTTATTTTCTTTGAAATGTTGTTAAAGTGTACTGCTGAATGTACTGATATGCATTTATGGTAAACTAAAATATACTTGAACCCTGCATGTGATGTATTTTAATAGATTTGTAATTACACATTTGTAAAGATGAAGTTGCAATTTAGTACATTTAAAGTATTTAACGTATATTAACTTTAAAGTAAAATGCTTTAGTAGATTAATCAACAAATCATATATACTGTGTATATATATATATATATATAT
>NW_015552558.1:1838752-1843678 GCF_001515605.1 Sinocyclocheilus anshuiensis
GAAAAACGTAATGCCTCAGAAAAAAATATATTCAAGCATTCAGGTTTACTCAGCCAATTTATGAAAACTTGAATATACTAAGTAGCCTTAACTAGTTTTTTCTTTTCTTTTCTTTTTTTCTGAGGCAATAAGTTTGCAAGACTTTTTTTTCAAGTGAAGTTAAGAAATCATCCAAAGGGGATGAGCAGTATATACATTATTTCTGATAAAAATACACAATTCCACCTTTCTTTATTGTGGCTGCTAATAATCTATGAACACTTCTTAATACATAGCGAGTTCCTGCTGACATGCTATTGCACTTTTTGCCATGAACATGTGTAGTCTAGTAAAAGAGCAGTATCACAGTAAGCTTTGAGTGAGCCAAGCTTACTGTCCTGCCAAATGAGGAGGGGGAAACACACTCTACACCCTAGAGGCTGTTATACAGAAACTTCCTATCTTGATTCTGGACTTAAGATGTGAATAAATGAAATTACCATGGTTATTAAAAAGATAGAATAGGATACTGAGTTAGTTTCTGTAATACAGCCCCAGGACTCCAAATCTCAGATCCCTTTTTCCAGTCTGTGCTGCCCACATAGTGATCCAACCTGTTGGTTCAAGTTTACATGTGCCTCATGGAGCCTCTCTGAACTGTCCTTGACTTCCTGTCCATGGGTTTTAAGGTCAGTCATTGTTCATGTGAATGGCTCACAGCCGTCGAGTTCACCCGCAGATCCTCTGAATGATTAATGCATCGTCAAGCTTTGTGCAGTCTGAGGCTGTTGAATACAAATCCAGAGTCTGTTATGTGTTTGGAGGAGAACAGGTGGCCATGCATTCATTGACGATGGAGTTTATGCCTGCTGGACCCTTCTGGATATGGAGTTCCCTGATGTGCTTTGGGAAAGGTTAATGTATGTTAATTCAGATTACCCATGCCAACCAAAAAAGGCCTAAAACAACCGATATCCATCATTACAAGAGCAGTTTAATTCCTCCAGCTGTATGGAGTTGCATTAAAGTCGAACGATCCACAGTGTTCATTTACTTAATGTGATTTGAAAGTGGCTGAAAGTTATTATGAGGAAAGTGTTCTAATACACATTCCCCTTTCTGTAATTTGGAGATCAAGAATGTAGCTTGTTGCATTGTTGTGAGTATGCTTTCTTAGAGTAGTTCATCACTTTGCAGAGAGGATATTAATTACCTCAATCAGTCTGCATAATCAATGCTGAGTTTTAATTACGCCTGGATAATCAGTGAACCGCATGTAGTTCTTGCTGTGGCAGACCACGTCTGCTCTAATGAAGATCATGAAATGAACCCTCCAAGAAGCTCGCAGTAAGGCGCACTTCTTGCATCCTTGCAGCATTCGCTTCTGCGTGTTTGCAAGATCGTAGGATGTCCCGTTTGCCATTTCATGATTCAGAAATTTGCTCACAAATTACTGCTGTCCTTTTTGGACAGTTCACTTCAGCAGTGCAGACTTCATAGCAACATTGAAAGTGTAAAGAAGCCTGATTTTTGTTTTATTTTGAAATATAAAAAAATACTAAAAACGTTTGGGAGCCTATTCAAATATTTCGTTCTAAAGTTATTTGCAATCAAAAATTTGGCTGTTTGAGACACTCCCCTAGAACTATTTTTTTTAAAGAATCCAGTGATGAGGCTGGTGGAGTTTTTATTTTTAATAGAATTTTAAAAATAAAATAATTAAAAATTAAAAGAGTAATCAATCAAAGGCAAAATTAATATGACTTGTTCTTGTTATTTTAAATGTCCTGTATTTGAAAGGATGGATATTGTACATTTTTGCAGCTAGTGCATGACACTTTGGTGGCTAACCACATTAAATGAAAACAATTAAGACAAAACTAGCTAATCTTCTGTTTGTAATTATAATCCAGAAAATGTATTTCTCAAGTGAATTTTTAAGGAACAATGCAGTCTCTAATATGCCCACTAAACTAAGTATACAGTGAACTTCCTAATTTTGTCAGTTTATGAACTTGAGTGTTTAGAAGATTTAGCGCCTAATAGCTAATATTTATCTTATTGGAGAACTTTTCAGATATCTATCAGAAACATGTAAAATTTATAGGTGGGCTTAGGGTTACTTTTTCATAATGGTGTAATTTTAATGGAACGATTCACCAAAAAGAAAAAAAGAAAAGAAAATTTGCTGAAAATTTAGATTTGAGTTTGTTTTTTCATTGGAACAGATTTGGAGAAATTTAGTAAATTAATACATCACTTGTATCTCAGCAATGGATCCTCTGCAGTGAATGGGTGCCGTCAGAATGAGAGTCCAACAGCTGATAAAAACATCACAATAATCCACAAGTAATTCACATGAGTCCAGTCTATCAATGTCTTGTGAAGTGAAAGCTGTGCATTTGTAAGAAACAAATCCATCAAGGCATTTTATTTTTAAACCATTGTTTCCATAGTGCATAATAATGCTTCCTGATGCCCTCTCACATTAAAATCCACGACATATTTGTTTAGGACTGTTTTTACTTGTAAACAGTCCTTGATCTGTGCATATTTCTCTCCTGATTCAGATAAGACAACTAGTGAAAATAATGGATAGAGAACTTGTAGCCACAAACAACAGTTTCAAGTTAAAAATGACTTAATATTGTATTTGTTTCATACAAACATGCAGCTTTTCACTTTACACTTAAATGATGGATTGGAGTGGTGTGGGTTACTTGTGGATTATTGTAATGTTTTTTTTATCAGCTGTTTGGACTCTCATTCTGACGGCACCCATTCACTGCAAAGGATCCAATGGTGAGCAAGTGATGTAATGCTAAGTTTCTCCAAATCTGTGCAGATAAAGAAACAAACCCATCTACATCTTGCATAGCCTGAGGGTGAGTACATTTTCAGCAAATTTTCATTTTTGGGTGAACCATTCCTTTAAGCACTAAATCTGGCAGAACCTCCAGCACTCCAGACAGATTTGTAGACGTTTATGACAGACCTCCCTATACACCTCACAGCAGTATGCTGCTGCCCAGCATATCTCGCCTTTCATTTGCATTAAGTTCAGCAGTTTCCGATGTTTTGACTCTCTCACAACTTACTTTGCACTACGGTCAATCCCACAATCCCTCGTACAAGCCTGCCATTCTCCCATAGAGAATTCACTGAAAATGCTGCTCATTCTGTGGCAGTGAACATGTATGTTAAGAAAGCCAAACTTCACCATCCACATTAATGGTTTCGCTCTCAGTACTCGCTGCAGTTGACTGTCCTCATATGGCCTTATGTTTTGGTTGGAACAGTCTGCGATGTCTGTAGCTGACATTAAGCAATTTTTATTAAAGATTAATTAATTTACTTTAATATCATCTCTCTTTTGTCATCTGACTTGCATCCCATTATTCAGTAATCTCAGAGACTGGTTTTGAGAACACACGATCATATGCAGACAGCTTCTTGTTTTTCTGATAACTGGATATCATTAATCTGATTAAAGCGTGTGTTTGGTTTGTGTGCAGTCATATCCTGAGGTGTCATTACAGAGTTTAGAATGCAATCTCTTACTGAGGCTCTCTACTGCCCCCTGCTGAAGTGAGCTACTAAACTGACCTACATTGGTTACAAAGAGATAAGAAAACTCATATTTAAAGGGCTTTACCTTTTAAATATAAACCACTGTTTGTTAGTTTGTTTGTTTGAAAGAAATGTGTGGTTTTATTCAGCAAGGATGCATTGAATTGATCAAAAGTGACAGTAAAGACATTTGTAATGTTGCAGAAGTTTTAAACGTACCTTCTGTTCATCAAGGAATCTTAAAAGAAAACAAATATAGCGTCACAG
Organism: Sinocyclocheilus anshuiensis; assembly: GCF_001515605.1. NCBI lineage: Eukaryota > Metazoa > Chordata > Actinopteri > Cypriniformes > Cyprinidae > Sinocyclocheilus > Sinocyclocheilus anshuiensis. Next base: position 1,842,569 of record NW_015552558.1, read on the forward strand.
CTATTTTCAACATTAATAATGAAAAAGTTTCTTGTGCAGCAAATCAGTATATAAAATGATTTCAGAAAGAACCATGTGATGCTAAAAACTGGAATAGTAGCTGCTGAAATTTCAGCTTTGCCATCACATTTAAAGATATATTCAAATAATAAACATTTATTTTAAATTGTAATAATAGTTCACAATATTAGTGTTTTACTGTATTAATCAAACTGTTTTTTATTATATTATATTAATTTATTTATTATTATTTTTGATCAAATAAATGCAGCTTTGGTGAACATAGGCTTCTTAAAAAAAAAAAAATAATAATTTTAGTTTAGTTTAGTAACCCAGTTCATCATATTCAAGATATACACAGGCATTTTTGCCCTAATGAGTTTTTGTTTTATATTTATTTCATATGATGTAGTTATTTATATTTATATATATATATATATATATATATCAACCCTAAACTTTACAGCTGTAGAGTACAAGTATCAGATTATATTTATTTCTTGTGAATCATGATCTCAGGATTACAGCATAAATCACATTTATTAACAGTAAATATAATACTAAATATTACCACTGATAAAACTATAAAACACTTACATTTACCCTAATGATTAACAGCAGCATTTAACTAAGTATTTAGTTGCAAAATGTATTAAAATCAGTGATTTGCCATGCTATACTAATCCTTAAAAAAGTGGCTTGTTACTGGAAAATGTGCACTAATTTGAAAACAGTTCTGCTGTCATGGTACCAAAAAAAAAAAAAATTAGCAATGGTAGTAGCGCTGCAACTTTGATTTAGTCACTCCTCTCACTGCTGCAAACAGTCCTGTTAGAGAAACGCACTGTCTCTGTGTGTGTAAAACAGTCCTTTAGATTAGCTGCTAATGAGGCCGATGTGTTTTACACACCTCTGTATCACAGGAGAGAATAATCGCATAGTTTTAGCAGTCCACAAAAATGACTAGCCCTCTTTCAACACCCTCCAATTTGCAGCTGGGAGATATACTCTACTCATATTCTGCCTCCCAAAAGAAGTGTTAAAGGGGTCATATGATGCTTTTTTAAAGATCATTATTTTGTGTATTTGGTGTAACAGAATATGTTGACA
>NW_015552558.1:1843943-1851843 GCF_001515605.1 Sinocyclocheilus anshuiensis
GAAATCGCATCATATGACCCCTTTAATTCATGCTGTTCTCAAGGTAAAATTAAACAGCGTGCTCTCATGAGTTTGGCACTATAGGGATGGTCAGGACGGTCGACTAGTCGTCTGGTTCACAGTATAATTTCTCCTGTGTGACTGCAGCAGCAGGAGCGCTTTGAGTTTTCTCACTGGCAGCGGTTCTGAAGTGTAACACAACTGGAGCTCTACAAAAAATAGTAACAACATTGGTTATTTCCTTTGATAACAGCTATACATTATAGAATGGGAACACCACATTTACACTGAAATGGTAATTCATTAATATAAGGAACAGAAGCTAATCCTCAAATGCCTACATTTTCTGAGTAATTCGACTAAAATGATTGTATTTTAAGAATTTGGTATTAAAATAAAACAGTTGAGGCTTTAGTTAAACAGGCTTTAGTTGAGTGATTGTGTTCACATGCGCTAGCGGAGCTGATCAGACCTCCACAGGCCTTCACCCTCATTGAATTATCTTCTCAATGAATTCCAGCTAATTAAGTTGCTAATGGTTTGTTAGAAGGCTGTTATTACCCTGATGAATCCAATGAAGGTGAAGAACAATGCTAAAGTCATGTTTGTTAGGGCTCTTTTGAATTTAAATGAGAATCTTAGAAATGTGCTGCTTACAGACATAGAAAGACGTGTGCTGACGTGTGGAACGTGAACAATGGACCTGTTTGTTTGATCTCTCATTGCTGCTGTATGAGCAATGTAAAGCAGAAATCAGCAGACTCTAAAGAGGACATACTGTATGTACTCTATTTGTAGATTGTCTGAGTATATTTAACTGAAGTGGGTGTCCAGGGGAAAAGGGCAAGACAACAGCTTTTGCAATCTAAGAGACATATTCACACCCAGAGAGGAAAAAAAGAAAGAAAAGTGAATTGGTGTATTATGAATAAGTGAATATTTAAAGGGATAGTTCACCCAAAATTGAAAATTCTGTCATTAAAGGTGCAATAGGTGATTGTCTTCAGAAACATTTTTTTGTTATGCTGGTTGAAAGTCTCTTCACATCCCGATAGCAATCATTAAGTTAAGTGGTCTAAATGTATTTGTCTGTATTTATATATTCTGGGGAATTCGTAGGATCAAGAAATGGTCGTCCAATCAAAACGCTCGGTCCGAGCGTTTTAATTGGCTTTCCTACCTGCCTGTCAACGTATGTATTAGCATACCTCTGCGCACCCTGTTCGCGCAGACAGGATACGTCATCAGCGAGTTCATGCACGCTGTGCAGACAGAGCGAGAATGGCAGACAAACATCAACAACCCGATCTTCCTTCCTGGTATTGTAGTACTTTTAAAGATTTCTCACCGGTGAATGACACATGATTTAGCCCATTTCCAAGATCTCCTACTGCACCTTTAATTACTCACCCTCATGTCGTTCCAAACCTGTAGGACCTTCGTTCATCTTCAGAACACAAATTAAGATTTTTTGATGAAATCTGAGAGCTTTCTGACCCTCCCATAGACAGCAAGGAGCTTACCACGATCAAGGTCTAGAAACGTAGTAAGGACATCGTTAAAATAATCCATGTGACATCAGTGGTTCAACCGTAATTTTACGAAGCTACGAGAATACTTTTTGTGTGCAAAGAAAACAAAAATAACGACTTTATTCAACAATTCGTCTCCTCCGCGTCACCCTGGCGCCATTTTGGAGAGTTTCACAATGTATACACGTGCTTTGATCTGAATGTAAACAACGTACATGGTGCTGCTGACACAGAACAGCATACATTGTTTACGTTCAGCAGATACTCTCCAAAATGGCACCAGGAAAAAATTGTCAGAACTGTTTTATAAACTCGCAGTTCTAAGAAAGTTCGTAAACTTACAATTAAAAAAATTGTCTGAAATTTGAGATGTTCTCAGAAGTGCAAGAACACAGAAGACTTTAGAACTCAGAAGTGCATAGAAACTCGTAATTGTGATTAATAAAGTCCAAACTATTATAAACTCACAATTCTGAGAAAGTCCAAATTGCGAGATGTAAATGTCACAGTGTCTGGTTGTTGTGCCCTGGACTGGCCACTTGATGGCGCTCTCCCCTTTCACTGTTACTTGTCATGAACTCCATTTCCCATAGTTCTTTGCCCGGTTCTTTTCGTTACTGATTATCATCCCCACCGAGAAGCGGAGGGCGAGAAAGGGGAGAGTGCCATCAAGTGGCCAGTCCAGGGCACAACAACCAGACACTGTGACAGTAAACTTGTATTTTTTAGAAAAATAATCAGAATTGTGAGATGTTAACTCAAAATTGCAATATTTGTAATTGTGAGAAATACCATCAGAATTCTAGGTAACACTTTAGTATAGGGACCAATTCTCACTATTAACTAGTTGCTTATTAGCATGCCTCTTATTAACATATTGGCTGTTTATTAGTGCTTATAAAGCACATATTCTGAATGACCATATTCTACATCCTTAATCCTAAAAATACCTCAATTTAACAACTTCCTTACTAACTATTAATAAGCAGCAAATTACTGTAGGAGTTTATTGAGGCAAAGTCATAGTTAATGGTTTGTTAATAGCAAGAATTGCACCTTAAAATAAAGTGCAAATTCTATGTTATAAACTTGCAATTCTGAGAAAAAAATTGCAAGAAATAAAGTCAAAATGTGTCACTGCATTCACATTCACTGCAATACTAAAACGTTTACCAGGTTTAGTAGATGTTGTTGTTGTTGTTGTTTTGGATAATGGGAGGAAAAATGGATAATGGAAATGCTGGGTTTAAACAGTAAAGTTTTATAGCCTAAACTATCAGCTCATTTTCCCCCTATTCCACAGCTGTGTCCTCTGATTAAAGAAGGACAAGTGTGAGAGGACTGTGTGTGTGCTAGACACGGCTTTACTGTCCTCCAGCTCTCAAAACACACACTCCTGTTTCATCCATCATTCAGCTCTGCCATTAAGCCTCCCTGTGTGAGCAATCAACAGCCCAACAAGCTTCCTGGCTCACTACTGAGAGTGTGAGTGTGTGTTTGGCAGAAGAAAGGACACAGAAAGACACAGAAAACAGCAATGAGAGAGACGTGTTTGCAGGGTTTCTGACATCTTACGCCTAATGAGAGCCATTTTTGCTGTTTTCCACAGAGATGTCTGCGGCAGGCTTGGTTTGGTTCATCCACGAGTCAGCATCTCTGTAATGACCAGATTCATTGAAAAGCTCCCATGATAGTCACAAGCATTTTCTCTAAAATATCCACATCATGCTCTCTAGGCATTAAAATACGTTATTGAAACTCTCAGCTGCTGATGCAGTTATTGTCCTCAATGGCATTAAGGAGCTAGTTCAACCAAAAAATGTGAATCAAAATGTTTTCCAAGCTATTGCATATGGACCCGTGACTCGAAATGCACAGGATTGTGAGATATCATTAGCAGTGAAGGATACATCTGTGCCGCATTCTGATGCAGTTATTGCCCTCAGTGACATTAAATGGCTAGCTCACTCAAACATGTGAATCAAAATGTTTTCAAAGCTATATGGACCCATAACAGGATTGTGGGATAACATTGGCAGTGAAGTATACATCTAGATGTTAACCAAATGCAGGCATCTCTTTAGGCAAGATGTTGAGCAAACAAGGATCCGGATGTGTTGTTATGTCTTGTTACTTCTAAGAAGCCTGACTGAAAAGTGGTCACACTTTATTTTAAGGTCCAAATCTTGCTATTAACAAACCATTGACTATGACTTTTATCTCAATAAACTCCTAATTAATAGTTAGTAAGGTAGTTGTTAAGTTTAGATATTGGGACGAATTAGTGATGTAGATTATGGTCATGCAGAATATGTGCTAAAGTATTAATAAACCGCCGATATGTTAATAATAGGCATGCTAATAAGCAACTTAATAGTGAGAATTGGTCCCTATGCTAAAGTGTTATCTGGGTCATGCAGAATATGTGCTAAAGTATTAATAAACCGCCGATATGTTAATAATAGGCATGCTAATAAGCAACTTAATAGTGAGAATTGGTCCCTATACTAAAGTGTTATCTGAAAAGTCAACATTTTTTAGAATGAATTGAGCAAGGAAGAGTTTTGTGGCTTGAATTTACAGTATGCAATATTAAAACAAATGTAATATTTCCCAAATGTCTGCTATAAATAAAAGTAGTTTGAAAATACACAACTTTAATACATAGTCTATATAAATTAATGTCAATTAGAAAAAGTGACGCATGTTAACACTAATAGAAAATGCCTTTTACATTTGTAAATGGTGTAATTGTACATGAATTTGTGAAAATGAGATTTACTTCAAATTCAAAATCATATTTATATCAAAACACACACTCATTTCAGGTAAACTTTTTCATTCTTCATTTTCATTCAAATTGGCAAACATGTAGAAAACAGTGTTATTCACAACCACAAATTCGAAATGGTTTGAATTTGTGAAATTCATGATGAAATGAGTGTTATTGCATTATATATCATTATTCCATGGTCTGTCTGAATACTGGATTCTAATTGGCTGGCAGGTATGCAGTAAAACCGTTTAATGCACAGGTAGTTCCAAGTCAGTTTAATCTCCTCAACAACGAGGTGGTAAAATCTCTGTTTTTGAAGTAATTAATTGTTTGTAGAGAGATGTGCAGACGCAGGTAACACACACAACTGTCATCTCTCTCTCTCTCGATCGATAATTAATTGAAATAAATGCTATAATTCATTCAAATAAATGTGGTCTTACCGCACTATTTCATCTCTGTGTCTGATTTAAAGCGGGCAGAATGCTTGAGCTAATGTGCCATAACTGATGAAAATAACTCATTTTTACCCATTCGGTCAAATATTGCGCTGCAAAGAGCAATACTAGTTTTAACTTGTCTATAACTTGGCAAATGACCATGGAATAAGTGGGATAATCAACGACTAGCCGTGCATTAAAGGATTTTAAATGCACGACATGGAGGCAAAGAACCGCCCGGCGTGAAGCGGAGGCTAATAAACACTACTAGGCTCTGTAAGATTTTATAATATTTTGAAGGAAGTTTTATGCTCACAAAGGCTGCATTTATTTGATTAAAAAACAGTAATATTGTGAAATATAGTTTTAAAATAAGTGTTTTCTGTTTTGACATTATTATTACTAAAATTTTAAATAACTGTTTTCTATTTCAATATATTTAAAAATGTAATTTATTCCTATGATGCAAAGCTGAGATTTCAGCATCATAACCCAGTATTCAGTGTCACATGATCCTTCAGGAATCATTCTAATATGCTGATTTTCTGCTCCAGAAAATATTATTATTATTATTATTATTATTATTATTATTACAATGTTGAACTATTTTTGTTACTTTGTTTATTCTTTTTCTGGATTCTTTGATGAATAGAAAGTTCAAAAGAACAGCATTTATTTGAAATAGAAGTCTAACATCATAATGTCTTTATGAATTGAATGCAACCTTGCTAGATAAAAGTATAAATTTCGATCAAAAAAAAAAAAACTTACTGACCACAAACCATATACAGTATATTACCATAACATATTCATATTAACTCAAAAACAAAAATGAAAACAAAAATGGAAATATATAAACATTGTCTAACAACTATTAATAACTGTCAAAATCTTCAGATGTCAACATAAGCTCTCTGAGCACATTCGTTCACTCACTCTCTCTGTGATGAAGTGAGCAGAACTCTGCTGAACATGCGACTTCCTGCCCATTTGAGCACAGGAAGAGGGGTCAGACCCTATTTCCGCAGCCTTTGGTGGCATCCAGAAATTGCTTTTTTCCCTGAGATTGTAGAAGAGAAGGGACACTTGATGGAGAGGGCCGGCACTCACTCTCGCCGGCCCGCTGAGATTACAGTCCGCCCCGTGATTTATGGGCCAGAACCTTCCACGCTGCCTCTGTGTGAGGGAAGCAGAGATTCATACAGAAACAGGTGGTTACGGAGAAATGCTCTTAACTGCGGCCAGGTGCATCGGCTGTATCCGAATGAAGATGGGGAATCTGAGTGTGTGTGTGTGTGTGTGGATGTAGCTGGAATGAGACCTGAGAGACCCTGTGTTATGGATGATTACTTTTTACTATTCCTGCAATTATTCGAGTGATTGAACCGCTGTGAAATATGACTGAGAGAAACTCCTGAATCTTTCTTGCACAGCGGAGATCTTTAAGTCCCACATCGCACACTGGTGGTCTCTGGATGGGGCCAGGCTCGCGTATGCGACCATCAACGACACGCTGGTACCCAAAATGGAGATCCCCATGTTCACCGGCTCCATCTACCCTACAGCAAGACAATACCATTACCCCAAGGTAAAGATTATGCACGGCCATAAACATGAGGATATAGTGCTGAAGATGATAATAAGTTATGCTTGAACGTTTTTCTTCCAGGCAGGAGAGGAAAACCCTATCATCTCTCTTTATGTGGTGAATCTCAATGGCCCTCTGCACACCGTTGAGATGAGAAGACCGGAGGACCAAAGAATAGGGTGGGCTGACTGTACTAGTGTTATTTTATTTATTTATTTATTTATTTATTTTTTGTCAGCCATTTTTTATTTTTATCTTTTAAATTAGTCTTAGGGCCCTATCATACAACCGGCGCAATGCAGCGCCATGCGCGACGCAACTGTTTTTTGCTAGTTTCAACCCGACGCAGTTATCATTTTCACGTCCTGCGCCACGTTGTTTAAACAGCAAATGCATTTGCGCCCATTTGTGCGCTCATGGGGTCCTATTTTAATGATCTAAGTGCAAGGTCTAAAGCGCACGGTGCAGGTGCACTTAGGGCGTGTCCAAATCCACTTTTGCTAGTTTAATGACGGGAAAAACGGTCGACGCGCCCGGCACATGGTCTAAAAGGGTTGTCCTTATTCTCTTAATGAGTAATGGGTGTGTTTTGGGCATAACGTGCAATACACCAATCAGAGTCTCATCTCCCATTTCCTTTAAGAGCCAGGTTTTAAGAGTTCCTTTTAAGAACCAGAAAATTTTATAAATATATACCTAATTTATCGGATGGGCATTTAAAGTCTTCGAAGACATTTTAAAGATTAATTTCAAACCTAGTGATTGGATATAGTGATTCTGCCAGAAGACATTTCTGCTAATTTCTTATCTGTATTACAGTGAGTACTATGTGACGATGGTGAAGTGGGCCACAAGCACGAAACTGGCTGTAAACTGGTTGAACCGAGCCCAGAATATCTCCATCCTGACCCTCTGTGTGGCCACAACAGGTGTCTGCACCAAGGTATGCCTGGATTTGAGAAGTATATTCCAAAGTGCACTGTAAAGGGCATTTCACACTCCACAAGGAAGGTGGAAATGTGTGGTACAATGAAGCGACCGTTTCCCAGCATAGGTTTGTTATTTTCCTTTTTTAAAACCAATGACGTGCATTCACATGAACAGTGCTTTAATCGATGGAGGTTGCCAGGTCACAGTATTGTTGATTGCTTACTCCACTGTGGTGTTACTGTTTTGTTTAGTTAAAAAAAGCCCAACCTCTAAAATGCAAGTTAATCACATAAACAAGTAAATCACTATCATTAACCATTTGCTAATAAATTGTTAGATTTAGAAGTTTTGCAGATCACTTGAACACTCTGACTGAGCGTTTAATTTTTACTCTCTGTCTTTAAAGTGCACTATTGCTATTCGTATCAATAGATGCACACTGCAAACTCTAGACACTTGACTCATTGCTATGGTACTCTTTTTTCCTCATATATGTATATTTCTGTCATGACAACTCTCGGAGGGATTGGCATGGTAATGTACATGACAATGGTAATGTACAGGTGCATCTCAATAAATTAGAATGTTGTGGAAAAGTTCATTTATTTCAGTAATTCAACTCAAATTGTGAAAC
>NW_015552558.1:1851859-1862850 GCF_001515605.1 Sinocyclocheilus anshuiensis
AACTACTTCAGTCTGTGTGCATTGAATTTATTTAATACACGAGTTTCACAATTTGAGTTGAATTACTGAAATAAACAAACTTTTCCATGACATTCTAATTTATTGAGAAGCACCTGTATTTGGTCTTGGCGGAATAGATCTGCTACGCTGCTGCTGCTGTCGGACTGCGCCATCTAGAGTTTCATGCAAGAACTCATATATATTCCTATATATATATATATATATATATTCTTGTCAAAATGACATGAGTTCGTTTGGAATTATCAGCTTTTAAGCTTTTAAGAACAAGCAGAAGCCTAGTTTCTTTGCTAGTTCCTTCGGTAGTGGGTGGAGCTAATGCACAAGCAGCAATCTCATTGGCTATCGCCCACCTATTACCCTTTGATTTCAGCAAATAAGTTAGAGTAAATGCAGACAACATAATTAAATGTTCATTACTCAGCAGCTCATCAGACTTTAGTATTTTATTAGTAGTAGAATTAGTAGTAGTAGTATCTTATCAGTATTATTAATTTAGTAATTTTTAAAGTTTTTTTTTTTAAACAGAAACACTAAATGGCCAACAATGTCTTAAGCACTAAGACCAGCCCTAAGTTCTGTCAGTATGCCAAATATGCAGTCGTATATTTTTGTTCATAAACATAGTTACCACATTTTAGTGCTAATTACTAAAGTTCTAAAATAAAAAAAATAATAAAAAAATATAATTGTAAGTGTAATTTTCTTGCTTTCAGATCATATCACATATGAATGTATCTTAGTAAAAATAGTTTTTCTTAGTGCCATTTTCCGAAGATAAGCTGATTTGGTGGAATCATATATTGCCTAGGTGTGCGCAGAGGGTAGAAGCCGCTCACAGTTTTCAGTAAATTGGACGAAATGAGCCAAAAACTAGATTCTGCACTCTTGTGATGTTTCACTGCATTTTTTTTCATGTGATTTTCTGTTTTTTTTTTTTTTTTTTTTTTGTCATGTTTTAATTAATTTTTGTGCGTGTGTGTATAGTTAATATTAATTTTTAATTTTTATTAATTTACATCAAGTTAAATGAACGGTGTGTGTTAGCAGGAAAGGTCATCCAAGAAAGTGGCAAAAATACAAAAAAAAAAAAAAAATGATGAGATGTGCCATGTCAGTGTTTGTCAACGGTAACAGCTTTGAATAGTCGAGGACGTTTGATGTTGTTTGTCTTATCACATTCCCCACAGTACTGTGCTTGAGCTGATATTGTTTTTCCTGATTAGTTTTTCATGGCTTTTTTTGCCAGAGGGAGGAAGTGGCCGTATGAAATGTTTTGCAATAACATGAATAAAGGATCGTACGGCTCCTGCAGAAATAAGCCTGAGGGCTCAGACTCACTATTACATATGCGCTGCATTATCATAATAATTCACATTCTAATATATGTTGTTATGGTTTTAATATTTTTGGTGTTGCTTGGAGAAATACGACCACTCTGTGGTGCGGTGGTACACATTCTCTAGTGCTCCCGCAGGTCTTATAATTCAGTAATTATAAAACTCTGCAGGGCAAACCAAATGATGAAACACTGCCATGGGAGGAGAACCTCACGATGTTGACAGTAATGATGGTGCTGGTGTGGCGGTAATGATCGTTTAGAGTTGCATTTCTCAAACAGGATGAAGAGCCGCTGTTCTCTAAAGACGGTCTGAGGCTGTTCTTCACCAGAGCAATCCCACAGGGAGGAAGAGGGAAGTTCTTCCACATCTCCATGTCCATTTCACAGGTACAAGCTTCAGCAATTTGGGTGTTTTTACACTTTTTGATAAAAGGCAACTATGTATTTTCATATATAAAGGAATTGTCATGGATGGTTCATGACAGGTGAGTTTAGAGCAGTATCTTTATTGCACAATTCCAAAAAACAAAACACTCAGACACAGGAGAAACAACCAACATAAAGACAAGAAAGGACAAACACTGAACTACTGTTAAACACAGGTCTTAATGAGAACTAGAACTAGACTAGAAATGGTTGAATAAATGACTAACTAATGAGAACATCCTTGGAAACAAAAACAGGAGTTAAACACAGGAAAATTAACACAGAAACAACAAGATGAAAAGAACATCAAAATAAGAGTCTTTGAACAAAAATAACCCAGTCAAAACATACAATAAAAAAAAAAAAATCTTACTAATATACTTCAGTTTCAATTGTGTTTTTTTTCTACCCACCATTACATTACAATATTTTAGATATATAAACTTTACGAGAAATTAAAACTATGTCTGCCAGAATAAAATACATTTTAATTCATGAAAATGGTTACCTGCATGTTGCTTTTAACCAGTGTGTTGTGATTTTTTTGGTAAAATACGAATTGAGAATTTTGTAGCTTTTTCATATAACACTAGTTCATAGTGAAAGATTTTCTGTCAATCATGTTAATTAAATGGCAATATTTAGACATAGCACATCTCTAAGTACTCCAAAGCAAAGAGATTAATTTTAATAACAAATATGATTAATTCAAACAAGTTCCTTCATTTTCCCAAGCTAATTTATTTTGTGATAACTAGTCACATTTCTACAGTTAAACAGCATTTAATTGATTAGTTTTAAGCCTTTACTTTAGTAATTTCTTCAAACATGCTCTACCTTCTCTGTTTGTAAAATGACACACATTCTTTTCGATTTGTTTAAATATTGTATTGATGAGTGTAATATTCTATTATTCACAACACTGTGTTCCATTATGATTGATGTCTGTTTAATATGTTTTCTTCATAAAGCCCAACAGCAGCACAGATACTCTGCAGTCCATCACATCAGGAGACTGGGACGTCACGCAGGTTCTTGCGTATGATGAGGACAGCCAGTTAATGTGAGCCAATCCACCAACACCACAAACTGAACATCAATGATTCATCTGTCATTAAAATGGGCTTCTTTTAAAGATAGTATGAAATCACAACTGACCTAAATTACTTTCTCGATTCACATTATTTTCTTCATTAATCTCAATGTATCGTTGGTGCACATTATCCCAAATAGTTTTTTCTTTTATCAAAATGTAATAACTTTCTCCACCTCTGAAATGATTTTCTTTTCGCCTGTGTTATCAAGGTCTTTTATTTTTTAACCTCACCACTACAACCACCTGCTTTTGTTCTCATATGAAACACATACTTTCTTGATTCACTCAGTACCCTGGGCATAAATATTATGGGATGTATGGTAATCTTTCAGTACCATGGTATATGTTGGTAACCAAACAGTTGACGGTAGCCATTGACTTAGTATTTTTTCAATACTGTGTAAGTAAATGTACCGTTCAACTTTGATTGAACCGTTTGGTTACCAATAGTCTTCTAAATATCTTCTTGTGTCTTCAACAGAAGAAAGAACATTTATACTTCAAATCTTTAAAGTATATTTAAAAGAAAATAAAGTTTATGCAGATAATGAAATATTAATGAAATAAAAGGCCACTTAAGTGTACCTCTTTACCTGTTAAAGAGAGTACACTTTTATGACTGCTTCTTAACACACTTATAGCACATTTACTAGTAGCATACTAAAGCAGATGTAAAGTACTTCAATATAATTTTAACCTGTACTGTTATTTAATACATATAAAGTTAAAATAGGTAACACTTTATCTTAAGGTGTCCTTGTTACACATTACATGTACTTATTATTATAGTAACAATTAATTATGCATAATTACAAGCAAGCAACCCTAATCCTAACCCTAACCATATAGTAAGTACTTGTAGTTAATTAGTATTATTCCATGGTCTGTCTGAATACTGGATTCTGATTGGCTGGCAGGTATGCAGTAAAACCGTTTAATGCACAGGTAGTTCCAAGTCAGTTTAATCACCGTTCTATATTAATGCACTGCTTTAATTGATGCACACAAACCCACACACCTCACACGCACGCACACACACACACACACACACACACACAGAGAGAGAGAGCGAGAGTCGGAGATCGCAGATCGCACATAAACTTGTTGTTAACGCTTCCCCACGATTTTTATTAATAAAAAAGCCTAGATACTAGATCGCTACATTATATTCCTCAGCAACGATGGTAAAATGGCTGTTTTTGAAGTACCTAATTGTTTGTAGAGAGAGACGCGCAGACGCAGCACGCAGGTACACACAACTGTCATCTCTCTCTCTCTCTCGATCGATCGATAATTAATTGAAATACATGCTATAATTCATTCAAATAAATGTGATCTTACCGCACTATTTCATCTCTGTGTCTGATTTAAAGCGGGCAGAATGCTAGAGCTAACGTGCCATAACTGACAAAAATAACTGACATTTTTACCCATTCGGTCAAATATTGCGCTGTAAAGAGAAATACTAGATTTAACTTGTCTATAACTTGGCAAATGACCATGGAATAAGCGGGATAATCAATGGCTAGCCGTGCATTAAAGGATTTTAAATGCACTTCGCGTCGGGCGGTTCTTTGCCTCCACGTCGTGCATTTAAAACCCTTTAATGCACGGCTAGCCGTTGATTATCCCTTACTTACTCAGTACTTAATGTATAATTACACTGTAACAAGGACACCTTAAAAGAAAGTGTAACCTTAAATTATTTTAAATGTACTAAATTGCAAATTCATCATTACAAATGTCTAACTTAAAAAAAATAAATAAAGACAAAATTGCTTGGAGTCAAGACATTTGCAAATAGGATTAAAAGATGAATATGAAACAAAACTACAGAATGTCACATTTTATTATTAGCTGTTTCAACACCAAATAAAAAGGACATCACTTTTAGAGTTCATCACACTATCTGATGTTAGCATAGGTATTGGGACAGTTGAACTTAAGGCAGATGTAAAAGATTAAAAGCTATTATTCAGTTGCAGATCTCTTGCGTGCAATCAGAGCAGTGAGTCTGCGACCCATAGACATCACCAGACTCTTGGTCTCATCCTTTGAAATGCTTTTCCCAGCCTTTAATGCAGCCAGTTCCAACTGTTGCTTGTTTTGGGGAGTTTATGCCTTTAGTCTCCTGTTCAGCTGGTGAAATTCATGTTCAGTCAGACTTAAATCTGGGTATTGACTTGGGCAATCTAAGACTTCATTTTTTTATTTTTTTTTGCCCTGATAAACTCCTTGACTGAACTGGCAGGTCATTGTCCTGATGCACTATGAAGCGCTTTCTGATGAGTCTGGTGGCATTTTCTTGAATATTGGTAGCCAAGATGGTTTTGTATCCTTCCGAATTCATTCTGCTACTGTCATCAAACATTAAGTCATCATTAAAATTGAGAGGGCCTGTTCCAGAGACAGCCATGCATGCCCATGCAATGTCACCACCTCCACCATGCTTTACAGACGAGGCTGCATGCTTAGGATCATTTGCAGTTCCCTTTTTCTCCACACTTTTTCTTTCCCATCACTTAGATAAAGGTTAAACTTTGTCTCATCTGTCCATAAAACTCTGTTCCAAAACTCTACTGGCTTTTGCAAACTCTAATCTTGCCTTTCTATTTTTGGTGCTGGTCAGAAGTTTGCATCTTGCTGGGTAGCCTCTGTAATTCTGTTTCAAAGTCTCCTGTGGACAGTAGATTGTCAGAGCATCATTCCAGCTTTCTGGAGGTTGTTGGGCCTCTGTAATTCTGTGTCAAAGTCTCCTGCGGACAGTAGATTGTCAGCTTTCTGGAGGTTGTTGGTGATTTCACAGACACGTATTTTAGGGTTCATTTTCACAGCTTTTATGATTTGTCTGTCATCAACTACTGTTGTTTTTCTCAGCCGATCAGGTCGTTGTTGGTTGCTGATGTCGCCGGTGGTTTCCAAACTCTTGATTTCTCCATGCCCTTTGTTTTTGCTATAGCTCTAATTGACTTCCTCTTTTCTTTTAGCAGCCAAACTGCTTGCTTTTCTCTCAAAGTCAGCTCTCTCGTCTTCATCCTGGTTTGTGTGTGTCGTCATCGAATGCAAGACTCAGAATGCAGAAGCAATTGATATAACTTACTTATGGAGGGCACTATATACTGTATATATATATCTCAATACATGGCATACAGGTTTTAATAGAAATTATATTAAAGTATATTGTAGTTTATCATAAATGCATGTCAGTACACGTTAACCATATTTTAAACCAATACTGTTTATGAAATGGCCTAAAAAGATGTACTTAAGTCCTAAGTGGGTCAAAAAGCACTCTTAGCTAATTGTATTTAAATGTAAACTATAATACATTTTCATTTAGTTTGAATTAACAGGCATTTAGTGTCTGACAACATTCATTTTTGAAGTATATAATTGCTGTAATAAGTACACTTTTTAAACTTATGCTGAAGTGCACTTCTTTTTCACCTTTGTATAGCTATTGTTATATGGAGTATGTTTTGATATCATATGTTTTGTATGAACAGATATTTCCTCAGCACTGAGGATGACCCTAAAAGAAGACATCTCTACAGGTACATACAGCACATACATATTCATGTTTTGTGCCGTGTGAAGTTTGGCTTGTGCTGTCACAGGCTTGTTCTCGCTGACAGTGTTAATGTATCTGTGGTTGTTCCAGCGCAGACACGGTGGGCACCTTCAACCGCCGCTGTCTGTCCTGTGATTTCACTGACAGCTGCGGGTACGTCAGTGGCTTCTTCAGTCCCAGCATGGACTATTTTCTGCTCAGTTGTAAAGGTAGACATCTCTTTGTTTCTATTTTGCTTGTTCTTACTACCACGGGTATATGTGCGAACAAGATAACATAATATATGAACATATACTGTATGATGTGTAGTAGTAATTAGAATTGTACTTTTTTTGTAAAAAAACGAAAGAAATGAAAGGTCAAGAAATACTTGCGTAAAGTCTTGGTTTGGCTGTAAAGCTGAGAATTAAAATGAGTCTCTGAACCCACCATTACCCTGACACATTTTCAGTAAACGCTTGTGAGTTGACACTGCGGTGAATGTCGATTTAGAGCCCATGAACCTTTACTTTTATATTGTCTCCTGACAAGCTTCAGTGTTACGCTAGAAGAATAGAGAAAGGGATGGAGACAGCGCAAGCAGACGCATTGTCAAAGAGCATGTTGTTATTGTTCAACAGTGAAGTTTCCATTCTGCAAAGTGCATTGATTATTTGGAGGGCTTGTTTCTACAGCAGCTGATGTGTTCTGAAGGCTTGAATGCTTGTATTCACTGAACCGTTGTGACAGAACTCCTGGAGAAATGACTGTTGTGTTTACGATCAGTGCTGTTGTGCCACTCGTTAAAGTTTCACTGCAGATGCTCATTAACAAAAGCTTTTAAGCACCTTTTTCAGTTTAGTGGCAGGCTGTTTATAAAATACACTTTAGAGAACTTGTAAAATGACTGGATAAACTGCTCTTGAGTCTTGCTGACATATAAACTATGACTTAATACATAACAATCACATACCTTTATTTATACTATGGTTATTAGCTTTGGATAAAAGCATCTGCTACAATGCATAAATGTAGTTATAAAAATTGTTGTTTGTATGTTTGTTTTTAAGGTAGTTTCGAATAGTTTTGATTTGACATAAATAGCTATAACATTATTTTTCTTAATTATCATATCTCACTTTTAGCATAACACTGCAAATTGTTCAAACACTCTATGAGAAACTGTGTGATGATCCAAACTAGATTTTTAACAAGAAAATGTGGGTAGGCAGGCAGAAATTGAAAGACAGATCGCCAAGTAATTGCACAACTTTCTGTAAGAAGAATGTTGATTTGAAGTATCATGTAGCACAAATGATTCAGGCTGTGTTACATATAGAAATGTAAAGGTTCTTTCATATTTACCGTTGTTTAGCAAATTTCCCAGGTGAAATACAGAAATCCATAGGAATCCACAAAATGTAGAGTTTTGCATGAATGTGAAAGATTTCCCCATGCAGATTTTAGTCATTTTTAAGTTGATCACAAGAATTCTCTGCACTGACCAACAGAAAGATGCTTGGTTTGAAAGTGCTTCCTCCATCAATACACTATTGACCATAAACAATAGACCTTTTTTGTCAGAACAATAATACTTTAGGGCAGTGGTTCTCAACTCCAGTCCTGGGGACCTACTGATCTGTACGCAAAGTATGCAAAGCAGTGGACTGGATTTAAGAACCACTGCTATAGGGGTAAGGTCTGTTAAAATCTCTTAAAGGGATAGTTCACCCAGAAAATGAAAATTTGCTGTTAATTCACTCATGCTCAGGCCATCCAAGATGTACAGCAGGTGGATTTTTTTTCTTCAGTGGAACAGTAAAGATTTGACACCATGGTCCTTGGTGATTCATAAAATGCAAGTCTGTTTCTACTGTCACTTTGAGAGCCAAAAACATATATAGGCAACATAAAATGAATACCCTTGGCTCCTGACAATATATTGAAGTTTTATGAAGCAAAATTATAAGTCTGTGCATGTTTTTGTTCCCGCACATATGTCATTAAGCAACAGAAATCTTGCACTCCTGACTCACATGAAGGTGTTCAGGGCTGTTTGCCTGAGGCTATGGATTAAAGGTAATAATATTTAGTTTCTTGCACAGACTGATCGTTTCGCTTCATAAGGCCTCAATATATCGTAAAGTGTCACAGTATTAATGTTGTGTTGCCCGTATATGCTTTTTTGACTCTCAAAGTGACAGCCATGGACTTTTATGAATCGCCAAGGACCATTAAAGCTAAAATTATTTAATAGCCTGAGGGTAAGTTAACAGTAAATTTTTATTTTTGGGTGAACTATCCCTTTAACCCTATGTATTAGTCATAGTAGTAGTGAAGTCAACACTGTTAATAATTGCAAATTGGTCATCAAAGTTCAAGTGCAAAAATGTGTTTGATCCAGTTGCTGCAACAGGTGATGTGAGTATGTGCAATTGTATTTCATCAGTATCATGCATGAAGAATTTATATAAAAGATTTGGACAGGATAGACGTATTCTGTGAGACACAATTGCTACAACTCCCAGCTGTGAGAATTAGTGATTGACGAACAAAAATAACATGTATACTTTTGCAAAGCATTTGTTCAAACTATGAAAACCAATGAATGTCCTGTGTCATTAATTATTGATGATTATGTTGGCATATTGTCAGGTCCTGATGTTCCGTATGTGACGGTTTACAGCACCCATGACAGACAGAGTGAGTATCCAGCTTTCCTCCTCTCTATATTGTGTGTTTGTTTGTGTGTGTGTTTGAGTTCTGGATGATCTGCTGGGTCTTACTCCTGACTGCTTACCACTGAGTAGCATGCACACACACAAACTCACACGCACACACTTACAGTACACTCACATCACCCACTGATGAATTATTAATAGTGAAAAAAAGTGAGTGATGTTACGGCCAATTATGGTAACCGATACTCGGAATTAACCCATCCAAGTACACACACACACACACACCCGAAGCAGTGGGCAGCCATTTTTGCTGCTGCGTACGGGGACGTGAGCAAGGCTCCGAATTGGGGGTTCGGTGCCTTACTCAAGGGCACCTCAGTCATGGGTATTGAAGGTGGAAGAGAGCGCTGTACATTCACTCCGCCCACCTACAATTACTGCCGGTACTGAGAATTGAGCTTGCGACCTTCGGGTTACAAGTCTGACTCTCTAACGATTAGGCCACAACTGGCCTAGGAGGCATTATAGGGAGGCATTTGATAAAAATGTAATGGCAAATCGATCAAAGGTGACAGTAAAGATTTTTATAATGCTACAAAATATTTCTATTTTAAATAAATTATTTTTTGAGCTTTCATTTGTAAATGTTTAAAGATGCTTATGAATGTCAAAAAAGTATAGTTTTCACAAAAATATTAAGCAGCACATCTGTTTTCAACATTGATAATAATAAGAAATGTTTCTTGAGCACCAAATCAGCATATCAGAATGATCTCTAAAGGATCATGTGACAGTGAAGAGTGGCATAATGGCTGCTGAAAATTCAACTTTGCCTTCACAAGGAAAAAAAAAGCATTTTAAAATATATTAATAGAGAACAGTTATTAAAAATTTTAATAATATTTCACAATATTACTATAGTTCTGATCGAATAAATGCAGCCTTGATGAGCATAAGAGACTTATCCAAAAACATTTTTAGAAAACGGTCAATGTAAATTATAGGCTATCAATAGAAAGCAAGTAAAATAGCTTTGTAGTGTGTCAATGGATGGGTAATAGATGCAGGGAACATTTTATTTTGTGACTTAATTAACCTCAATCTGTGTTGTTATCATTTATCATTTATCCTATATTTGTGGTGTATCCAAAAGTGAAAAGGAAGGTGGCAAAGTATAGGGAACTGCTTGAAAAGGTGTCCCACAAGGCCACAATTCATTTTCGGTGAGAAGGTCAAGCAGAACGAGTGGACGCAATTCTGTGAAACTGCCAGAATATGGAGCGAGCACTTGATGCAGAGAACACTGCCCCGGGCAACTGCCTTGATCGCCTACTCCTCAAAGCTGTTTAATTATCACAATTCATTCATTTTATACAGTCATAGAGTCATATTCCATTGCTCGGTCATTTCTACAGTTTAGTGGATTTGGTCCCCATGAAGCAATACTGCATTTTTTACATAAAACGTTAATCAGTTTTCATGCCACATGATTTCCCATGCATACAGTAGGTGTTGACACAAATTGATTAGTACCTGAGAAAATGATTAGTACCTAAGAATAATTTGTACAGACAAATTCCCATGTCCCAGTCATGTTTTCTCAACTTCACATTGAAATAAGGGTTACATATATATTTTTTATAGTTTTTTTTCTAAATTAGCAGTTTTGAATGTTAGTGTAAAAATTTACTTGACATAAAATACAATTTATTGTAATATTTTAATAAGAAAACCATTTAATTACTTTATGTCTCTCAAACTCCAGTTCACCCTGTTACATTAGTGCTACTTGCCATTTAAATATTAAGCGTATACCCTAAATTGCATGGGGGATTTGGGGGGGGGGGGGTTTATATGAAACCCTTTTTTAACTAAAAA
>NW_015552558.1:1863105-1888667 GCF_001515605.1 Sinocyclocheilus anshuiensis
GTGGGGGGGTGTGGGTGGGGGGGGGGGTGTTTATATGACACCCTTTTTTAACTAAAAAACGGAAAACTTTGTATGCGTTTTTGCCGTTCATTTACAGAACAGCAAACAACAGGTTTCACAGTGCAAGTGTGTTATTGTCTTTATTGCCGTTATTGTCTTTGTGCAAACTACCAAAATGTGAAAATGATAATGTCATGCGCATGTGTATTACATGTTCAGTGTGCAGACGCATAGTGTTTTTTTCTTTTTTTAATGACGTCACCAATTACTGGCCTGGCATGCATTATATAGTGTTTTTAGTTATTTTCACAGATCAGTGTGAATGTGGATTGTTATGACAATGTTGTCTGTATAAGCAACTTTTAAAGAGTTCAAGTTAAAGACTTTTTTTTACTACATTGTTATAGTGTAAGCATACCATTACAGTTGTTGTCATGTAAACTTCCCTTCAAATGTCCACCCTGTTACACATTGCAAAGTAAAAATGCCGTCTAACAGAATAAAAGTCCTAGACCACACGCAGAATATTTGGTCAGGATTTTGTTATACTATCCTGAGCTTGACCAGTGTGTTTTTCAGATAACATTTTTTTTTTCAAGCAAACCTGCTCAGTCCAAAATTCACTAAACTGTAGGAATGACCCTGATGTTAAATAAAGATAACAGTTAGTTTGGTTGAAGTCCCCCTGCAGTCACTAATTTAGTCGCTTAAAACTCATCTTTGATAATCATAATGGCATTTTTCCACCCCATAAAAATAATTTCTTTGTGTCTTGAATATGGCTTACACCTTTACCTCATTTAGTATACGTTGATCCATGAATATGTTAACTAGTCCCTGCCTCCACTCAATCACACCAACTCAGACTGAAGTTGCAAAAGCTACACAATAGCAAGTGGCAATACTGAATAAATGGATATCGGAGAGTGAATCTATGAGTAAATCTATTCAAATTCTGAATAGATTATAGCCTACAAAGCATGCAAAGTGCGCTCCTCTTATAATCACTAAAAAGTCACTTATCTTAGTTCAACACGATCTCACAAAGTTCTGTTATAATCAGTGAAGGTCTGCACTGACTGCACAAACTCTGGTGTTTTGACTGGTGAGTGGATTCTAACTTAAACACCAATTGCATTTCATGATATGCCTGTGATTGGCTACATTGTTAAACGCTGCAAAAATACATTGTAAATAGAAACCTATGTGAAGATAGAAATATAAAAAGTCCCACCCCGCAATTGGCGGGATTGATTACATGCTTGTGACGGTAGGAAACAGGAGCAGTTTCAAACCGCATCTTTAGTACACTGCAGTTTTTAGGAGAAAATGCTCAGCAATAGTGTTAACTGAGGAATTTTCATGTGGCTTTAAGCATATTAAGAAACCAGACAGATATGTAAACAACATTAAAAACTTGATTTTCACCACAGGGGGTCTTTAAATTTAACATTGTGCTGGGTATCATAACATCCTTGGTTGTCACTCACATTAATAACCAAACTGCTTAGAATTAAGCACGCAAATGAAGAGTGACAAGTTTAGGAAGATGCTCTCATTACCAACCTCCGTGTTAAAACACAGTCAGACTCTCTCTCACACACACACACACTCGCATACTTGTCTCATTGCATTATATACCCACAGCATGTCAATTGACGGTCAGAGCTGCTTCCAGGCCTACCATAGACCGTGTGTGATTGAATAGCCCTACACATGCCTGCTTGCACAGTGAGAGCACTTACAGATGATTGGATTATTGCCAGACGTGCCATGACTTCCATAGAAATGTGACCTCTCTGTGTAAGAGGCTGGTAATTGTGTTATTATGTATATAATATCCTGTAAGCCCAATGATATTACAACGAGAGAGTGATTTAGTGCGACGGTCCGTCACAAAAGTCATCTCACAGAGCTCACACCTGTGTGTGTGGGTAGAATGTTTACAATTTAATCTAGAGTTCTTACCCTGTCATTTCAGATGTTTTTCCCATCCATTCCCTTCTCTGCCAGGTCCATTCAGTAAATGCTAAATGTGCCACCAAGGTCAAATTCAGATGACTTACACGACGCTCATACGGATCCATCTCTATATTGACATAAAAATTGTTGCTGTTTTTCTAATGTGCGGCTATGTCAATAGCATTGGTGCAATGGGAGCAAGTGTGCTTTGTGAGGCTTGAGTCTGAGCAGGCACTGATAAGCCTGTCTTAAAACGAAACCCTCAACCGCAATGTGCTCTTAATTGTTACGTGCACTTCCAAGACTCTATCGCTGCTGCGCAGAATGGAAGGTCTCCATGTTTACAGCAGCAGACGGGATATCTGCTCTATTTAGTCGCTCTCTATCAGGAAAGCCAGCTGCTCACAGGTCTCTCACAACCTCTGAACATCTACAACTGTTAACCCTGCAACTGTTTCTCATTTATGTCCCAGAGCAATTAGCTACTAATTTCCTCAGGTTTTGTGAGTGCTTGCAGATGCTTAGTTTGAGATAAACAATGCATTTTGCATTGACTTGGTTAATAGCTTGGGAATAGCTCCCAAAAATAACATTTGTGCCATGATTTAGTCAATAATTCAATAATTATTCACCCTCATTCCACATCTGTGTAAGTTTCTATAAGGTTTTTCTATAAGGAAATGTTTAGCAGAATGTTCACACTGCTCTTTCTTTTTAAAACATACACTAACCTTGGATATCCCACCTCAAAATAAATAAATAAATAATTAAACCTAAAGGAATATTTCATATGTAATACAAGTTAAGCTCAATCGACAATATTTGTGGCTTGCATCTCCTTTTCTTTAAAATAAATGATTGAAAAATAAACTTGAAGCTTATAATTTTATAAAAGCATTTACATTAATTCTTCTGTTAAAAACACCAGCTGTACATTTGTTCTTGTCTTTTACATCTGTTTTAAGATTTTAGGCTTAATGTCATGGCAACATAGTTAGAAATATATTAGGCATAATAAAAGTTTAGCAAATGCTTAGACAATTACGCTGCTTACAAAGAAACAATGGAATGAAATTAATATCAAAATAAGAGTCTTTGAACAAAACTAGTCATACCAATGCTGCTGTAACAGTGAGTATTTTATAAATTACTGTATGTAAATTGGCCCTATTTACTACCATTGTAAGTTACCTCACTGTAAAACAGATTCTTGCAATGCACAATCACATAATCACCATTATACCACAAGTGTTGCATATACACAGTATATAGACACAGGTCATATCAGTGATTCCAAATGTTGGTGCAATGTTTAAAAGAGATTTGAAAGCTATAATGGAGACCGAGGTTTTGGAATGTGTGCAGCATGAACATTAAGCTAAACAACTTTTATTGGTGGTTTGGAAATTTTCATTTTTGGGGTAAACTGTTCCTTTGAGGAACTGTTTTTAATCCCACAATGATTGGTTTCTCTCTTTCTGCAGAGGTGCGTGACATCGAGTTGAATCTGAACTTGAGGAGAACGGTGAACTCGATGCAGATGCCGAAAGTGGAATACAGAGAGATAAACATAGAGGATTACAGTATGTTATCTAAATTGTGTTGGTGTTTAAGAAGGATATTAATATAATAGAGATGCAGATGAATGTCTTTGATTGTCATACACAGGCCTCAGCATGCAGATACTAAAACCTGCAGGCTTCATAGACACCTTACACTACCCACTTCTGCTCCTTGTGTGAGTACATATCAATATCTGCAACATTTTCTTCATTAATATGTCAGTGTTCCAAATAGTGTCTCTGAACTCCCTCATGAATCACCATCTGGGTTGGATCACTCATTAAAAAGAGGCATAATCTACACTTCTCTTGCATGCTATTATTTCCCAGAGTCCTACTTATAATGTTAGTCAAGGTTTCTTGCACCCAAAACCTAATTTAGTTGTTAATTTACTCTATTTTCCACATTTTTTTGCTGCTGAAAGATTTATATAAGTAAATTAATCTCGCATAATTGCCAATATATACACCAGTATTTGTCTATTTTTAGAATAGAACTGTGCCAGATTGATAAATTAATTAGTCCTTTTTTGTTGTAAATATTAAATTAATGTAATATAAAAATAAAAGTAAAAAAATGACATTTTATTTAAATTCAAATGTTTAAATTCACTTTTTAAGAAAACAATAATTAACAAATGATAAAAAAAAAAAAATTATTATATCTGAATAGGCCAATAAAACCCATAATGTCATGCCAAATAGGTGTCATTAATATTTAAATAGGGGTGGTCAGATGTTAACATGCTCATCGTTGAGACAATTTCTAGTCATTTTTGCAATTAAGTTTGAATAAATGGTCCAGTGAGGAAGCTTTGAATCATGAACTTCAGAGTTTGCCTGTAGAACATTGAGCTCTATTATATCAAAGAGCAAATCCTGTTTTCCATGATATAAGTCCTTTAAAGCGTGTGCTGCAGGTCATCCTATTAACACACAAGCAGCAGTTCCTTTCCTGCTCTCTGTTCCTGCGCTGCACTTCAGGTCTCATCAAGAGTAAGAGTGTAACTCTGAAATGGACTTTAGTCAGTGCTATTAATCTTGTCTTTTCAGCCGTACACTCTCAGCCACTGTAATTACACCACAAATGAGTTCACCTGCAGCCCGCCTTCAATTAACCCACTGCACACATCATACACACCGCAGCAGACAATCACCTGTGTTCTCTATAGAGCTGCCAGCACAGTGACTCTATATTGTGTGTTAGGAATATAGCGGCTGTCTCAAAACCCAGTGAGCTGCATACCGACCTGTTTAAAAAAAGTACACTTTAGCATACTTTTTAAAAATAATACTATTGTTATTTATAAATAATATACATTAAAATACTTTAAAGGAATATATACTTTTAATATAGTATAAAAGAATATAGTAAAGTGTGAAATGAATACTGTATGAATTTAAATGAAATAAAAATGAAAATGAGCTAAATATTAACTCAATATCAGGCTATTCAGGATGTAGGTGAGTTAGTTTCTTCATCAGAACAGATTTGGAGAAATTTAGCGTTACATCACTTGCTCACCTCTGCAGTGAATGGGTGCCGTCAGAATGAGAGTCCAACAGCTGATAAAAACATCACAATAATCCACAAGTAATCCTCACAACTCTAGTCCATCAATTAACATCTTGTGAAGTTAAAAGCTCATTGTTTAACTTCAAGCCATTGTTTTTGGCTTAAATATGGGTCCTCTATCCATAATAGTGCTTTCTCTAGTAAAAGATTCATCTTGTCTGAATCAGGAGAGAACTATGCACGGATAAAGCACTATTTACAAGTGAAAACAGTCCAAAACAGCTCTAAACAAATATGTTGGTGGATTTTGACAATAGAGGATGACATTTATCACAGGAGAAAGCATTATTATGGGTTATGAATTTGTATTTTGGCCAGTTAAAATGCCTTATGTTTATTACAAACACACAGGTTTTTACTTAACAAGACATTAAAGTACACTACAAATACTTTTTCACAAGGGTAGACAGCATTTTTGGTCATCACAGACACATTCTGCTGACTGGAAATGCATTTAAATTCAGCTAGTCTGACTTGGAACATGATATCTCAGAGAATGTGGCTATCATTGCCAGAAATGTTTTGTAAGTCTTAAACTTAAATGTTTGCATTCTAAAGAAAACTATATCTCGTACTCTCTCTCTCTCTCTCTCTCTCTCTCTCTCTCTCTCTCAGAGATGGGACTCCAGGCAGTCAGTCGGTCTCAGAGCAGTTCCACATTGACTGGACGTCAGTGCTGGTCAGTAGTTTTGGGGTTATTGCAGTGCGCTTTGACGGTCGTGGAAGTGGCTTCCAGGGGACTAACTTACTCCATAAGGTGCAGCGCAGGCTGGGAATGTTCGAGGAGAAAGACCAGCTGGATGCCCTCAGGTAGTTGAGGAGCCATCTGCGTCCAACACACAGTGAACATCCATCAGTGCCAACACACAGCTGCACGAGCAGACACATGTGCTGCATCTCCTTAACCGCATAGCAGATTTAGATATACCACGGTCTGACTTCAATGAAACTCAGTGATATGACCGACACTGATTATTCTGCATGTGAGAAGGTCCAGCGTGTGTCAGACCATTAACATTTAGTTTTTGTGTCTTGCAGTATTTTGATGCAGGAGCCATATATTGACAAAACCAGAATTGGAGCTTTTGGGCAGGTAAATACTTGTGGTATTTTACTGTTATTACTTGTCCAGACAAGATAGCTTCCACAGACAAGATAGAGTCCACAGAGCCTGTCTGTATTTTGGCACATCAGTTAAACTCTTCCTCTCTCACTAACTTCAGTCCTGAAGAAGAGCAATCACAAATTGGTGTCATGCAGTAAGAAGAACCTAATTGAGACCATCTACATTTCTGGCTACATAGTTTTGTTTTTGCCCGGGCCTATTTCTTTCCTCGAAAGATTGTCGTTTTTCAAAGGATTAATGAATGCATGTTCAAAGGCTGAATTCCTGCCTCACTTTAATGAGCACAGACCGTATTAGAAACTGTAACTAGTAATGAGAGTTGTGGTATCTCAGCGGTCCAGAGTTGAGTATTTTGTGTTTCAGGTGTATGGAGGTTACGTCACCAGCCTTCTGCTCAGCTCTGAGGACTCCATGCTCAAGTGTGCTGCAGTGCTCTCACCCATCACAGACTTTGCACTATATGGTACGGTTTGTGTGTGTGTGTGTGTTTCTCTTATTAAGACAAATGGAGGGTCACTGTCCTGCAGACTTTAGCTCCAAACAGTGTTGGGAAGGTTACTTTGGAAATGTACTAGGTTACAGATTACAAGTTACCTTATTTAAAATGTAATAAGTAGTGTAGCAATTTCAATTACTTTATTAAAGTAATGTAACTGATTTTCTAAATGTCTAATGAATCTTTTCAACTGCTATCATTGTGAAACATTTAAAGCAGGCTTGGGTTATCCTTACAGTAGGACTCAACACTGATTACTGTCAGACTTTCAAAATACTTCTTCGCTTGAATTAAGCTTATAATAATTTAATTTCAAAGCACAGCCACCACAAAATCTTCAGACTTCATGCCTTCAGCACCTCTTTTTACTTTGAGATCATTCTGAGGTTAAATACAGATTTAAAATCATAACAAGAGACCGTTTAATAGCTATACTATTTCTGAAATCAAATCTTTGCATAGCTATGACAGGAAACACTGGTATCTAACAATGCCTTTGAAAAAAAAGTTAATCAATCATATCTGTATGTGTGTGAAAATATTCAGATGTAACCTCCTTTGTAATCATTAACATTTTCATAAGTAACGGATTACGGTTACATTTATTTTGTAATTAAATTACGTGATTCCGTTACATGTAACTAGTTAGTCCCCAACACTGGCTCCAACACACATGTCTGGAAGTTTCTAGTGATTGGCTTGGCCCTTGATTAGCTGTTTGAGTTGTTTAATTAGAGCTAGAGCTAGAGCTAAAGTCTGGTGGCCCTTCAGGAGCAGGATTAGACACTCATTAGACACTCAAGTACTCATAAAAGAGTAGGCAAAAAGTACCCGGATGACCTACTACAGGTACTTCCAGCGTGATTCTGAATTATGCATACGATGGACACTTTACTGTCCCATGATTCCACATGAGAGGATTTATGAATTGCAGTGACTCGATGCAACTGTCATTGGTAGGTCACGTGACAATTACAGCATGGCAAATTTAATGCATTCAGATTACATTCATACTACACACATTCATACTATATGAAATGTACTCTTTTTGCGGTTGCGATTGACATGTCTTGTGAACTGTTTTTAACCAAAATGCCACCTAAATAAACAAAAATGCCCCACAAATTCAAGATAAAGAGGCAAAAATTGGCCCTGCACAATTAAACTTAATCTATTATAGCTGTCGCGAAATGTGAAATGTAAAATGTAAAATGTGAAAATTAATGAAAAGTGTCAATTCGTGGAATTACGGAATCTGCACACGTTGAATCAGATTACTTATGTTTTGTTTTTTTGCAGCAGCAGCAGCATTGAGCATTATAACCATTCACACACGTTTCTGTTGATATGGCTAATCACAGGCGTTAAGATTAGTCAGCGAGTTTTGCTTGCGCGCTCACTGACTGAATTCTGCACGCTTGCAAATTCTCTCGTCATAAACAACAAATTGCAGATACAATGTAAATAAGAGATTAATTCCGCAGCTTCAGTGATTACAACAAGAGTTTTTGCATAACTTGCACTAGACTGGACTAATGCCATAGACTGACAAGTTTGTTCATAATATAATGTGACATTTCCCCACAAAAAAAAAAAAAGGTTTTACATTTGTATTCTATAAATCAACATTAATAATCATAATTACAATAACAAGAGCAATAATTGACAATTATGTTTGTCTTTTTTTTTTTGTCTTTGTTTTATTGATTTATTTTTATTGATTTATTTATTTTTGCAATTACAATTAGGCTATAACAGGTTGATGTTATTGGTAAGATTTTAAAGTATTCTGATTGATTCAAGAAATTGGTTAAATTTATGCATTTGACATTAAAGACAAATGCAACCAATAAGGCTAAAAAATTGCCCTTACAAATGTAAAAAATGGCCCTTTAGAACAATTCCGGGTTGAAATATTGGAAGTAAATATAAGAGTTTACATCACAGGATATAATTATTGGTTGTTTAATTTTCCTTGCATAAAACATGTCAAATATTAAATATTTAGCTACTTGCATCTTACCTCACGCTCTTGCACTGTTAAAAACTGAAGCGATGTGCTGGTTAACAGTCCACAGTTAACAGCCCACCTTCTTGAGCTGTTAGACCGCTGAGGTGGAGCAGCCTAAAAATATAACTTTTGAAACTTTTTGTCTTCCTAACAACAAAGAGAGCAGCATCAATATTAAATATTAGAGTGGACTACAGCTCCACAGAGAGGAGAATAGAGATCTGTTTGGGTCCATCTGATTCTCAGATGTAGATACAGTATGAATATAACCCTAACCCTAACCCTAAGCTCAAGACATCTGTTGAAAGGATTTGAGCTTATTATTATGTACCAACGACTATAAAAAGAGCAGATTCACATGCATTCTAAATCAAAACATCTGCTGAATGTCCTTTTAACATCCAGCAGGGAACGATTCACAAATGTTTTGTGGAAGATAAAGTACCCTAAAAAATATTTCACCTTGCAAAATACATGCATATGTGTGATATCTATGGAAGCCCATTTCCGCCACTGAATAAAAAATGTAAAAAAAAAAGGTTATTGCGACTTTTTATCTCACAATTCTGACTTTTTTTCTCAGAATTGCGTGATATAAACTCACGATTGCGAGTTATAAAGTCACAATTGCGAGATAAAAACTCGCAATTCTAACTTTTTTTCTCGCAATTCTGACTTTAGAACAATTGCGAGTTATAAAGTCAGAATTGTGTGATATAAATTCGCAATTGCAAGTTAAAGTCCAATTTTTTGGGGGGGAGGACTGATATGTTCTCAGAATTGCGAGTTTATATCTCACAATTCTGACTTTTTTTCTCAGAATTGCGTGATATAAACTCACGATTGCGAGTTATAAAGTCAGAATTGTGAGATTTAAATTCACAATTGCGAGATAAAAACTCGCAATTCTGACTTTATAACAATTGCGAGTTAAAAAGTCATAATTGCGTGATATAAACTCACAATTGCGAGACATAAAGTCGCAATTCTGACTATTTCTCAGAATTGCGAGTTTATATCTCACAATTATGACTTTTTAACTCGCAATTGCGAGTTTATATCACACACGAGTTTTTATCTCGCAATTGTGAATTTTTTTTATTCAGTGGCGGAAACAGGCTTCCATAGATATCATCAGGAATGGGGAATATCATCAAATTTTCCAGCCCCAGCGTATTCTGATTACTTCTACGTTGTTGTAAAACTGGCATTTATGCACTGAGGTGACAGATGCTCTATTTTTAACTTGACGCAATATCTTGAAAATAGTGCAAGATGCTGAAAAAACAGTGAGATGTGATGCAAGATGTCACCAACAACTGAACCGACAATTAAAAAAAACAGTACAGGCGCAATAATGCATCCTGTGCGAATGTCTCGGAGGAGGAGGAGGAGGAGTGTCCGATTCATCATCCATTTCTGTAGCTTCCTGTCTGTGCATGGCGGTGGATCCCATCAGTATTCCGAGAGCAGGCAGGAGGACCGAAGCACTCCAAGAACTCTAAAGAAACAGAGGGATGAAAAATGAAGCATGTGTGTGTTCATCATAAACAATACTTCGCCTCTCACAGCGGCAACAGCACAGAAATCTGCTCATAAGTCAGCCGGTCCATCAGCGTGTATTGTGAAATGGTCATGCGGTGATTTTTATCAAAGGAAATGCTCGGAAATTAACTCTGCCTGTGACAAATGTCACTGTTGACTGATACTGTTCTTCTTTCCTGCTTTCAGCTTCAGCTTTCTCAGAGAGATATCTAGGCCCTCCCAAGCCAGATCGGAGGGCATACGAGGTACATTTCCTGTTTTATAATCTGTATTTTGTATTCACCGTACTGACAACACTTACTGTGTACTCTTTAATATTTCCACAGATGGCCAACCTTGCATACAGAGCGTCTCAGTTCATCGATAAGAAGTTTTTAATCATTCATCCAACAGCAGATGGTACATTTCCTTTCCAATTCTTACAATGTCTTTGTAAAAGCAAGAACACTGTCAACTAACACGCATCTCATTTACATTTTAGAGCAAGTTCATTTTCAGCACACAGCCAAATTCATCTCCAGGCTAATCAGCGAGAGAGCAAATTATACTCTGCAGGTAAGAGATCTTGAGAAGTTTAAGAGAATTTCTTAGTTTCTTCATTTTAGAGGCCATTCACACAGAACGTGGTTTTGTGTTTAAAAAGTGAGATGCATGCATCTTTATTTGATCTAAATTTCCATTAATTTTAAAAATATAATAAATTGTGTATTTAAAAGGTACATACTTTGATACACATTTAAACTACGATTAAGTTTTATTTGCGTACAGTCGGTTGAACCAGCTCCTGGTTGCGCAGTTTGTTCTCAGCATACACTATTTTTTTCTCAGTATACACAATTTTACACTATTTTAATATGTTTTTAGGCCACAGTGTTATTTTAATATCATTGAGAGACTATTATAGTTTTTATTAATGCATTACTTTTTATTTTTAATAAATATTTTATTCTAATTTTAAAGTTTGTCATTTTTTTATTTGTATTAACTTTTTAAATATGTCTATAGTTTTATACATTTTTATTTTAGTTTTAAGTATTTTTGTACATCAAGTTAAACTAAACGAAAATTAGATTTTTCCTTGGCAACTAGCTGAAATAAAAATGTAGGTTTTTGTTTAATTATATAAAATATACATTTATAATTTATAATAATTTATAATAACATGTTTTATGGTTTTAGTTTTAGGTGCTGTATGTATTTTTTAATACCATGATATTTTTGCAAATATTTCGGAAACATGCTAAGTTTACATATTTGTTTCTCTGAAAAACAATGCTACAGCCAGTTTTTCTACTCTGAAATGCGCGTTCCATGTCAGAATGTCTGTTTCCAATATTTTTGAATTTGTATCTCTTGGAATGGCTGATTTGCAACAGATAGTGTAGGCCAGAGTGTGCCACCATTATAAGTTTAAGAGTTATTAATACATGAAGGCCTAATACATGAGATATTCAAGATGAGGCAAGCGTGGTGTTTCAGTCAGAGATTAGTTTATCTTTAACAAACATAAAAATATCATCATCATTTAAAGAATTCAACGATATATTCAAATCAACATGTTAAAAAATAACTATATTTAGTTAAATATAATTAATTTGTATGATGATGTAATCAATAACTATTATAATTCGAAAAGTATAGAATAATGAAGAATAAAAACATTTTTTGAATTTTTAAAAAATATACAGAGAATCAATCAATCAGTCAAATTAGATTACTCACAGTGCTCCATGTGCACTTTTGCTATGAATAACATTCCATGGTAACATTGACTTCTCTAATTGGTTTGAATACAGGTATTGTAGTTCTTCACTGGAAATTCCACAATTAAATACTACTTTTTCTACACTGAATTTGAAAACACCCTTGTGATTTATTCAGAAGCATATATCATCACATAACATCCTCAGAGCTGATGGCAGGAAAGGTTTATACGTCATTGGTAAAAATCAATTTCTCTATGGAGTAAATGAATGGGGGTTTAACTGTACAACCTGCATCCATCTGTGAGCATGACGATGTTTGTCAAAGGTGTGTGAGGTCTGGGGTGACTGGATACTGAGTCTCTGAGCAGCTGCTGCCAGCAGTGGGATTAGACACACTCAGTGCATGCAGCTCATTTAAACAGATTATACAGGCCACTCTCATGAGCCACACGCTGAATAATCCCATTATATTCCCTCACTAGGAGATTTTCTCTTTGCTTTCTGCTCCCTTATAGATTTGCTATTAATTACTGGCTGTTGAATGACTGTGGAATTAATTAGGGCAGATATTCATCGGGATGTGTGTGATCGTCACTGTGTCAAGCTGTTCTTCGCAATTTATGATCTATTAGGAAGTGCCAGGGCTGCCACGCACACAAGGAAAGTTTGTATCATTGCAGTATAAGTTTCTGGATGTTTTCACACTTGGTTTGATTGTTTGGTTCAAACCCATGGTTCAGTACACATTTGTACCACAGTTCATCTCATATCTAACAACACTTCTGAAAATCTAAATATTAACTGAGATGAATTGAGATGTCCAGAAAGTATGTAAATAACAAATTTAATTAATTACTAATGTTGGTCCTATATGGACCAATTTCATTTGTTCACTAACAGTGTCTAAAATTGGGCATACATGCATTACAGGAAAATTCTCATGTTTTTATTTTATTTAGTTCTTTATTTATACATATTTTTTGAAGGTAATGAAAATGTCATTTTCTGTGGTATAAATTATATTTAAAAACCTTTTTGGAATAAAATAAGGCTAATTTCACAATTAACATTTTATGTATCCTAAAAAAAATACAATTAAATAGTATTTTCACACCTTTTGTGTAATTTTACATAATTTTAGCAGTGAAGTGTTGGAGATGATGGTAAAACCATGGGACAGTCGTATTTTTAATTAATTAATTTTTTTTATTTTTAATATCTGTGTGTGTGTGTGACTCACTTTGTTTAGTTTAAGCATATACATATTCATATTTTAGTGGATTTCCATGAATAATGTTTAAAGTCTGATTGTAGTTCAGGGTAAAACAAGGTAATCTAAAAAGTATTAAAAGCAAAAATAATAAAATAAACTGTTTCCAAGTATTAAAAGACATTGAAAAAGTAGTAAAAATAAAACATGAAGGCATGGGTGAAAACAGTTTCCAAGACCTTTATACAAAAAAATAAAATAAGAAAGATAGAAGAAATAGAAGAAGAAAGGAAAAATTTTTATCTGTTTGTTTTAATAAAATCAACCAAATAATCAACCACTGAGACCCCTGGAACTATCCTGCAATAAAAGCACTGAGACATTTCTTATGAATGCTAAATGAAACTCTAAAAATGGTAAACAAATCATAGATACTGATGATTTGACCAAACTTTGATGTCAAACTGACTTACGTTCAGCCCAGAAGATGCAGGGCGAAAGCAGAATCAGGATGACATGTGCTGTTCTAGAGTTCTGTGATATTGGGCTCAATATCATGTCTTGTGTCCTTCATTAGATCTACCCAGACGAAGGACACTTCATTCACAACGAGGGAACGCGGCAGCACCTCAGTCAATCGCTGGTCAACTTCTTCGAGGAGTGTTTCCGGCTCCCGGACCGAGTGTTCGAGGAGGCGCTAGAGGAGGAGAGCGAAGAGGAGGGTTAGTCCACCCGTTCCATGAAGTCCAAGCACAAAGCCAGCTCCTTTTGCCACCTGATATGCAACCCATAGATTTGAACCCTCCAGTTTTCAGTTCCCTCCCGGTGTCGCATGCTGACTCTGAGACCGCCCTGCCTCGTGTTCCTGCCTCGGCTCCCCTTCAGGTGCTCCTCACTATCCATCAACCCTCGACAGACCGCGGCCGTGCAGCACGGCGTGGCATCTGGCTGGCGCCACATCGTCTCGCTCTCCCCTGCAGGCCAGTTAGGAGCTTCTGAAGGAGTCTCTGGTCTGTCCATCTCACGTTGACGAATGAGACGCTGCGATATTAACTGACCGCCAAGCGCGATGGCCTTTGAATCCCTAAGAGCTGTGAGACTCGCAGCTAGACTGAGGGGTCATTCAGTGTTTGATTCAAATAGGTATCTGGTGTTTTGGGCAAAGGGGTTGTTGTCGGGAGAACGTGTCATTTGTGGTTCAAAAGGTCTTCTCGTGTCCAATTGTGCTCGTGTCTGGTATTGCAATGTAAAGTCGCACATGAAAACCATTCACTTGGATATCGATAAAACTTGTTTTCAGTGTTCAAGCGTGTCCGAGTCTTGGAAATCTTGTAGCCTCAAGTGTGTATTTAGATGGTGTTTATTCATTGCAGAAACTTCATCAAGCAGAAGGGGAGCAAAAATGATTCGCATTATTCTCGCAGACCATGACAGTTGTACAAGACTGTTGATCCCACTTCTCAACGTGCGTTTCCTTGAAGTGATGGTCTGTCAGTGCTGAAGAAAGCACTCTATGTTGATTTAGTCACTGTGCCTTATTACGGGAGCGAACAATCGTTTTCGAGGAGCCTCTTTGTGAATATCATCACTCATTCAAGGCTTACGTTGGATTGACTAAAATCCTGTATCTAAAACGCTCTTGTTACATTGTCGATGACATCACGGTATACATTATTGACTGTAATAGCATTGCGAAAACACTGTTATTTTCGTTTGCGCGCGTGTGAGCCAGTGTTGTTTTAGCATCAACAAAAGCAAACTCGCTCGCATTCTGCTAATAGCGGTTTTCCATCCACTTTAAGGATCGGGTAATGGAGCATGAAATTAAAATGTATGATTTCAACATTACCTCGGTATTAAACTAAAGCCCCTCTGAGGCTTTACAGACACTTTGTAGAACATTTGTTAATTCATGCCCAAAACAAATCTGTACATAAAAAGTATAAGTAGGGTAGGAAACACTTCTGTGTTAAAGGGATAGTTCACACAAAAACAACAATTCTGACATTGACTCAGCCCTTGTGGCGTTCCAAACCTGTATGACCGACTTTCTTTTGGAGAAGAAGAAAGAGAAGTTTAGCAGAATGCTGATGTTGTTCTTTCAATACAAAGAACGTCAATGGAGTCATTGAATGGAAACAAGTCTTCAGTGTTTCATAGAAGAAAGTACAGTAGGTTTTCCAGGTTTGCAGTGAGGTTGAGTATATGTTGGCAGAATACGGTCCCTTTAACGCTCATGAAATACAGTACTGTGTAAATGTTTAACATTACAGCGGTGGAATTTTCATTATTTAAGTCACATATGCTATGTTTGTATGTTTTGCACAGTGCTGTATATGAACAGTTATTGGTTGTAACTTTTGCCTATAAAAGCTCTCGAGGATGAACTTTTATTTAGTTTGAATTAAATGTTCATGTTTGATCTTGATGCATTCATAGTGCATGTCGAAAAACCATTTGCAACTCAAAAGCTATTTTTTTAAAACCGTCAAATATCTGCATAGTATTTTTGACGGCTTGAATGTTCCGACCTGCATTTCATTACCGGTAGTTTTGTGAGTGAGATCTCAGTCTTGTCTGCTTGATGTATAAATGTTACTCAAATCTCATTTAAGTCTCTGAATATGTGAGTGTTTCTTGTACATAAAGCGTTTGAAGGTATTTTGTTCTCCCATGTCGAGCAGAGCTCCGGAAGTCATGGTTACTATGAAATCACATGGGACCAAGAGAATGATGGGATTGCTGTTTACTGGCTCAGCAAGAACAGGCATATTTTGACACCTCTCAGAATACAAACTATTTTATCATCACCTTTGTTATGATTTGTTTTCCTCACTTGGAGAAAAGAGGATGAATATGTAAGCAACCAAAATAAACTGAAAGCCTTCAATGTTGATGTCCTGCTTTCTTGTGAATGAAGTAAATGATTGCATTTACATGCATGACCTTAAGACGACGACCTCTAAGGTCATCTTAGAAGGTGTTTTGTTTTATCTGGGTAAGGTCATAAATGGTTGAAATAAAACCCAATCAGCATTATCTACATTTTTGCCTGTTCTCGATTCATCACTGTTTCTGTCAGCTTCTTCAATGTACATATCTATGTTTTACCTAAAAAAAAGAAAAGAAAATTCTATCATCATTTACTCAGCCTTAAGTCATTTCAAACCTTTATGGCTTACTTTCTTTAAAGGGGTCCTATTATGCTCTTTTACAAAGTCATGATTTTGTTTGGGGGGTGTACTAGAACAGGCTCTTATACTAGGTTGTTTGAAAAACACATTGTTTTTCACATATTTTACATTATTACAACACCTCTCTCCCCAGTCTCATAGAAGATATTGTGAAGAATGTTAAGCAAACAGTTGACTCCATTTTATTGAAGAAAAAAAACCAGAGATAGCTCAAAATGTGTTTGACAGAGGAAATGTCATACACATTTGAATAACACGAAGGTGAGTAAATAATGACAGAATTATTACTCAAATATGAACTGTACCTTTAAGAGGATACAACTTTTTTTCCTTGTGGGTTTTATTCATTTGTATTTAAACCTTTAAATAAGACATACTTAGCAACAGCAGCAATACTATATAAGAGCAATAATCAATAAATTGCTATATTTATTAATAATATTCAAAATAATTATTCCACCAAGTAATATTTCACTGTGTAACTGTAGGCTGTTACAATAATTTTGTATATAATCCCTATAAAATAAAACATTTTGTGATACGACTGGGAAAAGGTCAAATATAAGGCTAGTTCGTAACATGAAATGGATTGAAACTATATCCCATTACATTACTGCCACCTTGTGTTCAAATTGACAAAATGCGATTCATGAGCCATAATGTTTGGGGTTTCTTGACAGATGTCACCATCTACTGGACATTAGCAGCTATTTCAGGTCACTGCACTCTCAGAAATGAGTCTTGTATCATAGTTTCTACTTCATCTACAAGCTTGCTGAAGTCAGCCTCACATACTACATGTGAATCATCTCCACTGTCTTTCATGCACTTCATCAGAGCTTCATGCATCTGCTCTCGGCCTCCAATGGTGCAGAGTTTATCCAATTGCTCAACAGGGTCTTGTGGGATACTTTGACACTGAAGGGCTTTTAAAACAGCCGGAGCAAACTTCCCATGGTGTGCAGTGGAGCATATCACAAGCGGGCAGGTTTTGTCATGTATACGATCGGCGACTACTTTACCAACCGCTGTGTGAGTGTCCATTATGTAGCCTCTTGTTGCGTGCACCTCATGTATGGCTCTCAAACAATCATCTTCTGAGCACCAACCAGCTTGAACTTCCAGATTTATCTTCTGACATAAAGTCTCTGATACTTTAAAAAAACGATCTCTTTCTAGATTCAAAAACAGATCTCTGACCAGACTCCCATCCCCGCCGGATGCGTGATGGATGAACCTCTCAAGGTTCGAGGATTTCAGGATATCAATGGCAGGAGAGTTTGAAACCAGCAGCTTCCTTTTGCGGAGATCATACGCTCCACTAGCGATGAAGTCGGATATGACGCAGTTATGATTGGACGCACAGATCACCTTCCGTATGGGAATTCCCATTTGTTTGGCATACAGGGCTGACATGGCGTTGCCAAAGTTTCCAGTAGGGATGCACACATCAATGGGGTCTCCAAATGTCAACGTGCGATTTCTAAGCAGGTCCATGTATGCCGAGCAGTGATAGACCACCTGAGGAAGCAGTCGAGCCCAGTTTATCGAGTTTGCGGTGCTGAGAACCGTGGCATATTCCACAGCTAAATGTCCGATCAAGCTCGAGTCCCCAAACATTTGTTTAATGCTCCTTTGGCAGAAGTCAAAGTCGGACAGGACACTAATGGACTTGGCATTGTCCTCCTGAAATCCTGTCATTTGTAGCTTCTGAATCTCACTCACTCCTTTCTCAGGGAAGAATACAAGCACCCCAATCCTCCTACGGTCACTGTCTTTAAGATTCTGGAAACCGTTTAGCACCGCGCTTCCTGTATCTCCAGATGTGGCCACTAGAATCAGGTAGTTGCACATCTGTGGAAGGCAGTGGGCAAACAGCTGAGACATTAACTGCAGTGCCAGGTCTTTAAAAGAAGCAGTGGGGCCGTGAAAGAGTTCTAGAATGTACTGATGATCAGTGAGGTGCTTTAGAGGTACAACCAATTGATTGGCGAAGTTCTGGCCATAAGCGCGATGCACCATTGAGCTCAATTCTACAGGGGACACATCCATAGGATGGATACAGTTTTCCAGTATGGCCACAGCTCTCATTGCATATGGCATGCTGGATATTCTCAACCATTCAGAAGGTTCCAGTTTGGGGAATCCTTTCTTTGGTACATAAAGCCCTCCATCTGGTGCAAGACCCTCTATGACAGCATCACTGAAGAACTTGGAGTCACTTGACATTTGGCTCCTTGTTGAAATGAACAGCTCTGATTCTGAATCCTCATATCTACCCAGAGTCCTCAGGACTTTATCAGCCACATCCTCCATGGAGTCTCCCGTCCCACAAAGGACTCGTGCATCCAGCCATTTTTCGTAAAACTCTTTCCTGTACTGTAATATCTCTGTCATAGAAACACCAGCATCCTGACCCACAATCCTATTCACCTTCATTCGAGAGAGTCTCTGCATGATATCTTCTGTGTCCACATCCAGATACAAAACCAGTCCGGATCGCTTCAAATGCTGCATGGAATCTGGATGCAATGGATTGGAGCCGGTTAGTGAGATAACACTTCCTGTAGCAGTGAAGTTACATACCGCTTTACCTTCTTCTTCAATGAAACCATCTCCGCCGATCTCAGATAGCTTGTCTGCCACACTCATCCCCCATGTCCTTTCGAGAACATCGTCATCTATATCAATAACAGGCATCCCTAGCCTCTGTCCCACAATACGTCCAACACAGGTTTTCCCTGCTCCAGGAGGACCCATCAGAAGAATGTTTCTCTCACGAGGTTTAGAGATTTGATTTGATAGCCATGCTGAAGTGAAGTATGAAGAACCAAACTGAGAAAATAGCAGGTGGGTCCTCAGCTTTCTCACTTTAGCCAACAGCTGGCCGAAAGTTGCAGGGATCATCATGGAAAAAAAGATCCTATGATCTGTGAGGCAGAAATATGTCACAGAATTAAAACACGCCAGTAGATCTAGTAGAGCATTTACTAAAATACAAAATGTATAGATCTATTTCTGTATTCTGTTGATTCAACCTATTTAGTATGACTAATTTGTTTTAATAAACACTTAGGCCCTTACCCAATTAGCACACTAAGCCCTCGCGGTCTTCCTCTGAGTCCACATATTCTTGAATTTATTTATTCATGCTGTTTTGAATGGTGGGTAGGCTGTGGAGCGCCACAAAGGTGTGCATTGAAGGCGCAAAGGGGGTGCTCGAGAGCACCCTTCTCAACCCTAAAATGACAAATGGGACACCTGCAACAGGAGTCTCCAACCTCAATCAAACACACCTGAACCAGCTTATCAAGGTCCTTAGGGTTACTTGGTAATTATACCCCTTGTCCAAATACCCACACTTGCGGTCTTGGCCACTTGAGAGCGCGTGCGCGCGACAGGAAGTAAGTGCACAAGACTGTCCCAGGTCTTAAAAACGCCAGAGCACTGTGCCCTTAACGCACACTAAACCCACACTATCTCGAATACCGCGCTATTCGAGGCTTAGTGTATCCCATCATGCATCATGTTCTGGAAATAAATCGTGAGACTTTTTGCCGAGATCTCGCGAGAGGTCACGGAAACCTTTCCGATGCAAGCTAAATATTAATATAATAATTAGATATTACATATAATTTGGTAGAAAAACACAGTTTTTACGTTTTATTGGTGCAAAGATGAGTAGTGGTGATATTTATTTTGTACATTTGCAACTGCTTTTTATCACTTAATTAGAAGCACCACAAATTAAAATTATGTCACGTTATAGGGACTACTGAACAGACATTTAGAAGTTGATTTTAAAATGCAAAGTATTTAAAATTTAAATTAAAATAAAGCTATGTAAACACTTGCATTTTTACAACACTACAAGTGTGTCCCATCAGGTAATGAAAAGTTCGACACACACTTGTGGTCTTCATGCTCACTTGAACACTTGGGTCAAATACAGGAAATACGTCATATAAGTAATCAAGTGGTCAAGTGCAAAGACCGCAAGTGTGGGTATTTGGACAAGGCTATATTGGAGCAGGGTTGGAACTAAAGTCTGCAGAAGGGTAGATCTCCAGGAGCAGGATTGGAGATCTCTGCCTTGCGGCCTTGTGGGCTTAACTGACATGTGCATGTGATGGCCATCGTTAGTCTTTTTCTTCCACATTGTGATGTACTTTAGAGTGTAACAAATTATTAAAACTGTAGGGCAGGGACTTGGTTCCACTCATTGAATTCTGAGATGCGGAAAACATATGCATGGATGAATCATTCGCAATAATAAATATGCTTTTATAAAAGGGTTTAAAAAAAGTATTTTTTTTTTTCAATTTCAAACCGAAATGTAAATAGATGCCAGTATTCACCAGAATAAAACAATTCAGTTTGAATAAAATGTTTAATTTAGCTGTATGTCAATTATACAATTGGAATATATATTCAAAAATGACATTTACCTTAAAATGCAAAGAAAAAATAATTCCAATATTGTACAATTCTGTCTAACACTCTGTCTATCATCAGGAGAACATCAGGTTTGAAAGTTAATGTTTTCTGGTAGGATTTCGTAAAGGATTTTCTTAAGTTAGATGTACACAACTATTGTAGAGTTTCAAAAGTAAGGTTTACCAAAAACGCGGCGTTTATCTTACTATTATAGTAACCTCACCTTCACATGCGCTCATGCATGGCGTGGTGCCGTGCCATGTAAACAAACCGCGTCAGTACGGCAACCGCGAAGGGACATTTTCCGTTGACGTGCTGAGCAGTAAACGGCTCTCAATGGCCAATACGGTCACCTTCAAATGATATAAATAAAATAAATATTTAGCATTGCTACATTTTTTTGTTTAAAGCTAGCCATTCAAACTTAAATGAAAACGTAACTGAAATCGCGAAACCTTTGACTAATGCGGAAGAAAATAAAACAAGAGGAAAAGTGTTTCATGTTGCTTGGTAGTGGTTGCTATAGAGACAGTTGTTCAACAACACCGAGTCCATCGGCCATTACGTAAATTAAAAAAAGCACTACTGTCTGCAAACAGCGGGACGTTTTCTCTTGTTTTCCTGTCATTTTTGTCTCTATCAGCCACCATGAGCGACACAATCTATCCTCCAGAGAGCATCTATAACCTTATTCCCAGAGAGGAAGAGAAAGCCGTGAAAGCACCCAGGTACAGTTCCAAACTGCTTTCAAATCATGATCTCTTCATCTAAAATATCACATTCTTTGATATTTTAGAAAATAATTTAATTGTACTTTTTTTTTTTCGGTTTGAAACGTGAGAAAACATAATTTTTCATTGTTACAATTAAGTGCAATTCCACAGTTCTCATTAGCATAATGTGAAAATGATATTATTAACATTGATATGTTGAAATTGTGAAGTATTTGAATGCATTCAACTTGCTTTAATTCCCATAAAGTATATTATATTATATGAATTTTCAGGTACATGTCAAAGTTCCGAGAGCAGGTGAAGCTGGAGAAAGAGGTGAACAAAGCCCCCAGTAAAACTATGGGACCAGCAAAAGTGGATGTGCCGTCACCACAGAAATATCTACTGAAACACTCCAAGGAGCCCAAACTCGCCGAGAGTACATGTCCTGCATTTGGTGTTTGAGACATTCTGAGAATTAATATATAATATTGACCTTTTTAAATACAAATACATATATTTTCATTGCAATCATACATGCCAATTTCATGTGCGGAGGTGTTGAGACCACTGAAGCTATCTACTATGTACGTATCCTAATTTTGCTTGGATCATTTATTTTTCAGGGAAACCTTTTAAATATGAAGATGATGAGCTACATAGTAAACCACCGATACCTGCTAGAACAGACAAGCCGCTCATGGGTCTCCACAGCAACAAGAACTTTATTAAGACCAACGCTGTAGAGAACATCATGACAGTCCCGAAGAAACCGCAGCCTGTGTATGCTTATACCAAGAAGGGAGACAAACAACTGTTGGAGAAATCTGGTCTCATCCCAAAATACATAAAGAAGAAGGTGAGAAGAGAGATGGGATGTTGAGCTTCATGTTTCAGATGCTCTTGTATTCCATGCATACAAAGCATACTGTTCACGGTACATACTGAATAGAGCAAAAATAGTAAGGAAAAACCTCGGGCCTATTTTTTATGCATGTTCTCAGGACTATGGCCTAACTCCAGAGTACCTGCTCCAGCGCAGAGAGGAAGTGAAGAAAGCACAAGAAGAATATGACAACTATGTCAAGGAGCGAATGAGAGAAGGGGCCATGAAACAGCTTTCAGGTGAAGAACGCCACAATATCCTGCAGGTAATCAAATACAAATAAACTCAGATTGAATCAGTTTCTAGTTGTGTACAGCCTGTGTTCTCTAGAGCTTGTTATTGCAGATCTTGCAGCATTAATCTCCTGATGAGAAATTGCATGTCTTTGTAGTTGTTCCTTTAGATAAATGTATGAATAATGTTATATGAATAAATGGGC
The DNA here is from genome assembly GCF_001515605.1 of Sinocyclocheilus anshuiensis. NCBI lineage: Eukaryota > Metazoa > Chordata > Actinopteri > Cypriniformes > Cyprinidae > Sinocyclocheilus > Sinocyclocheilus anshuiensis. Next base: position 1,885,969 of record NW_015552558.1, read on the forward strand.
ATAACCTTTTTTTTTTAATTAGGATTTAAAAAATAAAATGTAAATGATTGTATAAAGGAACTTGTATACACTATAACTTGTGTAGAAACAATGTTCACTCCGAAATTGCCAATATTGGCCTATAGCCAATTTCCCAAACAGTTTCAAAGATTCATCTAAAATATCACATTCTTTGATATTTTAGAAAATAATTTAACTGTACTTTTTTTTTCGGTTTGAAACGTGAGAAAACATCATTTTTCATTGTTACAATTAAGTGCAATTCCACAGTTCTCATTAGCATAATGTGAAAATTATATTATTAATATTGATATGTTGAAATTGTGAAGTATTTGAATGCATTCAACTTGCTTTAATTCCCATAAAGTATATTATATTATATGAATTTTCAGGTACATGTCAAAGTTCCGAGAGCAGGTGAAGCTGGAGAAAGAGGTGAACAAAGCCCCCAGTAAAACTATGGGACCAGCAAAAGTGGATGTGCCGTCACCACAGAAATATCTACTGAAACACTCCAAGGAGCCCAAACTCGCCGAGAGTACATGTCCTGCATTTGGTGTTTGAGACATTCTGAGAATTAATATATAATATTGACCTTTTTAAATACAAATACATATATTTTCATTGCAATCATACATGCCAATTTCATGTGCGGAGGTGTTGAGACCACTGAAGCTATCTACTATGTACGTATCCTAATTTTGCTTGGATCATTTATTTTTCAGGGAAACCTTTTAAATATGAAGATGATGAGCTACATAGTAAACCACCGATACCTGCTAGAACAGACAAGCCGCTCATGGGTCTCCACAGCAACAAGAACTTTATTAAGACCAACGCTGTAGAGAACATCATGACAGTCCCGAAGAAACCGCAGCCTGTGTATGCTTATACCAAGAAGGGAGACAAACAACTGTTGGAGAAATCTGGTCTCATCCCAAAATACATAAAGAAGAAGGTGAGAAGAGAGATGGGATGTTGAGCTTCATGTTTCAGATGCTCTTGTATTCCATGCATACAAAGCATACTGTTCACGGTACATACTGAATAGAGCAAAAATAGTAAGGAAAAACCTCGGGCCTATTTTTTATGCATGTTCTCAGGACTATGGCCTAACTCCAGAGTACCTGCTCCAGCGCAGAGAGGAAGTGAAGAAAGCACAAGAAGAATATGACAACTATGTCAAGGAGCGAATGAGAGAAGGGGCCATGAAACAGCTTTCAGGTGAAGAACGCCACAATATCCTGCAGGTAATCAAATACAAATAAACTCAGATTGAATCAGTTTCTAGTTGTGTACAGCCTGTGTTCTCTAGAGCTTGTTATTGCAGATCTTGCAGCATTAATCTCCTGATGAGAAATTGCATGTCTTTGTAGTTGTTCCTTTAGATAAATGTATGAATAATGTTATATGAATAAATGGGCATAACCTTTTTTTTTTAATTAGGATTTAAAAAATAAAATGTAAATGATTGTATAAAGGAACTTGTATACACTATAACTTGTGTAGAAACAATGTTCACTCCGAAATTGCCAATATTGGCCTATAGCCAATTTCCCAAACAGTTTCAAAGAAATGGCAAGTAGCACGTTAAATGAAATGTGAAATTTTGAAGTAGAAGGACTGAAACAGTATTTTCTTGTAAAACACACTCTGATAATATTAGCAACAATAATAATGTTTTTAAATAAGTATGTTATACTCACAAAGGCTGCATTTATTTAAACAAAAATACAGGTAAAACTGTAATATTGTGAAATATGGCATTACAATTAAAAATAACATTTTCCGTTTTAATATATTTAAAATGCCACTTATTATTGTGATGGAAAATCTGAATTTTTAGTAGTCTTCAGAGTCACATGATGCTTCAGAAATCATTCTAATATGCTGATTTGATGTTCAAGAAACAGTTGCTGCTTAATATTTCGTTGGAAACTGTTACTTTTTTATCAAAATAGAAAGTAGCATTAAAAAAAAATTAAAAGAAAGAAAATAAATATTTTGTAATAATTTATAATAATTTAATTAATTTAATAATAATTGTATAATTAATTTAATTGAATTCATAATTTAATAATAATTTTTATTTTTATTTTTTTAATTCATATTATTAAATTTTATTATAGGGCTGGACAATAATTCAATATCAATATGTATCGCGATATAATTTTTTTCAATAACGGTGATATGATTGGGACGAGCTTCATCACCAGTACCAAGGCCTCTCTGTTGTCACAGACACAGCTCCAAAAAAATATAGGAAGGAGCGTCTGGAGCAGGAAATGAAGCAGCTGGAGAAAGATATTGAACTGATTGAGCGACACAAAACCATCTACATTGCTAATAACTGAGCATGATGTTAGCTAGTGAACTAGCCCTGAATTCAGCAAATATCCAAGAACAACATTTGAAACGGGCAAAACTGCCACAGTGTCTTTGCTTGTCCTCTCTTATGGTACTTCAGAAATATTTTGAAAGGCTTTTGAAGAGCTTTACAACAATACGTCTGAGTGCAATAAAGATCACTTTAGATCAACTCAATAGTCTCTGAGCGATTTAATCCATTTAAACTCAACATGAAATCAAAATGAACCACATTTATTTTCTTAAAGGGGTCAAATGATGCGATTTAAATTTTTCCTTTCTCTTTGGAGTGTTACAAGCTCTTGGTGCATAAAGAAGATCTGTAAATTTGC
>NW_015552558.1:1888868-1922610 GCF_001515605.1 Sinocyclocheilus anshuiensis
TGTTTTGTAACATCAGAAATGTGTTTACTCCCATTTCAAACAATTTAATGCATTGTTGCTGAATCAAAATACCAAATAAATAAATAAATCTTACTTGACCTCAAACTTTTGAATGGTAGTGTATAAGAATTATACAATAGCTTACTTTTTATATTGCTAGAAATGTCTGATGACTTGATTTTGGCAGGCTCTGAAGAAGAACTGGGACGAGCTTCATCACCAGTACCAAGGCCTCTCTGTTGTCACAGACACAGCTCCAAAAAAATATAGGAAGGAGCGTCTGGAGCAGGAAATGAAGCAGCTGGAGAAAGATATTGAGCTGATTGAGCGACACAAAACCATCTACATTGCTAATAACTGAGCATGATGTTAGCTAGTGAACTAGCCCTGAATTCAGCAAATATCCAAGAACAACATTTGAAACGGGCAAAACTGCCACAGTGTCTTTGCTTGTCCTCTCTTATGGTACTTCAGAAATATTTTGAAAGGCTTTTGAAGAGCTTTACAACAATACGTCTGAGTGCAATAAAGATCACTTTAGATCAACTCAATAGTCTCTGAGCGATTTAATCCATTTAAACTCAACATGAAATCAAAATGAACCACATTTATTTTCTTAAAGGGGTCAAATGATGCGATTTAAATTTTTCCTTTCTCTTTGAAGTGTTACAAGCTCTTGGTGCATAAAGAAGATCTGTAAAGTTGCAAAGACTAAAGTCTCAAATCCAAAGAGATATTCTTTATGAAAGTTAAGAGTCAACCACGCCTACCTAAAACGGCTCGTTCTAACATGCCCCCACATATCTACCTCACTATGTGGGAAAATTTGCATAACGCCGCCCAAATGTTCACGCAAAGACAGAAGGCGCAACTTTTATTCTCGCTGTAGTGTTGTTCCTGCCGCCATGTCGTGAAGGCACTGTGTGTGTCGTTTTGAAAACGAAACTACTTTGGTTGGCCTTCCAAAAGAGGACGATATCCGCTTCATCATGCCTGGAGCTGATCCGTGCTGGTCGCTGTGAGGAAATACATCAACTTCGTGCTATGGATCGCCGGATTGGCTTTCACCGTGGACGAAGCGGAGTCCAGCCCGGGGTCGTCACATGTGGTTGCCCCTTCGTCGAATCCGCCGACCGCGCCGTTCTCAAGCCTGCCGGCCTCCACTCACTATAGCCGCTGGCCTCCGCTCACTCTTAAATTTTATGTTTACGCGGCACGATGCAACGCGCAAGAAGACAGTATAAGTCATTATAATCCGTAATTATGTCCCCACTGGATGCAACAAATGCCTCGTTTATAATGGGTTTTAATGTTTTTGAATCGTCGCTCCGGCCGGACAGGGCATCACAGTATGGTAAGGGGCGTAACATTTCTGTCACACGCTTGAGGTATTCGGCCAATCACAACGCACTGGATAGCTGGCCAATCAGAGCACACCTTGCTTTTCCGAACGATGAGCTTTGTAAAACTCAACGCGTTTCAGAAAGGCGGGGCATAGAGGAGAAACAATAATGTACATTATGTGGAAAATAATGTGTTTTTTTTTTACTTTAAACCGCATAAACACATTTCATTACACCAAATACACAAAATAATGTTATTTTTAGCAACATCATATGACCCCTTTAATAAGGTATGTTTCTGGTCTTGTTCATGATTCATCAGTGAATATTATTCAAAAAAATATAATAATGTCTTAATGTTTTATCAGAACATTTATCACCAAGGCTGCATTTATTTGATCATGAATGAATGAATACATAAACAATTAAAATCTTACAAAGTTTTGATCAGAAGTGTAAAATTGTTTGTTGAACCTACTTTTTTTTCTCTCTCTCTGATGTTGAATATTGTAATTATCAGGAAATATGCATTGGTGTTGATTATTAGTCATTTTATTACAATGTAGTGTTATACTCTTGTCAGGACAAACATTATAACACTTAGATTACTGTATCTTTGCATTCAGAGTATTTCAGAAAATTCAGAGCAATAAGCGAGTCTTTCATGAAGGAGATTCTAAAGTATCTGTTCTCCAGTAATGAGCAGCATGACTTCAGCTAAACATCTAATGTGACGCATGTGAAAGAACAAAATACTATTTCTAAAGCCATAAAAAAAATAAAAAATAAAATAAAATTTGCCCATGTCTATCAAAAAAGAAAGTATTTTGATAATGAAAACATTCTAAACACCTCCCACTCTGTTTATTCATGTAAAATGGGTGGGTGCACAAACGTCTGGTCCTCTCTCAGTAAGTATCACAGTTTAATTCACTCTCACACATACGAGCACTGACATGGCAGCTGACCAGAGAAAAGAACCAGGCGTTGTGGTAAATATGCCGAACATGTTGGATTTTGTTCATTACAATTAGACCTAAAAGCTTGTTAAATTTGCATTCTCACTTAGTGATTTTCTTTTTGCATTTTGTCATTCTACTTACACTAATCCCTACTATGAACTGTTTAATTTTCTATTCTGTCTTTGGTTGTTGGTTTAGATTAAAGACGGCTGGGCAGGTTACAGTTTGGAGCTGTTTAATTATCCTGAGCATTACCGGGGTGATCTGGAGTGTGTGTACATCCCTCATGGAGTCATTATGAACAGGTAACCACTCTGATGGACACAGATCACCTCCTCCACAACAAACGCTCTACATAAAAAATATAAGGCAGCGATTATTGAAATGCACATGCATTCTCTCTCATGCTCTATTAATTTGTCTCATTCAAATGTAGTATCGCAGTTATACTGAATAGAGTTTAAAGGGATCTTTTTCTTAGGAGAAAAATCTGAGGAGCGGAGTACTTAAGCAAAATGTTTATGAGAAGCAATTAAGATATTAATAAGAACTCATTGTGATTTTTTCTTCTAACTACTAAATATTTATGTTACTTAAATATGTCTGTCATTTTGTATTGAAAACCATAAACAATATTGCTAAATGCTATTAAATATTTGTGCTTTCCTTTGTATTGAAAAAAAAAGGAAAGTTTATATTCTGAACTATTCATTGGAATCATTGTTTAGTCTTGTGCTTTCCAAGCTCCACAATCACATTCCAAAGAAAATTGGGTTGATTTACAACTCGCCCTATTAGCTTCATGTGACTCTTAAATCTAATTTCTGAAATCGCATGACCTCCTCACACACACACACACACACACACACACACTCACAGTTTGTGACATTGTGATCTAATGTGATTTGTAGGATCGAGTGTCTGGCCAGAGATATCCTTGAAGACATCGGACATCATGATCTGATGGTTCTGTGTGTTCTGAAGGGAGGATACAAGTTCTGTTCTGACCTGGTGGAGTCGATTAAAGCTCAGAGCCACAGCGCCAACAGAAGACTGACCACCAGAGTAGAGTTCATCCGCTTCAAGAGCTATCAGGTGAGGAAACACAGAAATCATAAGCATAATAGCCAAAACTATTTCTGTTTGATAGCAGAGAGTCATGTTTCTTAGTGTATATCTACAACACATCAGTACTAAAAGTGTTCAGATAGTTTAGTTCAGATAAAAACACACCCCTCAAATTAACTCTTTTTTTTTTAATCCCAGAAATGACCAAACTGGAAAATAATAATAATACACTGCAAACTAACATTTTGTAAATGCTCAGAATTAAAGAGGCCATCATTGTCTGTAATCAGCAGATGCTGTGAGGTAATATTCATGCAAATTGAAATTTTCAGAGAATGAATGGATGCTCTGTACCCAATATAAGGTCGGGTTTGAATTTTTAGGCTTACTCAAAAAAAAATAAAAATTAAAAAATTAAAAATTTAATAAAATAAAATAAACTTAAATAGGCCTAATATAGAGAAAGTTTTATTTTTATTTTATTTATTTTTTAATTTCAGATACAGTATTGTCTAATTTTCATGCAGTTTAATTTGATGTAGCTTACTAAAATAACTAAAACTGAAACTAAAATACTAAATAATAATAAAAAACATTCAAAACAACAAAAACGGCAAAAACACACAACACAATTAGTAAAACTTTAACATTAACATCAGAATGGAAAAAAGCACCGCACACAAATTTATTTATTTACACAAATAAAGACAAAAACAGAAAATGCCTCTAATAAACAATATTAATAAATGTTTTAGTCTGGGACCTTATAAATTGATCCCTTTGATGAATTGGTTCAAAATGACTGATTCACCCATTCAAATTCATTTTGTAGTACATATTTTAGTTAAATGCTACTGTTTTATCAACATGTTTCTGTTAGGTTATTAATATGAAATGTTTTTTTGCAGTGATTTCACTCACCTCACAGTCTTTGCTCCCAATATTCTCACATTTACAAATCCTTTGCTAATAGTTTACATCAGTTATTTAAGAACCGATTCTTTTAAATGTCATCAGCTAACTGACTGATAAGTCAGCAGATGGCGCTGTTTGCACAATTTAGTCCAAAGACATGCCCTTTCGTGTGTGTGTGTGTGTGTGTGTGTGTGTGTGTGTGTGTGTGTGTGTGCGCGTCTTTAAATGCAAATAACACCACTGTAGTAATCAAACTTGTCTTTTAGTACATATTATCAAAATAAGTGTCTATCTACAACTGAAATACACAAAGAGAATCCACTCTGAGGATACAGTAAAGGTCAAATTGTTCTGTCATGGCTGGGTGGGTCTTCAAAGTCAGGTGATTTACTCATGGGCCCCTGAGGAGCCTCTAGTCCATCAGCCAGTGGCTCCACTTCCTGTCTGAACACAACCGAACCAGAACTTTCATCTCAAGCACAGAAGAGCCACTTCACCCCTTCACAGAAGATCAACTTGACCCTGAGCAGAGGACGCAACCCAATTGTCTCATCAGACAAAAGCAGCTTCTGTCCGGCATACAGCAGTCGATTGTGTCCGCGGTGCTCATGTCTGTACAGTAGAGACTGTAAGATCATATGTGCTGACAGGGCCACAGCAGGGGCCTTTTAACATCCATCTCTGTGTTTTCCTCACTGTGTGTTTTACAGAATGACCATTCCACTGAAGATATGCACATTATTGGACCAGATGACCTCTCCATGCTGAAAGGGAAGGTATTATACCAGTTTTTTTTTTTTTTTGGTAAAAAGAAAGCGTTAAAATGAGCGTTATTATCAGTGATTAAGGCAATATTGCTCATGCAGTATTTAGGGATAGTGATTTGAACAACCCCTATTAAACGTACCAATGATACAAACATGAATGATACCTCAAATCAGATTGTGGCTTTTTGAACAGAGTTGGTATTACTTTTCTTAGGGTAGGTACTTTTACATGACGACAATTGTACTAAAAATGTACGAAAAGTTTTTCCTTTGCATTTTTGAAAAGATTCATATACAGACGACAACGTTGTCAAAATGATCCCTGTTCACAAAAACAACTAAAAACCAAGTACAGTACAAAACCCAGTATAGGTCAAAAACTCCACCCTCTCCATTTAAATGAATGGGATGTAAGCCCGCCAAAAAATTACACTTTTTACACTTTTACACTTCATTTTACGTTATGTTTCCATCATTTTATTTAGGTAGTTCTTATCATGCTCGATATATATATACATACTCAAGTTCCAAATGAATCATTACTGCACAGATATGGCCTCCAAATGAATCACTACTGTACAGACTCGGGCTCCAAATGAATCACTACTGCACATACTCTGGTTCCAAATGAATCACTACTGCACATACTCTGGTTCCAAATGAATCACTACTGTACAGACTCTGGCTCCAAATGAACAACTACTGAATAGACTCGGGCTCCAAATGAACCACTACTGTGCAGACTCTGGCTCCAAATGAACAACTACTGAACAGACTCTGCCTCCAAATGAACCACTACTGCGTAGATTCGGCCTCCAAATGAACCACTAGTGAACAGACTCAGTATCCAAATGCACCACTACTGCAAAGACTCGGCCTCTAAATGAACCACTACTGCGCAGACTCGGGCTCCAAATGAACCACTACTGAACAGAATCTGGCTCCAAATGAACCCCCACTGAACAGACTCGGCCTCCAAATGAACCACTACTGCGCAGAATCTGGCTCCAAATGAACCACCACTGAACAGACTCGGCCTCCAAATGAACCACTACTGCGCAGACTCTGCCTCCAAATGAAGCACTACTGAACAGACTCAGCGTCCAAATGAACCACTACTGCAATGACTCGGCCTCTAAATGAACCACTACTGTGCAGACTCGGGCTCCAAATGAACCACTACTGCGCAGACTCTGGCTCTACTGCGCTGAACAGTACAGTCTGGCTCTACTACTGAACAGACTCAGCGTCCAAATGAACCACTACTGCGCAGACTCTGTCTCCAAATGAACCACTACTGCTCAGACTCGGGCTCCAAATGAACCACTACTGAACAGACTCTGTCTCCAAATGAACCACTACTGCGCAGACTCTGTCTCCAAATGAACCACTACTGCGCAGACTCTGTCTCCAAATGAACCACTACTGCGCAGACTCTACCTCCAAATGAACCACTACTGCGGTTTTAGTACCCGGGGAACTGCGCTGGTGGCTAGTTCCTGTAACTTGAGTTCCTATAACCACCCAAAGCGAAAGCCCCTTAAAATATCTTAGAGACTTAGAGGTGGACCCTTTTGACTTGGGCCAGTAAACAACCAATTAGAACAAATGAACCACTACTGCGCAGAATCTGGCTCCAAATGAACCACTACTGCACAGACTCTGACTCCAAATGACATCATCCAAGATGACAGCTGCCATACTGGGATGTTTTGGCTTCACTTTTCTATAGTGGAAGGAAATAGAGATGCGTCGTCCATCTTTTTTTACAGTCTGTGCTAAAAACTCTGTATTATCCATGCCAGGCCAGTAGTTGGCGATGTCACTTTGGCATTTTCCAAATAGTCATCTTTGTAGTTTACACAGAGTGGGCCCTATTATACACCTGGCGCAATGCAGCTCCAGGCGCGACACAAGTGTTTTTTGCTAGTTTCAGCCTGACGCAGTTATCATTTTCACGTCCTGCGCCATGCTGTTTAAATAACAAATGCATTTGCGCCCATTTGTGCGCCCATGGGCGTGCTGGTCTGAAAACGAAGTGTGTTCAGGCGCATTGCTCGCGTATTGCTATTTTGAGCCAACTAAAATAGACTGTGCCATTGACCAACTAAAACCTGGTCTAAAGTCAATGCCGCAGTAGTTTTTTTGTTATTTAAAGAGCGCGTTAGTATGGGCGGGTCCACAGCGCGCGTACACTCTGCTTATTACACACTCAGTGTGTTCAGGCGCATTGCTTGCGTATTCCTATTTTGAGGCAACTAAAATAGACTGCGCCACTGACCAACTAAAACCTGGTCTAAAGTCAATGGCGCAGTAGTTTTTTTGTTATTTAAAGAGCGCGTTAGTATAGGTGGGTCCACAGCGCGCGTACACTCTGCTTATTACACACTCAGGGACGCACAGCAGCACACAAGCATGCCAAATATTAAAAATGAAAGGATTACAATGTAAAAGATTATTATTGTGTAGGCTACATAAATATAAAAATGCCTACATGTCATAATGGATAGTCATTACATGTATCAGAATTATGCTACCTATTTCCTCGCGCACAAGCAGCTCCGTTTCCTTTCTGGAGACGCGTTCAGTCTTTGCGCTTGCAAATTCTGCCATGTAAATAGGGAATCCACCATGGCACGAGTGCAACTGGCTCTTAAAGGGAATGGGAGATGAGACTCTGATTGGTTTATTGCACGTTATGCCCAAAACACACCCATTACTCATTAAGAGAATAGGGACAACCCTTTTAGACCATGCACCGGGCATACTACCATTTTTCCCATCGTTAAACATCGTTTTCGTTTTAGCAAACGTGGATTTGGACAGAAAGTTGCTTGGTTTGCCTCAGGTCTTTTCTTAAATGTAAAGATACTTCATTGTTTGGCAAATTTTTCAAACTCAATTAATTTCAATATAAAACCTTACAATCAGAAATTTAAAAAAAGATGGACTGATACCAAAGTCCAGGCACTTCTCTGTCCTCCATCGTCCATTTGTTGACGATGTTGAATGCCCAGTTTACATCAGTTCAGAGTTCCTACTGGTGGTGCAAATGCAACCAAAATTTAGTACCCGGGGAACTGCGCTGGTGGCTAGTTCCTGTAACTGAGTTCCTATAACCACCCAAAGCGAAAGCCCCTTAAAATATCTTAGAGACTTAGAGGTGGACCCTTTTGACTTGGGCCAGTAAACAACCAATTAGAACACTCTAATACCCATATCACCAAGCAACATCCTACTACCCAGAATGCCCTAGCAACTGCCTTGGAGTACACTAAAAAACTTTAGAGCAACATCATATTAACCACATAGTAATTTCCTAGTATCCAGCTGGTTAACAGCTATAAGCAAACATCCTGGAAGCAAGACCATTCATAAAAAAAAAAAAAAAACCTAGTCATGCTATTAAGAGTCCATTCCACTTCTCTGTAAATGCAAAGGAATTAAATTGTTTTGTTTTAATAGTACACCCGCTCTCAGTACAATGCGTGAAGCAAGCCTTAATATGTTCCAAAAAGTCAAGTGTATAAAATTCCAGAACAAACACACACACACACACACACACACACAACCTAGAACATTCAAACTAGTTGTGTAATAATTTTCGCTGTAGCAGTTTGTGTGTGATTTTCATGATTACACTGTATCAGGGTGTCTGATGAATTGATTGTGTATCTGTATGGATCTTGGATCAGGGGTTGCTCTAACAGCAGACTGTTAAATGTGTTAGTGTGTTTAGTGAGAAAGTTCATACAGCTTCTAAGGCTGATTTTTTCAACAACAAACCACATCATTGTGTCCCTTCAGAAGAGTTCTGAGACCTTGTAAAGCTGATACATTTCTGAACTACCAGGACTAGAAAAGTATCATAGTTTCCACAACAATATTAAGCACCACAGTTGTTTTGAACATTGATAATATTAATAAGTGTTTCATAAGCAGTAAACAGCATATTAGAATGATTTCTGAAGGATCATGTGACACTGAAGATTCTGGAGAAATGATCACAGGAATACATTTATTACATTTACAATATACATTTATATCACATTTCTACAGCTTACAGTAGGTGTACAAGAAAATACATGACCCATGAAGTTCTTATGATATGAAAAAAGGGTTAAAATATGAATAAATGAACCAAAAGTCTAAATGAAACTGTTAATGTGGCATTATATTAATCATTGTATGTAACTGAAGTCTATGTCATTTTTCTGATGATATCCGGATTCTTTTTTGGATGTTGTTTAAAATGTTTGCATTCTCTAAATTCTGACACATTCTCTCTCTCTCTCTCTCTCTCTCTCTCTCTCTCTCTCTTCTTTACACATGCCATACAGAATGTCTTGATTGTGGAGGTAAGATGGTGTGTATGTGTGTGTGTTTATTGCATGTTTAAAAAGTATGCAGATACGGTCATTAAATGTTATCACAACACAGATGAACTGTAATTATATTTAAGGTGAAAAAATAGAAAACAATCATAAAAACACACATGATAAGCCAGCTGAAATAAAAGTACAAGAGAGAAGCAAACAGAGGTTGTTATGAATCATTCCCATTGCACATGTACAGGGTAGTCTGGGTTGTGTCTGGAAAACAATAGAGTAGAAAGGTATTTTCCTTTCAGATCTGATTTCATATCAGACATTTTCCAGTCTGGAATCACCCGTGTAGATCACTCTATCACATGAGCTGTTGCATTAAATACAAACAGTGCTGTTGATCACTTTTTTCCCGTAACCTTTGGGTCTGTTTTGTTCATTGTTATAAACTCTCATTATGAGTTGTGTGCCAATTTCCATTCTTCTTTTATTTACTGTGTGGTTCATTTGTAAGTTAAACACTCATTTTCTCTTACTCTGAAAAATTTGCTCTGTTATAAAAAGCATCATATTATAGCTGCACTAAAGACATGAAGCTGTCAGAATGCATGCATTGTTAGCTTCAAAACGTCAAACTCTTTTGAGGTCAATTGTGAATTTTTCTTGTGTGCTTCATGTAAAGAATGACATTTGTATGGCTTGCAAATTTGCTCTTTGTGTGGGGTACAAGTAATCACTTATGAGCAAACCCACATGGAATCTGCACCTGCAGAACTCCACAGGAAGACAGAATTCAAATAGCCAGCTTATTAGAACAGAGCTTTTGTCTCATGTATCACCATATATCCATTCCAGTGTAATCGTATATGTATTCATTTCTTCACAGGCAATAGTGGACACAGGAAAGACCATGAGAGCCCTTCTACAGCACGTGGAGACTTTCCAGCCCAAAATGGTTAAAGCTGCAGGGTGAGATCAGAGGGGGAATTACTTTAAAACACTGTAAGAGGATGCACAGCCTGAGAACGAATCTAGAGAGGCAGATTGTGACATTTTCGTCATTCTGAATGAGATCTAATGGAGGTTAAGGGTTTCGTTAGTGCTGTTAATGTGTCCCTGTGTCTCCTCACTCAGGCTGCTGGTGAAGAGGGTTCCTCACGGGACGGCGGAGCTCCCAGACTGTGAGTGATCAAGGGTGCTCAAACACTACTTCTGGCCTGCAGAAATGGGCCGTAATGAATCACAATATCACACAGGGAATAGAGTGATTATCTGAACATGACTGCGATTAGTGTGATCTGGTTATTTATGTTTCTCTGCAGATGTTGGATTTGTCGTTCCTAATCGTTTTGTGGTGGGTTACGCTCTGGACTACAACGAGTACTTCAGAGACCTCAATGTAAGTTCATGTCTATTTTTTTTTAGTTCTATGACATTTTAGAAATAAAATGATGAGAAACTTTGATTTTGAAACCCCACAAAAAGTACCGAAGAGAGTACAGTTGTTGTTTTTTGGACTTGGTATCATGGTAGTACCTAATTTTTTGATCCAGAACTCTGTTTGTAACATTGCAGGAAGGAGTTAGCTGAAATGAAGATTTATATACAGCAGTATTTTATTTAAATCAAGAAGATAATTCAAGATGAAAACAGCAACCAAACAGCTTTACAAAACTAAGACAATTACCAGAAAACTGAAGAGAAACACAAGGCTAGATATTTTCAGAGGTAAATGAGGAACTAAACAAGACACAGGTGAACATAATCAGAAAACATAATAGTAATGGTGCGTTTAAGTCATGTTGGATAGATCGTATTTACGAGTTGAACGCACATGAACGCCACCACAAAGTCGTTATTACGAGTGGGAAACTCGAAATTTTCTTTAAGCCCCGAGTTGGGGGCGTGTCAATGAGAAACATAGCGGAATCGATGGATGCAACGTCTGTAGTTGACGGTAAATTTTTGTTTAAATTGATAGTTTAGTTGTCCTATAAACTTAAATTGGTCATGTTCTTGTTACGCAGCTAGTTAATGAAATCCAAGTAAAAAAAATGCTATCATTTTTGCACCTATAGGTGAAAAATATTTTGATTTGCCATGTTGCATTTAGCTATCTCTGTATTTTAGCGTTTGTTGATGCTGAAAATCAGTTATACTGGGATCCTGGTCTAAAAAAAATATTAAAAACGCAAAACACACCTGATGCGATTTCTTTGCTCTTCGTTTTCTATAAGCAGAGTTAACAGACCCTGTTTGTATTTTCTTGTAATTTATTAAAAGAAGGTACACCGCCATCTTGTGCCGACTAAACTAACTTGAACACACCTGACGTCATAATTACGACTTGTCAACTCGTAAGTACGAACGTCCCAGGAGGACTTGAACGCAGCATAACTATGGAAGCAAACTCAAAGAAAACACAGGCAGAGAGAACAGAAACAATGGAACATAAATATCTTTCAAAATAAAAGTCTCAAGACCCATTTTTACCAAGGACAATAGCTTTAACAACAATGAAAACTATAAAGTTTTAATTATTGTTCCAATTCTATGAGGATAGGGGAGTCCACATCACAGCTATAACGATATCGACACAGGAATGATATCAATTGAATCATTTTCAAAATGTTTTTTTTTTCCAGCTGATGAATGATAAAAACATTGACAGCAATCAGTATCCACACAACTTTAAAACGCTTTAGAACTTAAAGCAGCAGGAGACAAAACGGCAGTGCACGCTTATATTAAACAGAACAATATTGTGCGTTGGTGTGGATGCTTATGCTTATCATTATAATTATTCTCGGTGTGGACAGACCTTTAAACAGGTACAGTATAACATGACACTTATTTCTGGAGCCACAGGAAAATGCAACTCACTCCCTTAGCAATTCGTAACTATTTTACAGTTTGGCAAATTGATGGCTAATTTGTATGAATTAGTGTAATTTATTTAATACTTTTTGTATCATCAGCTTAAGCCCCACGTTAGGGCCTGGAACTTGATGCTTACTTTTTTTTTTGTACAAAGGCAGTGGCAATAGATACTATTTACACTAAGTGCAAACAGCAACAGATGCTATTTACACAAAGTGAAAATAGCGATAGACTCTATTTACACTATTTAGTAGCATTTTTTTTTGCAATAATATTAGATGCTATTTATACTGCGTAGTGCAACTGGCAGATATTTGCACCTCAGTATTGTAGTACATTATAAAACAGTATGCAATAACAATGTATTGAGTGTAAATAATAATTTTTATTACATTTATTACATTTTTATTGTCTCTTCTTGGGACAATAAAGCCATCCCTACACCTGCCCCTAGCCGAAAAACACCCATGAGGCACTTTGTTTTCTTCATTCATTTTATTGAAAATAAATGCCTTTCCAGTCTGATATGTGATGTGAAAAGGGAGAAGGAGGAGTTCGGCAAAAGGCAGATTTGAACTCAGGTTGATCGCGTCAAAAAGTCACTGCTACGTGATTTACCACCTACCACTGGAACTGTTATTCAGCAGACCTTTTTTGTAATGTTGTAGAGCCCAACCACAAGTTGGTGGGCGGAGTTAGTGTAAATAGCCTCTGGCAACAAGGTAAATAGACACTCCTTTAAATCATTTCAATACGATCAGATTGTATGAATTTGTGCAATATCGCCTCCTCGTAAAAATAGGTTCAATTGGTGTAGTTATTTACCAGCAGGGCCAAACTTTTACCCCTTGGAATAGCCCAACTTAACAACATTGACTTAATTTGTTTCAAATGCATCAAAACACAGCACAACCAAAAACCTGAAATTATAGACAGAAAAAAAAGGAAAAGGTTTAAAGCTGCATAAAAAGGCCTACCCACATCAAAGCTTGTCATACAACATTATATAAGACATGATCTTCACAGTCATCTAAACCTGTAGCTTGAATGTCAGCGCTGAGTGTTGAGCGGGACTTGGTGAACATCCAAATGAAATCTGGCATGCAGCACAGCATTCATCTTTCCTAGAAAACTCTAATCAGCCTCCCACATCACGTGTACAAGCCCCTCCTGCAGTTGTAAATGTGATGGAAAACATCTTTCTGTCACACTGCAGACAAGCAGAAGCAAACGCTTTGCTGCGTTATTTCTACAGTTTTATTTTCTGCTTTATTTATTGCTCGACTCACGTAAACGATTTCTTCCCCTTCACAGCACATCTGCGTCATCAGTGAGATGGGGAAACAGAAATATAAAGTGTGACAAAACTCCTCTTTCAAGAGGAATGGACATTTATATTACCATAACAGATGAAAAACTCGTTTTGACAAGACTCCTGTGCTCTCAAATCAGAGATAAATCTGATCTCTCAAATCTGATATCTGTAACTGACATGCTGAATTATGTTTGAAATACTATATAATATATTTTGCATGAATTGGGTAAAGTCACATCACAGTACTAACGTGATATGATGTGGAAAACAGACTTAATGTGTGCCATTTTATATGCTGTATAAGAGCGCAGCTGTTCGTTTTTGTCCTATTTAGAAGATATTTGTTTGACAGACCATCCATGCCACTGAAGACATCTTATACTTTTCAAGCATACAAAATGCTTGCTGGTTTGATGATGACAACACTTCTTTCTTTTCATTGTTTTTAAAAAGTGTAATGATATTGCAATAGTTCCTTGTCAATAAAATGTCAGTGATTTCTTGATGTCTTTGTAACAGACATCAGGGTGTAGCAGATATATTCCATCTGTTGAGGAGACATTACAGATTAATAGCATAAACAAGTTGTATATCCTTCCATCAATTCCATGGATACTGAAGTCTATCCCAGCATCTCGGGCTTTAAAAAAACATGTTAATATATATATATATATATATATATATATCTCATACAAAATGCATGTTATTGTATTTTTAGTACTGTAGTAGTGATATTTCACATAAAATATGTTTACATGTACTCTTCAAGAGACAATAATAGTTGAATTTATAAAAATTACCCCGTTCAAAAGTTTACATCCCCTTGATTCTTAATGCTGTGTTCTTACCTGAATGATCTGCAGCGGGTTTTTTTTTTTTAGTGATTGTTGTTCATAAGTCCCTTGTTTGTCCTGAACAGTTAAACTGCCTGCTGTTCTTCAGAAAAATCCTTCATGTTCCACAAATTCTTTGGTTTTGCAGCATTTTTGTGTATTAAACATGTTAATATATATATATATATATATATATATCTCATACAAAATGCATGTTATTGTATTTTTAGTACTGTAGTAGTGATATTTCACATAAAATATGTTTACATGTACTCTTCAAGAGACAATAATAGTTGAATTTATAAAAATTACCCCGTTCAAAAGTTTACATCCCCTTGATTCTTAATGCTGTGTTCTTACCTGAATGATCTGCAGCGGGTTTTTTTTTTTTAGTGATTGTTGTTCATAAGTCCCTTGTTTGTCCTGAACAGTTAAACTGCCTGCTGTTCTTCAGAAAAATCCTTCATGTTCCACAAATTCTTTGGTTTTGCAGCATTTTTGTGTATTTGAACCCTGTTCAACAATGACTGTATGATATTGAGATCCATCTTTTCACACTGAGGACAACTGAGGGACTCATATACAACTATTACAGAAGGTTCAAATGCTCATTGATGTTGCAGAAGGAAAGACGATGCATCAAGAGCTGGGGGGGTGAAAACTTTTGAACAGAATGGAGATGTGTACATTTTTCTTATTTTGCCAAAATATCATATTTTTTCATTTAGTACTGCCCTTCAGAGGCTACAGAACTTACAACTTACAGAATTTAAAGGATCTGCTGCTAGTGGTGCTAGAGACAGGACAAGTTCAGAGGTCTTGTGGAGTCCATGCCTTGACACATCAGAGCTGTTTTGGAAGCACGAAAGGAACTTACACAATATTAGTGGTTTTAATTGCTCATTGATGCTGCAGAAGGAAAGACGATGCATCAAGAGCTGGGGGGGTGAAAACTTTTGAACAGAATGGAGATGTGTACATTTTTCTTATTTTGCCAAAATATCATATTTTTTCATTTAGTACTGCCCTTCAGAGGCTACAGAACTTACAACTTACAGAATTTAAAGGATCTGCTGCTAGTGGTGCTAGAGACAGGACAAGTTCAGAGGTCTTGTGGAGTCCATGCCTTGACACATCAGAGCTGTTTTGGAAGCACGAAAGGAACTTACACAATATTAGTGGTTTTAATGTTGTAGCTGTTCAGTGGATAAAATTGATAAAACCTGATCTTTGCAAAAAAAAAAAAAAAAACAGGTAATGTTATTGAAGAATATTAATAAAGAAAACAATGCATTGTTTTCTTTGTAACGGAGTACTGATGTCTTCTACAAAGAACACAAAAATAATGTATTTCTTATGTTCAAAACAATATGACAACAAACAAATAAATACATGCCTTCAGCTTTTTTGTTGGGTTCCAGAAAGATGTATTTGCACACTACAAACTAGCGCTAAATAAAGAACATCTGAAAAGCCCTAAATAAAGATGATTTATTAGCAATTTCTATGGAAACTTTGGATGGTGCCGTTTTCCCCAGTGTTTTGCCTGAGGTTTGACCTCTTTGTCAGTGTACAACCAGACAAAACCAACATCAGGGTTTGATTTAATTTACAACCTGCTGTGGTTATCTCACATCTCAGACAAGCAATGAATTCACTGGAAATTTACTGCGCAAATACACAACTCAAAGCTGATGTTCCCCGAGAATCCTGAAAAATCTCGTTTCTGCTCATCTGCTTTGGATCTGCTGTCCTACAGGCAATCCGCTTGAAAAGTCTAGCTCTTGAATTCAATAAGTAAGCAAAACGGACGCTAACACCTTCAAGGGCATTAGATAACACAACCCAAGGTGACCTTACAATGACTTTTCTTATATGTGACATTATATCTGAAACTATATGGACTAATCCACTGTCAAAAAAATATTTTTTGAGTCTGGTTTTGATATTGTCCTACATGGTTGGTTTAAAGTGTCGAGTGAGAGCTGTTTGTGCCTCACACCGAGCTTTCCATGACTCAGTCTGGGCGCCAGCCGGGTACAAATGCCAACAGCCGCCATCTGCCATCAGTTACTGCACCTCATGACTGGAGAATGCAGTGCTGCACTGGAGACACAAAACGTTTTATTTCATTAGATCAGTCAGTGGGTCATAGCAATGCATGAAGATATTATTTGTCTTACAAAAGACTAAGGCTTATTTGTGTTTAAAGATCCCATTAAATGGTCTGTCGAAAGCAATTTTCTGTTGTGTATTTACAGTCCCTTTGCAGGCCTGTGTGATTCTATCTATCTATCTATCTATCTATCTATCTATCTATCTATCTATCTATCTGTCTATCTATCACAATTGTGTACATATTGCACATACATAGTACATATATTCTAATGTGTGTGTGTATGTGTGTGTGTAAAACACAGTACCATATTTTATCACATGAACATCTATATAAAAAGTGCATCATTGAATATAAAATGACATTACGATATATAAATAAATACATTACATATTTTTCAAGATCTGAAAAGCATCAATTCCCCATGTATTGCTCAATATATTGTAATATATTATTAACACAATATATTATTCTGTATATTTAATATACGTTAAATAATTTAATATATTGATCATTAATACATAAGGAATATATTTTCTTTTTCTAGTTATATTTTCCATTTTCTATATGGGCTGAAAGCGAAGTCAGTAGGAAAACATGGAAAAGCAGGCCAGAGAAAAGTGCTGTATGAGTTCGCTCACGGACACAGCAAGCTGGGACTGGTTTGTAATTTGCAAAAGGTTTAACATGCAGTTTTGTACAGCTACAAAACGTAGAAGGAAAAGACAGTCAAATCTCAAATTCACAATGTACAATGTATCATGTTGCTTTTCTATACAGTACAACGTTACAGGCCTCAGTATATGTGTTATGGGCTAAATGCCCCTTATGTAAGTGAAGGACTAACAGAGCTCTCTTAGTTCCAGCTCGAGTATCTGATGTATAGCAACAGATTACAGAAGAGGAAAATCCACCTCTTGTCCCCCTGAATTAAAAGGCATTTTGGGTATATGTGACAGAACTGACAAAGTCACTCTTTGTTGGCTTGGCTGTGACTCGCTTGCTCTTATCCAACATCAGCACTTAGGAACGGTTAACTTACCTAGCTGATAAATGCTCTACACCTCTGTGGGAACCTGGCGGCCTCTCTCCCAGCAGCCTAAAACAAGATCCGCTGAATGACAGACAAAGAGATGGGCGAGTTTCTCATGCTGGGTCTCTGAGGTACAACATCACCAGAGGAGCATGGTAAGAAAAAGACTATGTACAAAAGACACAATAATGAAACACTGCACCTTCACATGTATGCCATGGGACAGAGGATACAATTTCACTTCTCAATGGGTTCCAATGGCCTGGATTTGTGGGTTGAACTAAATGATTTGTGTTGAGGCTATATTTCATAAACTTACATTCTAACTTTCTGTGAAAGTCAGTAATTGGGGGAATAAACAATCATTGATGAATACATATCACAGTTTTGTCATTTGAACTATAAAATTAATTTAACTACTGAAATGTCAACTACCGAGTCTTTAAAGGGATAGATCGCCCAAAAATTAAAATTCTGTCATTAATTATTCACCCTCATGTCATTCCAAACCCGTAAGACCTTCGTTCATCAATAGTTAAATAAAAGTTATTTTAGTTTTTTGCACACAAAAACTATTCTTGTAGCTTCATAAAAGTACGGTTGAACCACTAATGTCACATGCACTATTTTGTCTTTATTCTTGGTACCTTGAACGTGGTAGGATTCTTGCTGTTTATGGAGCGTCAGAAAGCTCTTGGATTTCATCAAAAATATCTTAATTTGTGTTCCAAAGCTGAACGAAGGTCTTACGGGTTTGGAATGACGTGAGGGTGAGTAATCTGAGTAAGTAATGACAGAATTTTTGGGTGAACTATCCCTTTAAGCAAAACCTTCTCTCAGTGAACTAAAAGAAAGGAATTGTTTCACCATTTAGTTTGAATCATAATTTGACTCATTATATACAAGTGCATCTGGAAAGTATTCACTTCCTTCTCCAGATCTGTGCCTCGACACAATCCTGTCTCGGAGGTCTAGACCAGTGGTTCCCAACCCTGGTCCTTGAGGCACCCCAACACTGCACATTTTGCATGTCTCCTTTCTCTGACGCACCAATTTCAGGTAATAAAGTCTCTACTAATGAGTTGATGATCTGAATCAGGTGTGTTTGATTAAGGAGACATGCAAAACGTGCAGTGTTGGGGTGCCTCAAGGACCAGGGTTGGGAACCACTGGTCTAGACAACGCCTTGGACTTCATGGCTTGGATTGTGTTCTGACATGCACTGTTGACTGTGGGACCTTATATAGACAGGTGTGTGCCTTTATAAATCATGTCCAATCAACTGAATTTACCACAGGTGGACTCCAATCAAGTTCTAGAAACATCCCAATGATGATCAGTGGAAACAGGATGCACCTGAGCTCAATTTTGAGTGTCATGGCAAAGGCTGCGAATACTTATGTACATGCGATTTTTATTTATTTTTTTAATTTGCAAAGATTTCAAACAAACTTGTTTCACATTGTCATTATGGGTTATTGTTTGTAGAATTTTGAGGAAAAATATGAATTTAATCTATTTTGGAATAAGGCTGTAACATAACAGAATGTGTGTATATATACAGCGGGTAAAATAAGTGTAGAACATGTCACCATTTTTCTGAGTAAATATATTTCTAGGTGCTGTTGACTTGAAATTTTCACCAGATCTCGGTAACAACCCAAGCAATCCATGATAGATTTCCACATATTTCTTAGTCCTCTCATTAAAAATATCTCTTTTAATTGTTCTCACCATTAAATGTATACTGAAAGAAATGGCTAGATTGCTAGAAAAACTGGCAAGTAACACGCTGAATTAAACGTGAAGGAAGACTCTCCTTGTAAGACGTACTCCAATAATTTGGAGTAATCCAATAAATTGTTTTATTTACAACTTCTAAAAACCTTTTATTAATTTTTTACACTGTATACATATGCTGCCGTTAAACTTAAAATAATCTTGTTTTAAGCATGAATTGTGAATGATTTCTGTTTGTAGAAGATGCATATGAACATCCAATATCAATCAATTTTACTCATAAACCTGTGGAAACACCAGGATTTAAATGTTAATTCTGTTATTAAAAGTAGTGGACCATTATTACTGGTCGTGGCGGCGGTGTTGCAACAATATATAGTGATATTCTCAATGTTACTCAGAAGACAGGATATCCATTCTGTCACCGATGGAGTTTTGGTTCCTTGCCGCTGTCGCCTCTGGCTTGCTTAGTTGGGGACACTTCATTTCCAGCGATACCGTTGACTTGATTGCAAAGATACTATTTAAACTGAGCTGGATGTTGACATCACTGAATTCAATGATGAACTGTCTTTAACTGAAAAATTTGTGTTTACTATTGTCATTTTGCATTATTGACACACTATTTTCCTAATTAATGCTGTTCAGTTGCTTTGACACAATCTGTATTGTTAAAAGCGCTATATAAATAAAGGTGACTTGACTTATTACTGCAGCTAATCTAATTACTGCCGGTCAAGCGTGGAGAGCAACAGATGAAAACTTGTATTATTCACATTATTAATATAATAGTAATAGTATTGTTGCTGTAGCAACTAGGATATCTAACCAAATGCTAGTAAACCTTATATTGTCTTGGTCAATAGTGCACCAGGCCTTCAAAACAATAGGAGAAAAGCTGCTCTTTGAGACTCAGCAGCCTTTTATTTCAGAATGGGTCACAAGAGTTGTCCTATTGTTCCTGATGCATTGTGGTGGAAAGAGGCGAGCAAAACACTGCCCTCCATTGCCTTTGTCCTAAAGCTCCACGCTGCATCCATGCTCTATGCCACTATAATGGAGTTTGAGACTGGAAATGTTCTTTAAACCCAAAAAGACTACATTGGAATGTTAGAAATATTGTTGTAGTATCGTGAGCTGCCATTTTCTCTGAACAGATGCATGTCCAGCTGGTTATGACAAATGCGTAAGATTTATTTTGGAAGGAAGTGTGTACACTATGAGCATAAAAAGCTTAGAATATTACTAAAACGGCATAATAGTTTAATTGCAGGTAAATTCAGCTATTATAATGTCATGTTTTCAAGTGTGCTCAACTTGTGACTTGTGAAAACATTCCAGCCAGTGATATTGCCGCCACTGCTTTGAAGAACTGGATTTGTTTAATCGTGATTACATAAAATACTGCCAAGAACTAGCATTTGGAATAAACTCTTGGAAGAGGATCTGATTATTTTAATTAAACCCAACAGAAAAAAAAAAAAGAGATAATTTGACTGATCGGAAATGTCAATTACTTCCACAAAAAGTTTTCAAGAGAACAAAATGTTTACAGCATGATCTTGATAATATCACTAAAACATTTACTGCTGGCAGTAGAACATCAACACAATTCAAAACCAGGCTTTAAAAACAGGTTTCTGAGCCACTAGTGAATTACACAAGCACTCACAATCCGCATTAATAAATAGTGACTGTAAGTAATTGAGCAGAGAATACATACACATGTGCCTCTTATGTAAGAAGAAATCCGGTTGGTTGAAGTCGACAAGCGTATTTGAATATCGCATCCTATTGGACAACAGGCCGGCGGGCAGTCAGAGGGGGAGGGGCTTCGGAGAGACTGAACGCCAGTCAATGTAGCAAATGTATTTACCTTTGGGAAATCCGAGTCTTTAAGCGAGTCGGTTCGTTTGAACGATTCGTGAGCTGATTCAAAGTAACCGACTCACCAATTTACCAACGTCTTTGAGATACTTTTTTTTTTTATTTATTATTGCTTCTGTTTTAAGTAGGCTTTTAGTTAGGTAATACTAGTGATTATCACTATGCTATATACAGTATTGGGCTAGTTACTCAAAGAATGTAATATATTACTCATTACTAGTTACTCATTTCAAAAGTAATATTGTTACTTTACTTATTACTTTCTGGCAACAGTAATTAGTTACACTACTAGTTACATTACTTTTTCTTCACGTCCCACAGAAGTTGTAACTGTGTTTACTGGCCAACACTGGCTATATACAAGGTTAAGGTTGTGTCAAGTACTGTGTTGTTCATGTCAACCCCTGGAAAATTTACTTTGGAAATGATAGTTTTCATTAATTGTTACACTCTAAAAAATGCTGGGTTAAATATAACCCAGCTATTGGGTTGTTTTGACCCAGCTATTGGGTTGTTTTTGACCCAGCTATTGGGTTGTTTTGACCCAGCTATTGGGTTGTTTTTGACCCAGTGGTTGGGTTGTTTTGACCCAGCTATTGGGTTGTTTTTGACCCAGTGGTTGGGTTGTTTTGACCCAGCTATTGGGTTGTTTTTGACCCAGTGGTTGGGTTGTTTTGACCCAGTTAAACCCAACAGAAAAAAAAAAAGAGATAATTTGACTGATCGGAAATGTCAATTACTTCCACAAAAAGTTTTCAAGAGAACAAAATGTTTACAGCATGATCTTGATAATATCACTAAAACATTTACTGCTGGCAGTAGAACATCAACACAATTCAAAACCAGGCTTTAAAAACAGGTTTCTGAGCCACTAGTGAATTACACAAGCACTCACAATCCGCATGAATAAATAGTGACTGTAAGTAATTGAGCAGAGAATACATACACATGTGCCTCTTATGTAAGAAGAAATCCTGTTGGTTGAAGTCGACAAGCGTATTTGAATATCGCATCCTATTGGACAACAGGCCGGCGGGCAGTCAGAGGGGGAGGGGCTTCGGAGGGACTGAACGCCAGTCAATGTAGCAAATGTATTTACCTTTGGGAAATCCGAGTCTTTAAGCGAGTCGGTTCGTTTGAACGATTCGTGAGCTGATTCAAAGTAACCGACTCACCAATTTACCAACGTCTTTGAGATACTTTTTTTTTTTATTTATTATTGCTTCTGTTTTAAGTAGGCTTTTAGTTAGGTAATACTAGTGATTATCACTATGCTATATACAGTATTGGGCTAGTTACTCAAAGAATGTAATATATTACTCATTACTAGTTACTCATTTCAAAAGTAATATTGTTACTTTAATTATTACTTTCTGGCAACAGTAATTAGTTACACTACTAGTTACATTACTTTTTCTTCACGTCCCACAGAAGTTGTAACTGTGTTTACTGGCCAACACTGGCTATATACAAGGTTAAGGTTGTGTCAAGTACTGTGTTGTTCATGTCAACCCCTGGAAAATTTACTTTGGAAATGATAGTTTTCATTAATTGTTACACTCTAAAAAATGCTGGGTTAAATATAACCCAGCTATTGGGTTGTTTTGACCCAGCTATTGGGTTGTTTTGACCCAGCTATTGGGTTGTTTTGACCCAGCTATTGGGTTGTTTTGACCCAGCTATTGGGTTGTTTTGACCCAGCTATTGGGTTGTTTTGACCCAGCTATTGGGTTGTTTTGACCCAGCTATTGGGTTGTTTTGACCCAGCTATTGGGTTGTTTTGACCCAGCTATTGGGTTGTTTTGACCCAGCTATTGGGTTGTTTTGACCCAGCTATTGGGTTGTTTTGACCCAGCTATTGGGTTGTTTTGACCCAGCTATTGGGTTGTTTTGACCCAGCTATTGGGTTGTTTTGACCCAGCTATTGGGTTGTTTTGACCCAGCTATTGGGTTGTTTTGACCCAGCTATTGGGTTGTTTTGACCCAGTGGTTGGGTTGTTTTGAACCCAACCGCTGGGTCAAAACAACCCAATAGCTGGGTTTGTCCCTTTTTAACCCAGCGCTGGGTTATATTTAACCCAGCATTTTTTAGAGTGTACATTCATTGTTAGGCTACTGCTGTAAAATCACGATATGACATCCTCAAACAGGATGTTTTTATTTTTATTATTTATTATTGTTTTTTTGTGTGTGTGGTGGTGTGGCTGAAACCAATTACAGTTTTGTTGTAGTAACCCAACTGTGAGTATTTTGGCAGAGACTATGTTGCCATGGTAAAGTTTTGTAAGAGCCACCTATCTTCAGCTTCCTTCCAAGATTCTACAGTGAAGTGAATTGTGAAGTTATTTCTGAACGCTTTAAAAATCGGTTCAAATGAATCAAAAGAAAGAACCGATTCAAAAGAACGACTCGTTCGCGAATCGGACATCACTAGTATCTGTCGCGCCGCCAACTGCAAGTAACCGAGCTCAAACTGTTCGCCTACAAATCATTGATACAGACGTGTGCTGCGTTCTAAACGCTAGTCATTCTTCGCGTCTGTATGAGCTAGATTCTGTGGGGTTTTCTTTCACTATGAAGCTGCTCATTTGGCTATGGAATACTGTAAATAATCTCTGGTCGATAGATTGAAAGTCGATTGCAACGCATCGGATATCTGTATATTAATCGCGTGTTTGGCAGAGAAACGATGCATTATGATTCATGGTCATCTAATAACTGGAACAGGTAGGTGTTTTACTGACCCTCTCTGTCATACTGTTGTTAGATATTGTTGCCATGTCAGAAATAAAGGAAACATACAGGGAAGTGAAGATGATGGTTTGATGAGCGGAGGACATTCTAATCGAGATGATGGTTTTATGATAGTTTACCACCCACAGTAATAAACAATGCTAGTAAACACTCCTTGTTATTAAACATCCTGCATGTATTCAAAGGGCAGCTTTTCAGCTCATGACAGCGCATGATGTTAAATCGGGACTAGCACTCTACTGATTTAGAAATGTCTCTCAAATACCACAGATCGCGCCATAGAAACACATGGTGTGCAGAGAACTGGACTCGAAATGAAAAATGGTAGGCATGTCAGATGACAAGCTTGCGTCGGTACACTGAGGCGTTCTAAGCAGATCAAATAATAATTCTGCTTAATTATCTCAATAATATTGCCTGAATATCCGAATATTGCGTATGTTTACTAACCTAAGTTTTGTTTTCTATCCTGCTGTTTTACTACGCTCTATAGTTTACCATTCTCTACTGTACATTGTCATACTTTGTTGTACTATTCTACTCAATAGTTTATCTTATTCTGTACTCCAGTCTATATTTATCTTTATTTCACCTATTAGTAAACATGGGAAAAGCTTTGAAGACTGTGTTTGCTAAGGGAATAAAAGTAAACACATTCAAATCTCTTACTCTGTTCTATCCTGCTCTACTCTAAATTCATTGTTATGCCATTTTGCAAACTTACTCTGAATAATAATAATAATAATAATAAAGTGTTGAACTCCGTTCTACTGCTCCATACTCTACTAATGGGCCTTTTGGGAGGCCTGTTGGTAACTACTGACTGGGGTAGATCTCCTGTCTTAACAGGGGACAGTGTCACTGATCTTTATTTCTGATTCCTCTTCAGTAACCTTTCTTTGGTCGCAGGATCTTACAGTGGACGGGCATGAAGAGATCGGATGGTGTGGATTAGATTATTGGGAATATATCGCTTTGATTTCTCTCATCTCAATGTTGGGCTCCAGAGGACCTCTGCCTTTGTGCTCTGAAATGAAATAATGGCAACGCATTGGGCTGCATCAAAGCACCAAGATGAGAAGAAAAATCCAGCCGGGTCGTCAGTTTTTGAGGTAAATAATTTCGTTGCTTTAAGAGAAATGTAGAAGTGCAATTAAAAGGACATTAAGGCCTGCACCATCTACAGCTCATGACAGGACAAGTGCTTCAGTCGGACACTCTTGTAGTGCAGGCGGGACGTCCATAAACTCAACAGGATGATTAGAACTTGTATTGACTTTTTAAAATTTGTTTGTGCATGTTGATTTTATTTTGATTGGTCTGTTCAAACCTTTTTTTCAATGAAGTTCAACAGAAAAGAAAAAAAAAAAATATATATTTATCTACTGTGGCAACTACTTACAGGCCGCTGGTATTAATAAATGTTTGTACTGTGAGAAAATTGGACTTTTTTCAATAAAATAGAATTTTAGAGAGGGAGAACACATGGCATAGTATTATCTTGTTAGAAGCAGCCGGTGACTGTTTACACTGAGACGGCAATCATTAAATGAAGTAGCCTATTTATTTTATTTGGCAAGCAAAGCCCTTACTTATCTAATCTCAGTAATGTTGTAAGGCTGCCAATGCATAATGTCACTCTTCAGAATACAAGAGCAGCATTGGATTTTGCATGTCCACTCTGACATGTGGCGTTACATCATCACTGAGAACATAACGCCGTGCTGCAAACGCATGCTTGGATTAACCTATCAGCAACGGCAATACCAGTTTGTGTGTGTGTGTGTGTGTGTGTAATCTCCTTAGTAGGCTCAGGGTCTGTGGGTACAGAAGGTTGGTGGGCACAACAGTTTGCAAACACATCAACAGATCACTTATTATGCGTCCAGAGGGATTCAGTATTGAAATTCTATGTTTATTTCTTGAACGCAGCCAGTTCTCGAAAGAAATTGTTTACTGTGAAGAAACAGAACGTTGCTTTGAAGGATCAGTGCATTTCTTCAAAAGTGCAATGCATTATTTGGAAGTAACAGTGCATTGTTTTAAAGGAACGTGCATTATTTTAAAAGAACAGTGCTTTTTTGCATGTTATATTTTGTGTGGATTCAGCTGTTTGATAAAAAAAACATCGCTGATAAGGTCTGAAGTTTAAAGCAGTAGGCTCATTTGAATAATGTCTTCTGAAACTCTTAACAACATTAAAATGATGTTCACACAGAATGTGTTCTTGCATTCAACTGTGATGCATTTCTATTGTTTTTGTATAAGCATACAGGATATGCTAGATGGAGGCGTTTGACTGTTGTGCTTACTTCTTGGTGTTCAAGGAACGTGGTGCTTAAGTTAAAAATATTTATTTGCATTTCTATACCTTGTTTTTCATTCCGCTGCCTTGTGTGTCATGTTTTTAAATACAAAAAAACACTTCCCTCAGAATCACTAATCGTGATGCTGTGGCACAGTTTTGGGGCCCTGATTGTCTTAGTCCAGTGCTACCTAGTTATAAAGTTAAACAGTAACTGAAGTTCTCAGCAGGTGCGTGAAAAGTCCCCAGCAGACTCATAAAAAAGCTTTTATCCACACCATTAAATAATGCCTTCTTGAGTTAACAGCGTTTGAGCTTCAGTAAGCTTCATTGCACTACCATCAGTACACTATATAGTTTTAAAATTACAGTTTAAACAGTGTGATTTACTATTATAGTTCAGTACAGTAATATTTGTAATATTTATGTGTTATACAGACAGTAGCTCTGTATCAAAACCTGGTGAGCTGCCTACATAGCCAGCCTTCTTCTGTGCCAACATCCTAACCGTCTTGCACGGAAACTCACAACTGACTGATTCAGACACCCTACATAGGCAGCAACTCCTCTAACTAATTGTGAATTAGTAGGATTTGGTCTTAAAAGGAAGCAAAATTATGTTTCATACCTTTTCAGCTTCCCATTGGCAACATGTCTACAATATGCTTCTTTAAAAATCGGTCTTGGTAGACAACCTACTAGGAGAAAATGTAATGCAGTGGCATTATGTCTGTCTAGTCATTCTATATAGTGCCACTGGCAAACCTAAACTTTACAGCGTGTAATTGCATTGTTTATATGCATGAAAGAGTGATGTGATCCATTATGCACACATTTGGTGTCCCTCATGGTTATTTGTGGGGTCCAATTGTGTTCACGCCTGTGATGAAGCTTGTTTAAATCATTATCACCCTGGAGTCCTCCACTTCCTGTTTAACATGACTGAAACCAGTGTTCTACTTCAATAACATCACACCCAAGACACACATAAAGATATAGGGTATGTATAGTAATATGCATCAGTTCCTCAGTCATGGAGCTTTCCTTAAGTCCTTCTTTGTAGAGCATGGACAGGTGCAGGACTGTACCTGTTCCGGTCTCTCTTGACACTTATTAGATGCCCACAGGGGTTTATTGTGCTCGGTGGTCTCAGGTGGGCCCGTTATTCTGTCCCATCTAGGTCTCCATGTCTAATGAGGGCGTCACTCCCTGTCTGTCTCTCTCTCTCTCTCTTTGTGTCTCCCTCGGTCTCCCTGCCCCCTGTGAGGACGCTAGCGCCATGGAGGGTAATTAAAGCCCAGCTGCTTTTTGCTTTTACACTTCCACTCTCTCACTCACACACATATGTGACCCTGGACAACAAAACCAGTCATAAGGGTAATTTTTTTTTAAATTGAGATGTATACACCACCTCAAAGTTGAATAAATAAGCTTTCCATTGATGTATGGTTTGTTAGGATAGGACAATATTTGGCCGAGATACAACTATTTGAAAATCTGGAATCTTTGAGGGTGCAAAAAAATCAAAATATTGATCACCTTTAAAGTTGTCCAAATGAAGTTCTTAGCAATGCACATTACTAATCAAAAATTAAGTTTTGACATATTTACAGTAGGACATTTACAAAATATCTTCATGGAACATGATCTGTACTTAATGTCCTAATTATTTTTGGCATAAAAGAAAAATCAATAATTTTGACCCATACAATGTATATTTGGCTAATGCTACAAATATACCCCAGCGACTTAAGACTGGTTTTGTGCTCCAGGGTCACATATACTCTGGTGTTCCCCAGATGAGGTCACCTTGTGGAGGCTTTGAATTCTGTGTCTCTTGTAAAGCTTGTTGAAAAGTAAATCTGACAGTTCAAAAGTTTAGGGTCTGTAAGATTTTTTTTTTTCTCCGAAAGAAGTCTTTGCATTTATTTGATCAAAATAGTAATATTGTGAAATATTATTACAATTTAAAATAACTTTTTTTTTTTTTTAATGTTTAGAAAGTCAGATTAAATTCTGTGATTGCAAAGCTGAATTGTCATCAGCCATTACTCCAGTCTTCAGTGTCACATGATACTTCAGAAATCATAGTAATATATTGATTTGGTGTTCAGGAAACATTTCCTATTCTTGCTGAAAACAGATGTGCTGTCTAATATTTTTCTGGAAACTGATACTTTTTTCAGGATTCTTTGATGAATAGAAAGTTCAAAAGAACTGAATTTAATTAATACAACATTATTGTAACATTATAAAAAATTACATATCAATCGACCACTGTACAATGTAATAACTTGCACCATCTGTAATATATACAGTACATATATTTTTTTAGCTAAAGTCACCAATACCCTCAACCACATGGCTCTGGAATTTACTGTATCACTCGCGTTTCATGATGCAATCAATTCCTAAATGAATAAAACCAATCCCCGCCCTTCATTTTCAATATCCTATTTCATTCAGAAATACAGTACATCATATTATAGACTTGACTTTAATGTTTATCTGTGAATTGTTTGCTCAAATCATTAAGCGATTGAGGTTCATGCTTTTGTAGATGTTGTGGAGACGCCCTTAACAAACTCTCCTTTTAGATCTGACCGTTGTATCATTGAATCCAATGGACCAAACCATAATCCAATGTTGACAGGGCTGTTTCTGTGTGCCATCTCGGACCAGAGCTTTGAGTTGCCACTTCAGCCCTTCACCCGCTCATTCTGTTTCCATATGTATTGATTTCTGTTGTCTGTTCAAAAAAACAGGCGGAGAGAGCGTTAGATGCTGGATCTCACTGTGTGCATGTTTGTGGATTCACCCCTGTTTTCACTCTATAGTCTCTCCCTCTCATGTGAATGTGTTTCTGTCTGTGTGCTTGCCTTTGGCTTGCCCTCTATTCTAACATATTTGGGAAATGCTCTGTTCGATGCTCTGCACAAAATGGTTTGACACTGATATATGGATTGACTAATTTATTTGCCTTACGTTTTGTTTTAGAACCTGGTTTGAATGAATTATGCAAATTAGGCAATGCCGTAAACACCCACAAAATCACCAGTCTTTTCTGCCATTGTGGTTTGGATACTGGTTTCTCTGCCAGGCTTCATTGGTCAACTGGCTTCACGTCTGCATCCTGGACCAGCATGGAAATGACTTGCTTGGTCCAGTCTGGTTCATTCAGCAGGGATTTAGGGAAAGTGCAGTAAGATCTGAAATCTCTAATCCAATAGATTTCCATAAACCAAGTGTTCCAGTTCCTGAGCTGAAACCACTCTAGAGATGGACATTTCTCTCTAAATACCTCACAGAGCTCCAGCCTTTCTTTGGGAAACATCAGAAGTGTCTCATTTAAGGGTTCCCCCATAGCCACTTATCCGATTCCCAGTTATCATCATTCAGTCAAACCTTTGGATTGCTTGTGTGTTGATTATGTGCTTCTTTTGTGTATCATCGGAAATAGGAAAATTGTGAACACCCGTTTAATCTGGAATCCCAACCATTGTAGGTTGAAATCACAGTGGTTTAACATTAGGTGCTTTCCTGCAGTATTGCTCCACATTTTTTATGTCATAATGACTAGACAAAGAAAAAAAGCAGCCACCAGAGGGACGTTTGTTGTATAAGTCTGTAGTCAGAAAGGAGACTGATAATCTGGTATAAATTACTCCAGTCTAAATCGCCCCTCTTTCTCATTAACACTGGGTGGAGGGGCAGAGTGAGCATGTTTCTCAGTGGGAATAGTGTTCATTGAGGTAGTGTTGGTCTATATTACACATGCCCAGAGCACATCTGTGTTAAGATGCTGACACCTGCTCTATCTGCAGTGGGTCAAACACATGGATCACGCTCACACTGTCACACAAACTGTGACTCTTACAGTAGATCATGTTATCTTAAGCTCAGCCCTTTTAAAAACAATTAGCAAAAAAAGTCAAACTATTTAGTATAGTTATTGTTAAAAGTATCAAATAACTAACTAAATTAATTAATTAATAAACACATCTTTTTATGCTGTTTGAAGGAGATCTCATTTACAGTTTTTAGATCTTATTTATTTATTTATTTTTTAATTGTTTTACAAGAGGAACAATAACCGTAGTAAGTATTATGGTATACTGTAAAGTGTTGTTTACTGTGTACATTCGATTTTTACAATGCATCAGCATAAGAAATAGGTTCGACGTGTGTAACTCAGTAATTCTCTCTTCTTCCTCTTCAGTAGGTAGAGGTAACTTAACCAACACCAGATGAATTAATAGCAATATCTTGTTAGCAATATTTTTTTTCCCTACACAAAATCTATGGAATGCTGCCTGTTGCATTGAGACTTCCTGTCAGCGAATGGATGCCACATTCCTCTGTCACTTTAATTTTCATGAGTTTTCATTTGGCCAGCTGATTTAATCGTGATGGCATCTGAATGCTCTGCATAGCTTTAGCATTCATGTCCTGACCACAGCCGTCACCGTACATTAGAATTGTTCGCCTGTGCACGTTGCACACATAGTTTTTGTCAGAATCATTACCAGATTATTTTGTTATTTCAATGACTCCGTTTTTTGTGTTTGTATCTACATCTGCATGGACACTTTCAGATTTGAAGTAGGAAATCTCAGTCTTTCCTGTTGGTTTAATGAACTTGGATTGTGATTTTGCCAAGAAGTATATGTTGCTGGAGCAAGATTATAATCAACCATTTAAATTTTAGGGATAGCAGAAGGGTTTGAATTAGGGCTGGGGTCAGGCTTGAACTAATTTTAGGGGTTACTAATGCTTTGGCAGTAGCCTTGGCTTCAGAATGCATGCCCACAGTCTGTTCACATAGTGTTGTGAGCATATAGGCTTCCAAATGGCGCAATCTCTGTGAGTCAGTTGAAGCAGTCTACCTGGAAACAAAAATTGTGTATAAAGATTCTGGGCTGGACCAAAATTTGATTGGGCAGTGGATTTGCTGAAGTTTGCCTGATCTTCTAAGTCAGGGGTGCCCAAACTCGGTCCTGGGGGGCCGGTGTCCTGCAGAGTTTAGCTCCAACTTGCCTCAACACACTTGCCTTCAAGTTTCTAGCATGCCTAGTAAGAGCTTGATTAGCTGGTTCAGGTGTGTTTAATTGGGGTTGGAGCTAAACTCTTCAGGACACCGGCCCTCCAGGACCGAGTTTGGGCACCCCTGTTCTAAGTGGTTGGTTTTGGAGAAAATATGCTAAAAAGTAAACCAAACATATGAACAAAAGTCTTGTGGGTTAAGGTTAGTACTGTTTGTTTGACAGCCAGTACCAACAAAATATGTTGATCAAGAAATGTGTCACAATCACCTACTACATTCACCTACTGCAGATAACCAGAATTTCCCAAAGTAATGTTCCATGCTGGGAACAGCTGACTCCAGTTCAGCCAGTGCGGCATAGTGTTTGTAGGCTCTCAGTTTTTATGTCTTCTCAGGACACATTAATAGCACAATAATAATTAATAATGTATCTCATCAGCTGAATTGTTTTCCATCTGAACTCAAGAGTCATGTGATAAGTTTGTGTCGCATCAGTCAGTGCCTGAATGGCCCACCCACACATCATGTGTGTTTTTTTTATCTGGAGATTTAGCAGCCCATCATTGATTTGTTCTTTTGATGTGCGCAGTGACAGAGCGAGAGCTTCACTACCGGTATTGATTTCATCTGATTGGCCCCTGGGCTGGTTGGAATGGGTCAGAATATGAGGTATGAGATTCACAGTTCATTAATGAAAGAACTGTGAAGGTCGATGTATTGGTCTTTTTAGGGATCTGGCAATGATTTGCAATACAATGAGATTGGAATTGACTGTGTTTAGTTACTTGATTGTTCATCTGCCTGTTATATCACCTCCAAGAAGGTTGCAACACTTTGGGGTATGTTTCAATATTTGTGCTGGTTCTCGCAGTGCCTAGAGGAAACACCGTACCCAAGGGATGGAGGTTTTTGAGTGTACTAGAACGATGTGTTTCTCCAGCATGTGTTTATACAGCACTACGGATGAGGCCCTGGTGTTCCAAGTCTGCACATTGAGAGTTTGGCCCAACTGACCTGCACAACACGAGTGTGTATATAGCCTTGACCTGCCCTGAGATCCTTCATGTGTGGCTTCATCAATCTGCTCCACATCTTCATGTAATCTTCCCCATCTACGCTTGAATTTCATGTTGCTGCAGCCTTTTATTGCAATCCAGCATAAATTTTATGCAGAGCCAAGAATAACCTAACACAGTTGTCGGTCTCTGGTGCATTGCTCTGCTTTAACTCGCTCAGGTTTGACCTAGTATCCCAAAGCTTATCTGAAAAAAAAGCCCTCTCCATGGTAGTGCCTGTCTACTGAACCTGTCCTTCTAAACAGCATCTAATCAGCACTCTTCATTTCGCTTCAGACTCTGATGTGGTTCTGGCTGCCAACTCTCTCCGTCTGATTGACAGTTGGCATTTGGATGTTATTAAAATTGCATGTGTGGAACCAATCTGCTGACAGTTGGATTCCTTTTGTGGTCGGTGCATTTCTGAGCCAAGATCTGCAAAATCCAGCCAGATTCACCTTGGGACTGCTTTGCTATACTAGTACTTCGGATATAACAGATATAATGTTTACAGTATCATTGCATATCTGTCAGATGTGTAGATGCCCCTTCATCATAGCGTTTTGCAAGCATGTGTTTCTAAGAAGCAACATACTCAAGATTCATACAAGATAAAGGAACTACTGTAGATGTATACATTATAAGAAAAATGTGAGTTGTCTTTGCCTATGTAATACTTCCTTCCACGATGCAAAGGTGCATGTGCTAAAGGCAAGGGTGTCCAATCATGCTCAATTAATCATACTCAATTAATCATACTCAATTAAACATACCTGTAGGGCTGTACAAAAAATCGAATGTGACTTTCATGCTCATCTCGTAAGTAAAGCCGGTTCTGTGATTAGTAGTAAATCTCCAGCACGTGCTTTCAGATGGAGCGGCATTTAATACACAGAGCATTTAATACACATGAAAATCGCATTCGATATTTTGCACAGCCCTACATACTAGGCTTGCCACGGTAGACGGTGCTGACGGTGATACTGGTGTTAAGCCGCAACACCGGTTACGTCACTTGCCCACCGTGGCACCGACCCCCACCGTCGTTTAGATTTTTTATAGTAATAAAAATCATTTAGTTCAGTAAAAGAACAGACACTACAATTAAAAACTGAACGCGGCTACTCAATGCAGCGTGCCGAACGACAGTCGCATCACAGATCAGATTTCATTTATCCAGTGAGGAGAGTGAGTCGAGCTGACTGACAAGAAGAGTGGGGTGAGACAGACAAGACGATCGCGGATGATTTAGTTTTAGGTGATTTTGGAAGTTTTTTTAAACATTCGTTTCTTATTTAATTGGTTCCACATTGTTTGCTTATTTTTACTTTATTTAAACTTTGTGTCATTTATTCATTTTTTTTACATCAAGGTGTATGCCGTGCCTCCAAGCTTTCTTA
>NW_015552558.1:1923090-1929586 GCF_001515605.1 Sinocyclocheilus anshuiensis
AAAGAGGGAACGCCCCGCCCCCGCGGTGATACCGGTATTACCGGTGTTGTCACACGCCGATTAACCGGTGGGAAAATTTCCTCACCGTCACAGCCCTACTACATACCTGCTTACTAGAGATTTCGGACAAGTTGGTTGGGGCAAGTTGGAGCTAAACTCTCCAGGACATTCACCATCCAGGAGCTGTGCTAGGGTGTCCTGATTGGTTGTCAGTGCATTGCTAGAGTATTCTGTCTGTTAGAGTGTTTGCCACAAAATTGCTAGGTGGTTGCAATGTTTTTTTTTTTTATGTGTGTGGTTGCTGTGTGGTTATTTACTGACCCAATTCCCCACAAGAAAAGAATTGGATCTCTCCAAGAAGTTTTTTTTTCTTATGGGATATGTTCTAATCCCTAACCCCAAGTGCTGTATGGGTATTAATTATAGTGATGCTTGCTTTAGCAAACATTCGCAAACACAAATATTAAAATTGCTCCGAGTCGCACATGTTGTACGCAGTTCAGCCCACTCCATCCTGAAAGCATCTTCACACACTTGCCGTAATCCCGTGACATGTTCTATGAAACAAATCTCCTGTTTTGTTTCAACCCCATTCATCTGTTTCTGCAATGCGTGAGAGGATTGCAGTGTTTCTTAGCAGTAGGGAATTTAGTTCCCCAGGATGTGATTTGTCTTTTGCAGTCCCGTCTCTCCCATCTAGGGGTTAAGCCTGCTGCAGCAGTGCTACCTGACTCAGCACTGCAAGAAAACGAACAGATGGAGTGATCGAGTCGTAGAGCGAAGAGGGAGAGACTGATTACTCTTAAATACTAAGCACCAGAGGGGAAACAAGCCTCCTACCTGGTGTCATCACCTTTCTCTTACTTGGAGATCTCTCTTTGGAGTTGCGGGCGTCTTGTGGATTTCTTGTGTTTTGGTGTTCGTATGCATTATTAAACCAGCACTAATGAGCTGTGGAAAGGATGCGGTTAGCTGATGGAGTGCCTGCTGGGCACACAGATGGGCTCAGATGCGACACTCTCACTTCCTCACGCCCCCCATAACCTTTGTGCCAGGAGCAGGCTCCAAGGGATCAACCCGAGAGCCCGGTGATAAAAGATCTTGGGGCACAGGTGGGCGCAGGGGTACCGTGTGAGTCAGGACTAATGACATGGCTCATCTAAGAGTTCTGGACTGCATGGTCAGCCACAAATGGAGTCGGATATGTGACCTTTACTGTGCGTTTAACAGTCAGGTCTGTGCAGCTTTTCTCCATCTCTACTTCAGTGTACATGAAATAAATTTTAGCATGCATGTCTTTTTAAAATGCACAGTATCTCCCGTCAAAGAGGCGCATTGTTCTGCAGATATTCATAGTTTCTTTTTCTGACCCTGGTGTTTTGTAGATTTAAAAAAAATTTTTTTATCATGTGCACTTGGTAGGGTTGGCTCAATGTCAAAAAATAAATAAATAAAACCTTCAGAAATCAGATATTTTCCCTGAAATGTTTAGACTGCCAATAAAATGGCTGTTATCAGTGTATTTTTCAGTTACTTTTAAAAAAAGAAAATCAGCAATCTGTATAAAGTGCGTACTGCTTTAGAATTTTTTCATTAATGAGAGTCAGAGCATAATACATGCACTACTCAGTGACTCTTGTATTTTGTTTGTTTAAATTTTGTATGTGAGTTAAAAAGAGCACATTTATAGTTTGATGTTGATAAAGGGGTACTTGAGGAAACAAATAAAAAGCCTCATACAACCGTTTTAAAATTGCATGACTTGATGCATATTAAACTAGAAGACTAATATAAATATGCATAATATATTTGCATAATATATCATATAACAATAGCTTAGTAGTATGAGCTTCTTAATATAAAATGTGCCATTTTATACAGTCCTTGCATGCAATTGTCTGCTCTGCTGTAAGTTGCTTATAATCGATAGCAATGCTTTTTACACTCCTAAAAAGCAGCACATTATCATTCATTACTGACATATAAAATAAATGGTTGGTATTGTACACATTTTATACTTCAGTCCCTTCTTTGGCACTAGTAAAACGCAAAACCCTAGCACACAGCTGGTGCAGCTTTCTTGTATATGTGTGTGTGTGTGTGTGTGTGTGTGTGTGTGCATATATCTCTGGCTTCTTTTCAAAGTTCATTTGGCACGCAACTCATAGACAGACAAGTGAGAGACTGTAATCATTGTCCAGCTCTGTCTTTCTGTGTGATCTGAGATGTGGGTCGTGCTGTGTCGACTCTAACTCAGCAGTGCCTTCTTACTTTGCCCCTTGAACTAATTTAATTTTAGCTCTGCTGAAACGGTTTGTAAGCATGCAGGACTGACGATCCTCTGTTTGGAGCCGTGAACACAGTCTTTGTGCTAAAGTCTGTGGTATGATATTCAGTATTCACACTCCAGCACCTGGTCATCTGGTGGAAAAAATGACCGTCCCACGCTGGGTAAATCCTTAACCTTCCAGAAGGGCCAAAATCTGTTAGAAGAGTGTCCCGTTGTGTTGGTTTTGTCTTAACTCAGTTCATTGTGGTTAAATGAGCATGTCTGCTAGTCTCATCATTACGTCGACCGATCGTATCCCTCATAAAGCGTATTAATAATTCATAGCGGCCCAGCAGAGAAGATCCCAATTATATTGGTCTTTGGGAGCATCTGTGGAGGCCCAGGGGACTCTAATTGGCCCACCTGCTCCGCTGAGGATGAGGAGCTCCGGCTCTTTGTGTGACTGCGGCCCCAGCTCACACTCGCATCACACCCGCCCAGACAATACACCCTGGAGAAATGTATAGAGCATGTGAAGAGGATCTGAAGGGAATTAAAGCATTAGAGAAAGACTCCAGACTGAGCTGGTTTACTTTCACTTGGGCTGTATGTCTGTACTAATGATACTGCATGTGGGCTTCACCTTCTGTACTTTTGAGATCAGTCTCGCTTCTGGCTTCTCGCCCATTCACAGATGGTCTGATGCACATTGCATGCGGTACTAGGGAGTAACTAACTAAGAATAGCAATGCTACTAACTTAACGGCATTTCTCAGTAGTGTGACTGTAGATTGTACATTGATGTTTTTATAATACTGTATAGGGCTGCAACTAACGATTAGTTTGATAATCGATTAGTTGGTCAATTATTTTTTTCCCGATTAATCGGATTTAAAAAAAAATCTTTTTATTTTATTTTATTGACAACAAACTGAAAGTTTTTGCGCTGAGGACGCACTCGCATCATCTGCCAAAGAGCCAGGGCAAGCCATTACGCTAATGCATTAGCTTAAAGCTTAAAATAAAGAATTCTCATGTTTTGGGCAGCTTGGATCACGTAACTCTCCCGCAGCATCTCATTCTGTTTCCTCCACTATTTTTAGATGCATTTTGTCCATAAAAATATGTAATTCAGTGCTGTAATTTGACGCGACCGGCTGAAGTTGGACGTGCACTGTGGGCAGACCCGACTAATCGATAATGGGAATCGTTGTCAATGATTTTCATAATCGATAATAATCGATTCAATCGATTAGTTGTTGCAGCCCTAATACTGTATTGCACTCAGCTTTTTAGCAGAGTGGACTGAGGTAATAATCAAATACACTTAGCTATCCTGCATCTGAATATGCCTACTTCCCTACTATATAGTAAAACAGTTCATGAAATGAGTAGTATGTCCAAATTAATAGTATTCATAAAACAGTAGACAGAAAGTACCCAGATGACCTACTACTTCTGACGAGTTTCTGAAGAGCACATCTCTGATGACACTTTGCTATCCCACGAGGCCATTGGAGAGATTTGTGAAGGGCAGTGAAGCGACACAACTGACTCCTATGTAAGTCACATGACAGTGACAACATCAAAATGAACATTCCTTCATTTTAATGAATCAGTTCAATCAGATTGTTAATTTAGATTGGAATGATTCTGTTCTTTTGACTCACTTATGTAAATGTTGTTTCAGTTTTATTAGTGAAATTAAGCAATTTCAATAAAATATGACAGTTAAGAAAGAATGGTTTTACGCATAATTTACACAGAAATTGAAACATGAATGAGGCCTAGTGTACTTTGTACCTTCTGCTGTAAGGTTGCATGCTTTCAATATATTTTGTATGACTATTTTGCTGTGAATTGGCTCATGCTGCCCAGTATCAGTTTGGTATCGGTGTATTGTATGAGTGCAATATCAGACTAATATAATTGGTATTGGTGCTTATCTAACTATACATTTTCATGCTACCCATGAGCATTTCCAAAGAAGGGTTAGTCACTGGATTTAGTAAAGTTTGCAGCTTTGTAGGTTCATAGCACTCAATCTTTGAAAGTTTCTCTCAGTTTTGTTTGAGACACCTAATATTCTTTGATTTCAAAGTTATTGTGGAGCAGCTGATTTCAACTTTAACTTGATCTGTGATGGGAAAACCGGAAAGCCCGCCAGCAGTGTCCACTCAGAGAGAACTGATAGAAATCTGTTTGAGGAAGAGACATGAGAGGGATTAAGGTATCAAAGGCAGATTGTCCATGGATAACCAACATTTTCTGACATCATTTCACTCCACCCGCTCCCAGGAGAGAATTTGCTATCCGTTTATTTCACCCTGATTCCTGGGAAGAGTGATAGCGAGAGAAGCGCTGTGATAAAGAGGAATTCAGAACCACACAATCGCATCCATTGACATGAAAAAGGTATCCTAAAGCCTCCAGATCAGCTGCAGTAGAGCTTTTGGCTAAGACACCTTAGTTTGGTTGCCAGTATTTTACACTGTATAGAGGTCACTTCATATTTGACTGATTTTTGCAGGCCTGCTTTATGTGTCATTTCCTTTCTGAGGGTTCAAGAACTAAAGTTATGTGCAGTGCAGCTGGTTTCTAATGCAGCAGACAGCAGTTGAGCAGGTGTGTGCTTAATATGTGTAAAGAAACTGCTCAACAACCCATAACATACCAATACATAAAACTGTGGAAAGTGTTTTTTTGATTAAATATGATTCAATCTGCTGATTTGTCTGTTTTGTACTACTAAGGGGGGTTCAAACAGCAGTCTGCACCAACAAAGCAACTGCATGTCATTTAGTTTCAATGAGATTTGTGGCAAAATAAGCTACATTCACTGTTAGCAAAACAAAGTTGAGCAGTTGAGTTTAACTTTATGCGAATGAGTAGTATCCAACCGATGTATCGGCTAAAATTTGGCATTTTTAAGACTTTAAAAACGATCTGTTACAAGTAGAAAGACTTGTTGCAGTTGGAGTGCCTACTGTAACCATACAATACATGAACTGGGCAACATGTGAATCATGTTTTCTGTATAGAAGTGTCTGTACAGTAAGTTAGTCCTGATGCTTTTACGCATATTGACACTATACAGCACAGTACATTACCATATGCAGTGAAAATCAATATGTGTTAATGCAGCACAAATACTCTGTCCATATGTTGTGCCAGTACTATCATGACATGGAACTGCTGCCCACAAAAATACATCCTAAAACACTGCACTTATAAAAAGTTGGTACAGTGGAAAATATCATGGTACAGTGATGGCTTCAGTTGGCAATGTCACTTGGGCTATACTATAAACTGTGATGCATCACGATATACATACATTATAATGCATATCGTATCATGAGGAACTGGTGATACACAACCCTAAATACAATGATATTTTGATATACACCATGGTGCTTAATGATTTCCATATTTATTACAAATTTACACATACTTCACCATGCATGCTTCAAAGAATTCCCTTGGTACATGTCCAGTTGATATAATTGTGCAAACCATGTAAAAACAACACTAGGTAAATGACTCAGACACATTTTGTTGTGACTCAAAATTAATCAGTGTCTTCTAATTAAAACATGAGTGACATTAATTCTGGAAATGCACTTGTTTTCTGTTCCTCTGGGGTGTGTGTTCCTTGACTCTGTGCTGTTATCCGGGGTTTAACATGCTCTGAATGTGAAACAGGAGAGAGCGAGTATGTGAGACGTCTTCTGTGAAATGACACAGGTCTTTTGGTGCAATGCAGGCAGGAGCAGGCGGAGCTAGAGGAGTCATCAGAGGGGCAGGTTCAGGGTGGGAGGGGTTGTTTTATGACTGTGTTCCTCAAACCCCACCCCCACCCCCACCCATTTATGAAGCACAAATCACACGCACATGCATTTATACCAAATCACTCTCTCTTAACGTACACATCACAACCATAGGTCAAAGAGGAGGTGGTTACCATGGCAACAGTGTGTGGTAATGTAACATGCAGCATGAAGGGCAGAGAATCAGAGCATCAGTGATGTATCACTGTAACTCCATCCACTCCACCTGCAATGGAGGGAAACCACACAACAGAACACACAGCATAGGCTATACTGCAGCCATATGTATCATTTCGATTAAATACACTGACAATTTTTTTTTTTTAATCAAATTTAAAGTAAAAATAATGTTAATTTGTGAAATATTACTACAAAGTAAAATGAAACTGTTTTATATATA
>NW_015552558.1:1929612-1940949 GCF_001515605.1 Sinocyclocheilus anshuiensis
GCTATTTGCATGTTTTAGTAAAAAATATGTCTGTTGAAAAGGCTTTTTTTTAGCTGTCACACTGTTAAGTGTTGACATTTCCTCTATTAATTTTTTTCTTAGTGGTCCATCTCTTCCTTCTGTTTCTGAAGGCTGTTTAAAGAGTTGGTATTATTATATTATTGTCATTATAAAGTTCAGAGACACCTTATTACCATGGTTTTCAAAAGCATATTCTTATGGTAATGCCATGGTACTTTCTGTAAGAGAAAAAATCTGGTAAAGCTGACAAGCCTGATTATGTTTTATAAATGGCATGTTTTTGCTTTGATTGGGTGTCTGTTTTGCTCCCAGTGAGTCTCTCTGCAATAAAGCTGCTGTTAATGTAACATGTGCTGAGCACTGAAGTTTGTTCAACTCATCAAAAGCACGCAACATGGAAGATATGAAGCTGGTTTTATTTCAAAAACAGACTTTATGGCTCATTGAAAATATGTCAATTGCTTGGTGATCTCGTATTGATATAAGATGGGTTGACAGCGTGTTTTTGGTTTTGAGTGCGGTTAGCAGGCCTCATCCATGTGTTAGTGAGTGATCTGCGCTTCTTTCATTTGAGAGAGCACATGCATGCCAGAGATGAGTTCTCAGAGCTGGAGTATTTCCTGTCTGTGAGCCGTTTGACCCTCCCTAACACACACACACACACACACACACACACAGATACAAAGAACAGCCCAGTGAAACAATGTAATAGAGCGAGATAGAGACAGAAATGAAAGTTGATAGAGGAAGAAAGTATTATCTGAGAGAGATAACCATATAACGATAGACAGATTGAATGTGGGAGTGTATAATAGCGTCTTTATTGGGTCCAGCTGGGCTGGGGTGTGGTCATCGACTGAGAGACCCGCGGAGCTCAGAATGTAGCTACAGTCAAAGTTTCTGAGCCCGCTGCCAAACGGAGTGTGTTTCTGTGTGTGTGTACTGACTTGACTGTGCAGGAGGGCAAAACATGCTGTGGCATCTATTTACACAGAATAAGCCATTTGACTGTCCCATAATGCCTTTCGGCATAATGGCGTCTACACTAATGCCAGTACTGACACGTCTGAACATGTCCCTTGTAACGGTCGCTGTTGTGCTGGGAGTATTATGACATACTCTGGGCAGGCAGGTCAGCTGTCATACGGCATGTCCTGTTGTGTTATTTGGCTGCCTTGGGCCTGCAGTATCCCACCCCTGCCTGCTGTGCCTCAGTAAATTGCTACTTGCGTGTTAGTTGCTTCTAACCCTGCTGATCTTGCACTGTAACTGGCTTTTTCTGGGTTAATTAATTTGTTTAATTGGTTTTGCTGTAGGCCATGTTTTTTTTTTTTTTTTTTGTGATGGGGCTCTTTGTAGTTTGCCTTTGTTTTCTGATATTTTTTATTTGACCATTCTATTTATTTTTAAGCATAGCAATAGCTTTGTATAATTTTTTCTTGTTCATTGTTTCAATTAATTTTTTGGGCTTTTCACACTGCATTTAATGTCGGGTTACCTGGGGTTATAGGAGACCCTATTCTGAAGCAGGGTTAGTCTTCTTTTGTGGTGTTAACCCTGCATTGTGG
Organism: Sinocyclocheilus anshuiensis; assembly: GCF_001515605.1. Taxonomy (NCBI): domain Eukaryota; kingdom Metazoa; phylum Chordata; class Actinopteri; order Cypriniformes; family Cyprinidae; genus Sinocyclocheilus; species Sinocyclocheilus anshuiensis. The sequence continues at coordinate 1,931,202 of NW_015552558.1, forward strand.
TGCCAAACTTGTAGAGTGTAAAACAATGTTATGGCTAGATGCTTAGCAACTGACAACCAATCATGTGCCTCATATTCACATGCTTTGGACAGTCACATGCTTAACCCAGGGTTTGAGTGTGTGAAACGTCAGCTTATGAGTACCCAGGGATGTTTGTTACCCCGGGTAAATTGTGAACAGTGTGAATGTCAAAACTGAAGCAAGATAACCCAGGATTCCATTTATCGGGGTGACCCAGGTAACTATTTCATGTGTGAAAAGTAGGGCTGGGCAGAAAAATCGATTTTTCGATTAATCGTTTTTTTAAATGACGTCGATTCGATATCGATTCTCAAAAGCCGCGAATCGATCTTTTCCGGTATTTATTTCTGCACACATTTAAAACAAGATCTGATTAACGTGAACCTTATCATTAGTCTTCTCCACTAGATGTCACCCTTATTTACCTTGCGCGATGTTACAACAGAAAGCCTGTCATTCATTCAGCACTTAGCATGGCCATACGCGTGATTCACAATGCTCAGGTGAAATGCTATAGTAATACTATAAATCTGCGGAAGCATTTAATATCACGCATAAAGCGCCATGATTTCAGCAATGAATGAATGGCGGATGGCATGGCGCACGGTTTTGTTTACTACACACATACTAAAGCGCGGATGACACTCGCAGCGTTTTCAGCTTCTGCCGTCTCACTATATGATGATATGAACACGAATGTCATCTCCAGCTGCTCTGAGAGTCACTTCATTATCATTTTACCATTTCATTTGAGAAAACTACCGTCATATCACATACACAGCAGCTGCAAGTTCTTCACGGCAACCCGTCAAAATAAAAGTTTCGTTTAACGTTAAGAAACTGTCAGAATATATTACTATTTAGCAGTCTTAAGACTCAATGCTACTACTGCTAATAAATATTAATAAATCTTTATTTTTAAAGAAATAATCACATCTGTTTTCTTTTTAATTTTAACAGTAAACCTCTGTTGTGCAGCACTTTGTTTGCCAAAAAATAAAAGGGTTTAATTTTCATTTGATTAGGATAAATTTATATTTTATGCCTACATCTGATTACCAGAAAAATTAAGAACATTTTATAGGGCCCTATTATTGTTTAAAAAAGGACCCTATACAAAAAAATTAATAGGTTTAAAATACAGGCATGTGGTTCTTAATTTCTTTTTATTAATTCACCATTTGTAAACTGATGTTTACTGTTCATTTTTTAGAAATATCTATTATATAAATATATATTAAAACTATATTCACTGAATGTAATGAAAAAAAACGAGAATCGAAGCGAATCGAGAGCTTGCGAATCGAAATCAAATCGAATCGGGACATCTGAATCGATACCCAGCCCTAGTGAAAAGCCATCAGGGTTGTGTACAATACAGAACTAAATTGAGTATGCTTTGTAAATTCCAGTTCATTTCCTGAATTTGAATTGAGATGGCCAACAGGATGCAAAACTTCCATTTAAATTTGAAATGTAAAGAAATTCATATAACTAGAAAGCAACTTTTTTTAACACAAACCTTATTTGAAAGTTTAAAAATGCAAAAAAGCACTGAAGTTTTAGAAGAGAATGATGTATAGATTAACTTTTATAGCTCAGGGTGGAAGAGGACTTCCTTTCCCAGATTGCATTATCTGTGTTGGGTTCAGTAAAATTCTCTTCCTGTCATTCCAGTTCAAATTCTAATTCAACTTCTTGTGGCCAGTAGAAAAGATAGCTTATAGTTAAAATTTTTTAAAATATTAGCATTATCAGCTGAGATAGTATGAATTACCATCATGATGGGTCTATGTGCTTTTCTCAACTTTTGCTTGTCACCTATACAGTTTATATGGACTCACGGGGATTCATTATTTTTCTAAAATATTTTGTCTGTTCTTTTTTTTAATTGAAAGTAAACATAGCAGAAGACAGTAGAAAAACAAAAGAATTACACCAAAACCAGAGACAAACATATGGACAAACATACAATGTGTTATGCAGCAATACTCCCAAGCCTTCTAATGCATGTGAGAAGAAAAAGTTTGTATAAACAAATAATAATAACAGTAGTAGTAGTGGTAATAATGATGATAATAATAATAACAATAATATATTATGCAGATCCAGTATGTACACATTACTATTATTGATGATAATTAGAGCCCGACCGATATATCGTTTTGCCGATATTATCAGCCGATATGAGCCTGTCGCCGATATATCGGTATCGGCGAACCAAACTACGTGTTACAACTAACACCCCGTTACTTTGTGCATCGCATTCATCGCAAGTTTATTGTTAAATTGTTAAATGCCCTTACATATCTCTGTCACCATTATAAGTGTTTGATCACCTTTTACTCCCTAATATCGGTATCGGTATCGGCCCCAAAAAACCCATATCGGTCGGGCTCTAATGATAATGTAAAGAAAAATATATGTAAAGAAAAAGGAGAGAGAAAGAAATATTTTCCCCAATTTGAATATATGTAAAATTCAAAGTATAGCAACTCATTTTGTCCCCTTTTTTCTTTTGTTACCATTGCTGTCACCACCGCCGTCTTGAGAATAGAGCTTATACTAAATATATATATATATAATAAAAAATACATTTCCATATCTTTAATAGGGAAAAAATGAGGAGGGAGAGAACAAAGATATACTGAACAAAATTATAAACGCAACACTTTTGTTTTTGCCCCCATTTTTCATGAGCTGAAAAATAAATTGTGCAGTTTTACTGTATTGAGGGGTCCGGGGGCGTCCGAAAACCAGTCAGTATCTGGTGTGACCACCATTTGCCTCACGCAGTGCAACACATCTCCTTCGCATAGAGTTGATCAGGTTGTTGATTGTGGCCTGTGGAATGTTGGTCCGAAGTGCTCACTAACACAGATTTAGACAGATTTGTGAACAATATTTGAGAGAAATAGGCCTTTTGTGTACATAGAAAAAGTCTTAGATCTTTGAGTTCAGCTCATGAAAAATGGTTTTGCCTTTTGCTACTTTTTATTTGACAAACTTAGTAGAGAGCATCAGGAAATGATTTGTCAGGAGAGGGGAATTCAGGATTGAGCCTTTATCATCCACATTAGCACAGTGTTTCAGTTTCTGTAACACATCTGTGAACCACTACATCACAGTCATGACAGGCTTTAAGATTGAATTATACATCACAGACATAACCACAACTTTCCCAAAAGTTAAGCTTAGTGGTTTATGTTAGAATATTTTACTGTTATGAAACCTACAGTTGCCTATGGGGGATTTCATTTCCTACCAACCAAATTTGTATCAGCTTTTGATTAGGTTAAATTAGGTAATCACTCAATGGACACTTAAAGGGATAGTTCACCCAAAAATGAAAATTCTGTCATTAATTACTCACCATCATGTCGTTCCAAACTCGTAAGACATTCGTTCATCTTCGGAACACACTAAGATATTTTTGATGAAATCTGAGAGCCTGCATAGACAGCAAGGGAACTACCATGGTCAAGGCACAGAAATGTAGTAAGGACATCATTAAAATAGTCCATGTGACATCAGTGGTTCAACCGTAATGTTATGAAGCTACGAGAATACTTTTTGTGAGCCAAGAAAACAAAAATAACTTTAATCAATGATTTCTTATTTTCCGGGTCAGTCCTCTGCCATTCACGCCATTTTGTGTGAACTATCCCTTTAAGCCCAAAGTATAGGCCTACTTCAGTTTTAACATGAGCACTAGCATATGCTTACAGTCGAATGTATAGCCTTTAAAAATGTATGTCATTTGATAGTGTACATGAACACAGGAACTTGACATACGTGCACTAGAAAGTTTAATCCCTGTCCGTGCCTGCGCTATTTTTCTTCAGAAGTTATGATAAAAAAATTAAAAAGTCAGCATACTCATTTATACTAGAGTTGTGGGTATCTTAACCCTCCACACAAGCACTTGTCAATGCAGCCATCTATTGTTGTTCCCATCATGAAGAGTTTGTTTCTTTTTTTGACTGTGAAACAATGAGCGGGGTCAGTGTTGCCACCTCGTGGACAAACTAATTAGTGCAAAAAAGATTCAAGGTGCATGTGTGATGTACAGAGAACACACTGTTAGAAAAATGTATCTGCGCACATACAGTATGCATACTATGCTGATGATTACATTTACTTAATGCACACTGTATACATACTCCAGTGTATAAAGACGGAAGTATATTTTGGGCTTTAGGCTTTAGGATCAGAGGGTTTGTTGAAGCAATAGTAATAGTGACGCTTCCTTTGGTAAACGTTACTGAAGTGAAGTGACATGTGGCCAAGTATGGTGACCCATATTCGGAATTAGTGCTCTGCATAGAGTCCGACTCTCTAACCATTAGGCCACGACTTCCCATAAAAAATAAAGAGACTCATTGGAGACTGAGACCCATTGGGAAGGGCGAGAGAGCCAAAAGGTACGCCCAACATGGGGCTCTAACCCACGACCCTGAGATATTACTAATTAATTAATATGCGGTGTATCTTGGCGACTCCCATATAATAGACGGATTGCTTCCCCTCACAGGTATATGACTGCACATTCCTCCCTGACTTCTTTCCTGAATTAGTGGTTTAAAAGCGGTTATTGGACGTATTGGGTCATCAGGGAGTGAGTAAAAGTTGTGTGGTTTGGTCTGTGTGTGTGTGTGTGTGTGTGTGTACATGAACCACTTGTATTCTCTCTCATTCACACAGCTTTTTTGTCCTTCATTTCCTGTTCCTCTAATGTGGTCGGAACTGTGTGAAGAGTGTTTCCTAAAATCAACCTGGTGCTCTCATGACTTTTGAGCTCCCTTAAAAGATTTGCTTACTTATTGTTCCTCCACCTGTGCTGTTATGTTTAGTTTTTCATCCTGGTCTGTTTATAAGGGGAATTACAGAAACTGAAGTAATGGCAGGCATCAGGTGTGATGCAGGTGTGGGAATGTACGTCCTCTTGTGTAGCGAAACTTTTCCTGACGGATCACTTTAAGCTTAGAGTACACACACACAGATCCAGTCGCTACATTCCACTCGGCATATCTCACTAAGGGCCCCAACTGCTTTTAATCATGTGGGTCACGAGGCGGCCCAGCTGCTTTAGGTTTAGGTGGGACAGCGGAGGGAGGGGGAGACCCTAAACTCTAATAGTGAACATATTTCTCTAGGCCCAGCCCTCTTCTCCATATGACTTCACCCTCCGCTGAGACCATGCCTGAGCGCTGTCAAGAAAGGGAGAGTTTGCCTCAAACAGGTCTGTTTTTCACTCAGACCACTTTAAGTGTTGACGTAAAGGACTCTTTAGGTCAATGAGGAATGATATTTAACTGTTATCATTAGAGCCCGACCGATATATCGTTTTGCCGATATTATCGGCCGATATGAGCCTGTCGCCGATATATCGGTATCGGCGAATATGCCGCCGATATGAACATTTTTTTACAGAACATATAACGCAGATAAAATGCTTGAAATGGTGTAATTACTTAGTTTGGCCAGTAGAGCGCGCTCTATTGTTTGCTACTGGTGACCTAGATTAAACGCTTTAAAGCTTAAGTCTATGGAAAAACATTGGAACTTTGAATGGCCATATCTCCGTAATAGCGCGTCGAATCCGCACCAAATTCGGGGGATCCCTTCAGCTCGAGGAACCCTCTCGAACGCGAATCGATTGTACGTCTACAGGCCCTTGGATAATAAAGTTTATTGTTAAATTGTTAAATGCCCTGCCTCCATTACGTATCTCTGTCACATCATTATATTTGAGTGATCATTGCAAAAAATGTGTTTATGTATATATATTCTGTTTATGTATATACTATATATATACTGTATAGTACCAGTCAAATGTTTGGACACACGAATGGGAAAGTGTCCAAACTTTTGACTGGTACTGTACTATAATATACACAAATAATATCGGCCGATATATCGATATCGGTATTTTTTTACCCCCTAATATCGGTATCGGTATCGGCCCCAAAAAAACCATATCAGCCGGGCTCTAGTTATCATAATGGGTGTCTTCTACATGCTAATCATTGTCATGGGAACATAACAATCCATAGATGTTACCAAAAATGTAGGGGAGTGTCATTTACCAAGGTCTTAACTAGGGCTGTACGATTAATCGCATGCGATATTTAACGCGCATCTTGTCAGAAAGCCGGTTCTGTAATCAGCGGTAAATATCCATCACCTGCGTGCTTTCACATTGAGCAGCATTAACTACACAGAGCCGTTGTTCACTGACGAGCTGCGCTAAACCAAGATCATATTCACGCGATTTTTTGCTCTGCTCGTCAGAGAACAACGGCTCTGTGTAGGCTTCAACTCCTGAGAGAGATAAAAAAGAGAGAGAGAGAGAGAGAGGGAGGGAGAATGAAATAAGAAACATTTGCTTTAACATGTTTAACTCTGTAATATATATTTCTGATTTAACATGTATGCACTGTTGGGGTTGTAGAGAGAGAGAGAACCAAACAGAATAATCATGTTACTGACATCTAACTCCAAATGTAAGTATATAAGAGCAAAACCCACAAACTGAATGTTCTCTCTTCTTTCCTCAATTGTTTGTCAATCCGGTAATACTTTTGAACAACGGCTCTGTGTAGTTAATGCTGCTCAATGTGAAAGCACGCAGGTGATGGAGATTTACCGCTGATTACAGAACCGGCTTTCTGACAAGATGCGCGTTAAATATCGCATGCGATTAATCGTGCAGCCCTAGTCTTAACCTTATCATTGCAACATCATGGAGTGGACAGTCCCTCTGCAAGAGATCTGCCTCAAACATGGGAGTCTGTACAATGTAAAAAAAAAAAGCAATTAATTATGCATTAACATCTGTCAATTCCATTTGAGTACTCGATAGGCCAATAAACGAGTAGGTCAGTAAATGAGTACTCCCAGGGATATTTAGCTTCATTATCAAAATGATTTCAGGCATCACTGTGCATTTTCAAAGCCATCGTTTCACTTTAGTTCTCTCCGGTCTGGACCATATGCTGACCTAACGCTAACCAGTCAGACCACAAGATACTGCCAATGTCAGCATAACCAGAAAAAAAGAATTCAGAGTAAAAAAAAAAACTTCAAAGTCATGCCATCATCATTTTCCTGATGGACCATGGCTTTCACTACTCATACTCATCCCTACAATAAATCTCTTCATTGTTAATGTTTTTGTCAGCTGTGACTGCAGCATGCTACCCACAATGAACAATGCATTTTTTATACTTGGTCTCCAGTTTGTTATGTTACACACACAGTGAAATGCCATTGGTCCGCAAAAAGACCCAAGTTAACATTCATTTTCAAGTCCATGGTGCCCCTGTATGTGATGGATGAATTGTATAGTCTTATGGCAGCAGGTGGTGTTGCACTGAAGCAGGATGAGCCTTCTGCTGAACAGGTTCCTCATTTTATCAAGCATGTCATAGAGGAGTTGGGACATATTGTCCATGATGGTTGACAGTTTGGACACCATTCTTCTCTCAGAAACAAACTTCCAGGTTCCAGATCAACTCCAATGACCGAACCTGCTTTCCTGATGAGTTTATTTAGCCGGTTGGAATCTCCAACTCTAATCCCAGTGCCCCAGCACACTTCAGCATAGATCAAGGCAATGTCAACAACAGACAGAAAGAACACGTGAAGCATCTTGCAACATACAACAAAGGATCTGAGCCTTCACAAGAAATAAAGTCTTGTTCTTGCCTTTTTGTATTTGTTTTTCTGTATTATGTAATTTCCTGAGTTGCTCATACAGGACTCTGGATTTTTTTTTCGAAATGTAAGCTTGGGCACTGTTTTGCAGGTTACCTGGTTACTGTATTTGAACCAGTTGGCCTCTTCTGAGGGCTTATGTTACACATAGAGCATACTCTCAATCTATCAGGATTTCATCATGGAACCCTCGGACAGATTCCAGTTCCTCTTAAAAAGGCTTAAAGGATCGCTTTATTTTTTTAAAGACTCAAACTTCAGGGCACATGCTTGCTGCCAAGCTCAGGGGGAGATTTGAGATGAGGTTTTGGGGAGCAGAATTTTTGACTGGAAGATTTGCTGCTCTGTGTCCTGTCTTTATTCCGTTACCTTGAAAATGGTTCAGTTGATGTGAACTTGATGTTTCCTGTGAAGTGTAGAATTCAGAAGGGTGCTCATTCACCCCCAATTATTTTCTTTTTCCGAGCTTGCACTGGTACGGTCTTCATAGGACTATTATCTGACAGCCTATCTGGCATGTCACCAAAGTAATGGCTCAGATGAAGACCACAAGGGCTGTAGGCACCATCCGGCCCAGGTCCATTAAACATCTTCAGTGTTTTACAATGGTCTAATTCCTAAACTCTTAAGCGCTATGATTTTTTAAACACCTTTAAACAAGACAGTTATGTCTCTAAATGAACCTGCAATCGCTTTAGACAGCAATCCATAACATTAATCTGTACATTACAGTACAGTGTTTTACTTTTTTCTCCATCTTACCTTGTTCCATTATTTCTCAAACTCCATCTTAATATTGATGAAAATACAGACCAACTGATCTGAATGTGTCCATGACGGAAGCATGGGCTTTGCCTGCTACCCGCACTGAATCACTCTTGCCTGCATCCAGATTAAAGGCTGATTCTTAATCAGTCGCTCAAGCTTAACCAACCCCCCACCCAGCACGAGTGGCTGATGGTGGTCTTAGCTGGTGGGGCCATCTGGCCGTCAATCTGGGACTGCTCCGGAACCGAGAGCTGCCCTCTCCACAGTCTACCGAGTCTAACTCCACCCTGCCAAAGTCTGTGATGACTCTCATAGGACAGACCAGATCATTTGTGCTTGGGTCAACTGTTCCTAAAAACAGCCAAATAAACAAAATACACAGTGGTTTATTTAAAAAATGTACAAATACGAAAAAGTGTCATTGCCGTCTAAAAATATCAGTCTCCCCAATATATTGGTCTTTCATTTATCAGAATGCAAACCATCTCATTATTTTCCTGCTAAATGCATTTGCCAAACATCACTTTCTGTATTCTACTACATGACTGAAGGAGATTGATGATGTTCCGTGGTGCCCAAATAACTAGATTTAACAAGATCAGCCTGTGTGAAAGCTTGAGATCCTGAAGTAATCTTTGTTGATTCTGGTCCCTACTGGGGATTGACAGATTGATTGATTCATCTGGCTTGATTAAGTCTTGGTTATCTCCGCACTGCCAAGTGTCAGGCAAAGCACAGGTTTGCCGTAAATCGATTATATATGACAGAAGTAGATGAATGAGATATTGATTAAATGTCAAATACTGCTAAGAAAATTTAGTTATGTTGAATCAATGCTTTTCCACAAGCAAAATCAGAAACTGAGAGAGATAAGCTTTCTTGTACCAGAGATTTCATAGTGTGAAAACTGTAATTGTACCCAGGTGAGTACAGTTTTCAGCCAAAGAGTGAAAGAGTGACCCCCTCTTTCAACATCCTTGGCCATTCTCTCATTATAGACATTCTCTGCATTCTAAATGCCTCTTGTTTTTATTACACAATGCCAGTGCTATTTCATAAGAAAAGTAACAAAACAGAACATATTTGTTACATCAAATCCAGTGAACACATTTATGAGTCTTTGTCTCAGTCAAGAATACACTTGCAAACATACAGACATTTGAATGTGCAAGATGTCAAATGACAGCTTTCAAATATAAGCTATATAAGCTATATATAATATAAGCTATATATATATATA
>NW_015552558.1:1941328-1945244 GCF_001515605.1 Sinocyclocheilus anshuiensis
TATATCCACCAGTAGTCTGCAACTATAATCTGTGGTGTCTTGTGAGAAAGTAGAGCTCACGGTGAAGTATTTTCTGCAGCTGGAAGGCTGCTGGGATGGAGGTGCGGAGGGTTTAATGGCCTGTTCCAACCTTCATCTGGCTTTGGTCCTGATTGCATAAGCAGGACTTAAAAACAAATCCGGAACAGCACCACAGAGAGACCCCGTGTTTTGATAAATGCTACAAGCATCTGCAGACATTTTTGAGGACTGTGAAACCATATTGACATGAGAAATGGAAAAGATAAAACTATGTTTATCCAGATTCCTTATTCCTTGGTATTTCCCTTTCGGTCATTGACACAATGAAGTCACAGTGGTGGGTTTTACCAAGAACTCGGACTGAAATGTCCAGTCCAGCTCCTGGAGACCTTCTCCAGCATCCTGCAGAGTTCAGCCCCAACACACGTGTCTGGAAGTTTTTAGCGATCCTGCACACCTTGATTAGCTGGTTCAGGTGTGTTTTATTGGGGTTGGAGCTAAACTCGGAACCACAGTCACTCAACCACAGTGGGCGAAACCACAGTCACTCAACACCCTCTATAGTAACTCATAGTTACTCAAGTTGTCAACCCTCATCACAAATGAATGACTTCTGGAAGTCTTCCTTTCAAATCACCGTCAGTGAATGCCCCTTATAGTTTTATTGAGTGATGCAATGTAAACATTCTTTAATCAGGCTAAACATTTTAAAATTATTTAATCTGATGTCTGCCACTGCAGTTTTTGTTGTTGTCATCATCTTTGTCAACCATTAAGGCGTTATCAAGGATGCATCATCATAAGTTTAAAGGTGACGATGAAAATCTAACTTTTCCAGGTTTTAAGTGCTATAATCAGGTCCCCGGTGCATCTACCAACCAAGGAAACGTGAAATAGATTAACCCAATAACTTTGATTTGGTAAGCCTTTTTCTGCAAGCATCTTTTTCAAGGAGCACGTCTGATTTCGCTCCCCTAGTGACGCTGCAAATGGATCTCATTATAATATTACCGCCCCTTAATCTGTAAGTTTCCAGCCCCGGCACCGTCATTTTGATTTCGCAAGCGACAACAGTGTACCAGCTCTAATGCCATGGCGAAAGTTTGAGCAAAACATGCTAACTGTCCTGCCTTTAGCTGGACACACGAGCACAGAACACTGTTTAGAGTCCCAGCCTCAGAGGAGACAAGAGAGCAGTGGATTTATTGATTTATTTACTGTATATTGCTGCTACCACACAGATCTAAAATAAACATGCAATTTATTTCCCAGCTGTTTACCTTCACAGACATAACCGACTGTTTTTGTAACTCATGTGTGTTTTTAACATAAACTTGTGTGTGAATGAGAACTTAGTTTTGTACTCGCATGCTGTGACAGACGCTTTCTGTCCGTGTGCAGTCCGAAAAACGTATATCAGAAGTTTAAACTAATATGGTTTAAAAAGCATGATTTCAGTGCGATAAACATGATAATCAGAACCAAAACAGATGTTTTTAGCAGGTACGAGCTGTAAATGGGGGCGGGGAGCAGCAGCTCATTTGCATTTAAAGAGACAGGCACGACAAACAGCGTGTTTCTGCTTCCACTCAAAATAGGCATTTTCAAAATGATTTAATAAATGATCTGTAGGGTATTTTGAGATGAAACTTCACAGGCACATGCTGGGGACACCAGAGACTTATACCGTATTGACCCGAATATAAGATGATATTTTTTTTCTTGGAAATGCATATGAAAAAACACGGTCGTCTTATATTCAGGGTCTAGACTTTGACATGTCAATAATACACCCACAACAATAGGTGGCGCCAAATACGCATAAAACGAGTGTGCCATGAAATACACACCGGCCCTCCAGGACCGAGTTTGGGCACCCCTGCTTTAGACTATTGTTAGCCAGCTTTGTTGTTATTGTTACCCCAAACTATTATCATTAAATTTTAAAGCTTAAATAAAATATAAATATTAGATTCAAAAGGAAAAAAAGCAATAACAACAACAAAAACTTTTCACCTTGGCAATTTACTGAAATAAAATATATTTAAGTTGAAGTACTTATATAAATAAAACTGAAATGTAAACAAATTAAAGTTTAAAATAAACATTTAGAAATTGAATTTTTTCGTAAAATTACAAATACCAAAACTAAAATTAAAATGAATTGTATATAATAGTATAATACTAAAATAGTAATAATACTAAACTAAAACTAAATAACACTGGTTTGACATCAATTACTTGAAACACCATTGGCTGCAGAGGAACGTTGTCAGTGAATAATTAAAAAAAAAATCTTGCACAAAGCTATTAAATAGTTTTAAAAGACTTTACAGTAGACTAGAGAACATTTAGAGCATTTTTTAACCAAGTATACTATATAATTTAATTGTATGGGAAAATAGCCTGAATTAAAATGAAATATATATATAATAATTGAAGACAAAATGTGTTTTACTGAGAAAAAAACAAGATTTGGTTTTTAAAAAGCCTTTTTCCAAAAGGTACATCTGGGAAAAGGGGGGTCGTCTTATAATCAGGGTCGTCTTATATTCGGGCTAATACGGTATTCCATATTGTAAAAGGGGCATAATATGCCTCCTTTAATTGATCTAATATCCTATTATTTCTGTTAAGTCATCATCTTTTTGTTTTGAGTAATTTAGAAATTACTCCACCTTAATGTCAATTCTTCTATGCTTACATCTTCTCACTGGCTCCACCACTTTCTTCTCCCGAGTCACCTGACCTGACCTGACCTTAACCCTATCCTCGTGGTAAACTCCAACCTCTGACTTTCCAGCAGGGCTTCAGCTGAGCACAGACATTACGCAAAGCGACTGATTACAGCACTACAACACAGCAGACAGTAAATCAGAGCAAATCCTGCTTGGGATCTCTCTACTCAACTCTGGAGGAATGCCTCGGAGACAGTTGGACAGACAGCTCGTAAGGCCAGTGTTAGGACAGATGGGCTTGTTCAGCGATGGGATTTCCCCTACAGCCTTCTCCGCTGTCCTCAGAGAACCCTGATATTTCAGACGGGTGATATCACCCCTCTGTGGTCTCAAAGATCACAGTAACCCTCATATCTTCAGACCAAACGAGGTGGCAAGTGGAGAACTTTGGACATGTGCTTAATGATAACTTTGACAATGCTTGTCATTTTTATCACTTTAAAGGAATAGTTAGGAACTCAAAATGGAAATTCTGTCATCATTTATTTACCGTGTTGTTCCAAACTTGTATACTTTTTTTTTTTCTCACACAGAAGACAAAAGGAGATGTTGGTCATAGTTTTCCATACTGCAAAAGTTGTTGAGCTCCAAAAAAAGTGTAAGATTATTGTCACGCTTCGCTAACTGTGAGGAGCGAGGAGACGAAGGAGCGAGGAGATGAATTCAAACATATAGGTTTTAATCAAATCCAGGGAACAAGGAAAACACACGTAGCAAGAGTAGACATATACAATTCCAGACAAAGGAGAACAGAACGGGCTAGAACTCAAATAGGGCCGATAACGAGGGGCAGACAGGTGAGCAGGGTAACTAATAACAAGGAACACCTGGAACAAATAGAACTAAATGAGGACAGGAACCAGAAGGACCAAATAAGGGCAAGGATACATAGGAAGCAAAACACGGAACAGAGTCTGACAATTATACTGTTAGTTTATACAAATTTTTGCATTTTAATAGTCCTCTGAAACCATACAGTAAATTTGTGCAGTACACAGAGCAATACACATATTTGTGTGAGAAACGGACTGAAATTTAAAGGGATAGCTCACCCAAAATGAAAAACCCGTCATTATTTATCCACTTTTACAGTATGTTGTTCCAAACCTGTATGATCTGTTTTTATTACAACTGACTTTCACTGTCTAGACAAAAAA
>NW_015552558.1:1946376-1955385 GCF_001515605.1 Sinocyclocheilus anshuiensis
ATATATATATATACACAATATAAATGTACATAAGTAAGGTAAATAAAAGAATTTCCATTTTTGGGTGAACTACTCCTTTAAAACACCAGAATGACCATAACTGGCAGGTTGGCTGGAGCTCTGCAACATTAGCAGTGTGAGAGGAGAGTGGTACACACCCATCAGCTGATGGAGGTGGAGGCACAGTGTTCTTCCATGTGCCGTGGCCCAGGGTTTGTTTACATGGGGGAAAAAACACCAGTGCCGTTTCTAAGCATGCTAATTTTACTCGCAGATGCTGTGGACAGTTCAAATCACTCAATTTATGTGATCATGACTCCCCCCGCTTTCGATTTATTTTTCTTCCTTGTATAAAACTCCCCCTAATTTATTACTCTAGGTTCAGCTTTAAGGGTGTGGACCGCTTCTGTCACACTAACGGCTCCGGCGTTCTTTAGAAGATCCTGTTTCCAGCAGTCAGGACTATCGTGTAATAAACTCCACCAAAGCCCACGGCAACTGCTCTTAAAAAACAACTCAACTGGCCAAAGTCTTGTTTTCTCCAGTCTAACCCCAGCCACTTGGCTCTTTCGATATGAAGTCATCATGCTGGAAACTCTTTGAATCCAAATGTTGATGTCAACCGAGGGACCAACCAATGGCGAGAAAGACCCGAGCTTGTGCTCATGCTGGATGCTCACAGGAGTCATATGGATCTTAATCTTTCATGTGTTTCATGTATTTTTAGATTTAGGCATGTCTTTCAAAGCACCAATGAATTTTGGATCCCAGTTGTGAATATTTCACCAGTCACATAAATAGACATGGCGCAGCTAATAACATGCGTGGCATGTCTTAGCTACGGTTGTGTTCGGAAAGTCAAATTGCAAATCAGTTTCTCATGGCTGGATCATGGTGGATTTCTGGTTCATAAACAGCTGTGGAGGTTCTGTGCTACTTTGTTCATTAGCTCTGCCACATTATCTACCTCTGAGTAAGATGCTTACATCACTGTCTTAATTGAACCTGGTCACGCACTGGAGAATTAATGAAGTGAAACTTAGTTAATAGCTTTCAAAAGCAATTGTTGTGACTGTGTCTCAATCTTCACATCTGCAAGGCTGATCAGAATCAGAGCACTAAATAATATATTTTGAATATTCTTGTTAAACAAACTATTTTGGAGACCATTGACTTACACTGTAGGGTCTAAAGAAAACAAATCTGACATTTCTTGAACATTTCTTATTTTAGTATTATTTATATACTATTATAGTATTTATTATTATTTTAAAATAGCTTTTATTTTTTATGAATGTACTTTCAACTTTAGTTTTAGTAATTGTATGTGCTTTTTATTTGTTATTTTTGTTTTTATTTATTATTTAATTTACTATTTTTTAAATTTGTATTTAGCTTTAATTTTATTTCTGTTTTAGTATAAGTTGACGTTTTTCATGTAATATTAGATATTTTTCCCCTTTTAACAAAAATTATTTGAGATAGTTTCAGTTTTAGATAATAATAATACTGTTTTAAAAATATATTTTATTTTCCACAAAAGAAAGAAACTCAAACAGGTTTGGAACAGCTTGAAGAATTTTTAGATGAACTATCCCTATAAATTTTGGAGTTTCTTTTCTCACACAAAGCTGTCATATGACTTTGATAATAATGAGTCATATCGACCACTTTGATAGTGCCTTTTGGTCTTTTTTGGAGCTTCACAGTCCCATTTCAGTCCCATCTCAGTTTAATTGAATGGAAAAGAACAGCTTGAACATTCAGCAAAATACTTGTTTCTTGTATTCAATGAATGAAAAAGAACTTAAAGTTTGGCACAACTTTAAGGTGAGTTTAATAATTTAGGGATGACAGAATATTTTGTTATGTTTTTTGAGTAAATGCTCAGAGATATTTCAGCATCAGTTTGCACTGGCACTGCTGCGGTACGGCCCCTTTTGTGTCAGTGTTTCTTTTTTTTCCAGTGCTGCACATTAAAGACTAAGGCCTCTTTCAGCCCACTGGAACGCTTGAGTCATTAGACACACCACACGGCTAGCCTATACCTTCACATGTTCCTTATATTTCCAGATGTTTACGTCTCTGTTGGTTTATGCATGAATCAGGTGCTTGTGCGAATGATAAATCTGTCTGTGTTGAGTGTCTAGACACGAGTGTGTGAGTAAATTCCAATTCCAAATGAGAAATTCCAAATCAAACTATTGCATTATTTTAAATCTATGTCACCCATAAAAGCATGTTCTTCAGTTGATGAACAATATTACTCGGTGGAAGAATTGCTTATTCTTAATATTAATATAAGAATTATTTTTATATTAAGAACACTACATATCTGGATTGTATATATTGTTATTTTCTCTTTTGATGGTACTCCATTCACAGCCCTTTTCATTTTTCATAGGTTTTGTTTGTCAGATTTGGTTTAATCCCTCAGGCAGAATCTGTCTGAATGCAAATATTCTAATTATCGCCACACTCTTCGTTTGTCACAAACATATTTTGCCTTCTTTTCTGCACGGGAGCAGCTGCTGTTAAACGAATGAAAGGGTGTGTGATTGACAGCAGCATTTGTCTGTAAGTGTCTAGGGACCCGTGGGGACAATGGCAGGGCCCTTCACTGAGCAATAGCTACCACACCTCAGACCCTGCACCCCCACCATTGGACCCTTTGTTGGTATTCTCTATAGGGAACTAGGAATCTTCTCCACATCGAGATGCAGGCTTGCTTTAAAATAATAGTCCTTATATAATATAACATTATTTACAATGTACAGTTGATTAACAACATCTGTGGAGTGCTGGCGGTTACCACAGACAATAATTTTGAGTCGTCCCTCAGTTTGTAAATCAAAAAAACATTTATTTACAGTAATTCACCTATAATGGAAGTATATGGGAGAGTTGTACTGGAGGGTTTAAAAGCAAAAATGAGGAGCTTTTTTAAGCGTTTACCTGACTAATTCATTGTGATTTGAGCTGCAAAGTTGTCTAAATCATCCTTTTGAGCTGAGGCTACCTTTCCAGGTGCATGAACATCTGGTTTTGCAATACCACTGGAGTTTGTTCCATGTTAACTGTAGCTATGTTTGGAATAGCGTACTAAAATACTGTTCATACTATGCAGAAATAATAGGCTATTCATTCTGTGCACAATATGCACATTTTCTGTATGTACGGTGTAGCCAGAGAACCTGTTACTTTTGCCACAATGTGCAATATAATGTTCAATGCACAATATGGATAGTGTATCCCACAATGCATTGTGTTCAACCCTCCATTTTTAAATTAAAAATTAAATGTAATGTAAGGTTAAATGTAACATACTAGCCCTTGGGGGTCCAGATAGGACTCTGGAAAATAGAAAGGACTCACTATTCTAATGCACTGTAGCCGTGTGTTTATGCATTAATATTAATATTTTTGTATTAAAGTGCGTTTATTGTATTGTTTGTTTAGTAATTGGTGTGAAACTCAAATTGGTTGTTTCAAGACAAATTTTGGAAAGAATTCCAACAATAAAGTGTAATTAAATTGAATTGAATTGATACAAAGTAGCATACTTAGCGTACAAAATTACTTATTACGAAAATAATATATTTTAAAATAATATATTTAAGTGTGAACTGAATAAATATGTCCTCACACTCAATTGCATGTTAAAAGAAAACATGTTATAGTTTAAATTTATACTAAACACAATTAGCTGAACTGCAAAATGTAAGCATTTATGCTAAAGTGTCTTTTTCATTGAAACTTGTACATCATGTAGGCTATTTAAATATACACATCTGTAATAATGAAGTTGCAATTTAGTACATTTAAAATATAGTAACTTTAAATTAAATATCGAATAACACACTGCAGTTAAAATTATAAGCAAATACATGTGCATGTGCTTTAGTATATTAGTACACAACACACAAGTGCACTTCTATTATATTATCTGTAATTACAGTTTTTTTTATATTCTTTGAAGTACACTAAAAGTGCACATTTGACACAATTAAACACACTTCTTATTCACAAGGGATTTTGAATTTCAGTTGTTTAGCATTGAAAAATGCATTCCGTACGCTATTCTAATATTCCACACATAGTGTTTTATTAATAATGTAACTGGCATCCTTGTGCAGATCATACAAAAGTGACTGGATTGACAAGGTCATGGCATGGAAAGTTGGATGTAACTAAGGGTTTGTGAGTGATTTTGCCACACTAGTCTCATGCTCTACATTGTATAACAATGTTTATTTGCTGATAGAGTTTAACTCGTATCACTTTAATGGAATTGTCCTGTGTGTAGACCAAGCGTAACTTTTTCATGTGGCTTCTAGTGATGGTTAAAAAACCCTGAACTTTTCTAAAATGCGGTAAGAGTGTGACTCACATTTGAAAAAAATAACAATTTGAAAGATGGTCGTGTTCTTTTTTACCAAAACAGTCTATAGGTGTGACTCACTGACTCCTCAACAGATTATGTTGATGTTTGGTCTGTAGACGAAGATTTTAGGATATTGTTTTCTTTTCCTAATGTGAACGGGGAAAACCAGTGTGACTAAGCCTTCTCAGTTCAGTTATGCTCAGTGCTAGGCTAACAGAGCTTACCCAACACTGTCCTAAGTATGTTATTTGCCACATTTCAGCCACACAAACAGTTCAAAATGGCTTTCCTCATGACCAGAAATGCCAAAATATCCCTCTACCCTTGGGAATAACTTTCCCACAACTGAAAACAAGTAATATGAGTCACTATTACACATAATGGCTCGTCTGTTCATGCTATCTCACTTCCTGCGTAGTGTATTAGAGTGTGCCAGTGGCA
Organism: Sinocyclocheilus anshuiensis; assembly: GCF_001515605.1. Taxonomy (NCBI): domain Eukaryota; kingdom Metazoa; phylum Chordata; class Actinopteri; order Cypriniformes; family Cyprinidae; genus Sinocyclocheilus; species Sinocyclocheilus anshuiensis. The sequence continues at coordinate 1,951,202 of NW_015552558.1, forward strand.
CCAGGTCAGGAGGCAGGGTTTTTTGGGGGTAAAGCTGGCATATTATTGAACTTCATGTGGTTAGGGGGCTATATTAGGGATCTTGGTCTTATTCATAAGTGAGTCCAGATGCAGTCTGCCCAGATTAAATTTACCCTCAAGTCTCAGGCCTCCTGAATAGAGCCTAATCTTTCCTCTGCCTCGCTCTCGTATGAATGCCCAGGGTTCCTCGGGCTCCTTTGTGGTCGTCTTGTGGCTCTAATCTCTTGCTGCCAATCCACTCCATCCCTTTTGTCTTGAAGCATCACCCTTGTTTCTTTTGTCACACAAATCCACCTTAATAATCGGCCAATAAATCTTAGGCACCATGATTTGAATAAATAAACCTCAACGGTTTGCAAAGAATTACTTGTGTGACTACAGAAAGATTTGTATTTAAATTAAAAATTAAGAGAAATATCCAAGTTAAAGTTCACTCCAAAATCGAATAAAATAAATACATATATATATATATAATTTTTTTATCATTATTATGGGCTATTGACTAAAATGATCCCTGATTTTGGATTAATTCCACTTTTTTTCCCCTTTTGATTTTGAGGTGAAATATGACCCAGAAATTGTTTTACCATTTTTGTAAGATTCACTGAAATGTTTATTTATTTTTTTTTCTGTGGAATGAAACCCATCAGGATGAGTACCCCAAAAATCATAAGAAATAAGATAATACAATTCCCTTTTATTCAAAACATGTATTTAGGGATGAAATATGATACAGACTTTTTTTGTGAGATTCACTTACTTTCCACTTGTGCTGAACTGAAGTAAAGTGAAAGCCATGTGTTTGTATTTGGCTCTTAGTCTACGACTCGCAGAAAGTCCAAATCCACAAGCTGGCTCACTTTTTCCCCTTAGGATGTCCTCTTTACCACTAATTTGGTTTTAGTTTGCCTAGCAATAAAGGGGAAAAAAACCAAACATGACTAATAATAACAACGCCAATACTCGTACCCTGCCATGGTTACAGCATGTTCTGCTTGGCCTGGAGACTGCTAATACATTCACCCACAATCCCCTGGCAAAGCTGCTCTCAGCTGGGACATGAGGGTGTGAGGAGGCCACAGATCAGACAAAAAAAAATGTAAAAACCAAGGGAACCCCCCATTACAAAATAGTACTGTGGTGGTATAGACTTTTATCCAAAGCAACTTACATTGCACCCAAGCTATGTATTTTACCAAAAATATGTGCATTTAAAGAAAATAGTGTTCCCCACTGCCCCAGTCTTTTTGTTTGTGCCCACTGCCATGTTCATCTGATTAGAAAAGCCATTGTTATAATTGTCAAAAGTTTAGAGATATGGCTCTAGTTCAGTTTGTAATCATATATTACTGTCTTTTGTATGTGTTCAGTACATATTATAGAAGTCTGCCTCTGGTTTATTAAAGTAGCAGGCAGACAATAGCTCAGAGGGATGTTTAAACTGCTGTTAATTTTACAGGCAGTGATTCTGCGGTTAGAACGCTCACCTGCTACAGGAAGAGCTTTAATGAAACACTGCTGTCTGAAGATGATTTAGTTCAGTGCTGTCAGCTGCTCTGGTGTAACCTCCACATTCGAATTGCCTCAGTTTTGTGCTACTTGCATCTATAACAGAAGACATCAGTAGTTAAAAGTAAAGACTTGTTTCTTCAAAAGACTGGAATATAGTGCACAAGTCATATGGAACACTTTTTTAGCACGCTTTCATTGTATGTAAAAGAGGAGCCATGAACATTCTGCTAAACATCTTTTCAGTTCCACAGAAGAAAAGGGCATATGGGTTTGGAACGACATGTCAGTCAATACGCTGAAAGGTCAACAGGTCTATTGAAGTGACACACCTGTGATGCCATAAGGCTTTAACACTCTGGATTTCAAAAGATGCTCAGTGTATTGTGGTTTCTTTGAAGTGGATGCTTGTGAGCCTTTGAAATGTGCAAACATGCTTTTATCCATTTAATTGTTGAAATGCACCAACTACTGTTGACTCCCTGATTTTGTTTGACCTTGGTGACCTTCCAACTAACATATTAGATGTGGTATATTTGATATTTGATCATTAAAAAACACTTTAATTTGTGTTTCGCATATGAACAAAAGGAAATAAGGATGAGTAATGATGACAAAATTTAGATTTTTTTGGGTAAACTGTCTCTTTAATTGTACCATCCTCAATCTACTTTTTAAGTCTGTGAGTGTTAAACATGATTAAATTAAATATAAATTGACTTCAAATGAAATACATTTAGATACATATTCTCAGAAGTGACTGGAAACACACAGTGACCCAAAGAAGCTTTAGTTGTCTTCACACTCACATAATTTGGTTTCTTTTTCAAATGCAATCTTTAGGACTGACTGTTCACACTGGCATTTAGGTGATAAATTCAGATCATTGTTTGTTCAGACATTTACTTCACATATTTCTATATTTTTAATTAATTTGAAACCTTACAAATTTCTTTTTGTGAAATGTTTTGCTTGAGAAGTGTACTTCTCTTTCTTTAAATTAAATGCCGTTGGTTTTATATTTTGTATCATAACCGAATTACATTAAGTTTTTTTAGTGTAAAAAACCTTGACCAATATTATAAGTGACATCACAGCAAAGCAAGAGTCTAACCTGCTGTGATGGTCTGTTTGTTTCCATGGCAGCAGGGAGTTCCCTTCCAAGGGAACTTCAAACTGCGTTCTCTAGCGGTCGCTTTGGGGAACGCCTTCAGCGTGACCGATGTCTGAAGCATACATCTAAACACGACAATAACATTGGCTGGCAACAGCCTATGACGTCACTAAGGGGAGGCCTTGAGCTCTGCCCTGGGTTCAGGCTTCCTCAAGCCCAGCCCTTAACAGGTGAGTTCTTTGGGGTATGCAGCTCAGGCCTTTACCGAAGGGGATAATGTCACTGACAGCCGTCAGCGCGTCCCAGGGGCAACTCCCATTATGTTGGTGGTGTTGGTACTTTGTGCTCGCCTTAGTGTTTGGCATGCAATCCACTCAGCATGGCAGCGTGGGTATACCGCTCCCCATAGCGACCGCTAGAGGATGCAGTTCGAAGTTCCCTCGAAAGGGAACGCCTCAGGTTACGTATGTAACCATGGTTCCCTGAGAAGGGAACGAGACTGCGTCCTCTAGAAGCTTCGCCATGCTTCGGACGCGAGCTTCAGACGAAGAAGCGGATGACGTATTCTCCCGGCACCCTTTTATACTGTGGTCGCACCGGTAGTGAAGTCATAGGCTGTCGCCAGCCAATGTTATTGTCGTGTTTAGATGTATGCTTCAGACACCGGTCACGCTGAAGGCATTCCCCATAGCTACCGATAGAGGACGCAGTGTCTCGTTCCCTTCTCAGGGAACCATGGTTACATACGTAACCTGAGACATTCCTCCCCCTTTATTTCTATGAAATAACCTCCATGAACACACAGTGTATGGCTTCAGCCAGCTGGAATATATTTTTATTTATGTGGATTTCTTATGATGTGTCATAAACGACTAAACTGAAAGGAACTTTCAGTACTCATCCAAACGTGTTTTAATTCTTAACGTCACCCACATTAAAATGCATTTTGAACTATGACCGCTCTCTTTTTAGACTCATATGTAGTTGAACTGGAATGCTTTTTGTGTGGAGTGAAACCCATTGGGATGAACACCAACCAATACCGCAGCATGCCTTCTTTTTTTGGGCTGGTATATTCAGCGGGGATCACACAGTGCCCTCTTTGAGTTCCCTTTCACCCTGATCCTCACAAACAAGGATGCCTCACATGGCTGGACGAGTTATTTTTGTGATATGTTTTCCATGCGCAATAGTGTGAGTGAGTGCTTGTGTATGTCTAAAGGAATGTGTGTGGTAATGAGATGCCATGCCAATATAGAGGAATGAAGACGAGCATGCCATCATTGGTTTCCTGTTTTTACATTTCTGAAGGCTCTCTGTGTGTTTTGCACAAAATAGCCCAGAACATGCTTGTGGGATATAGAAAGTGTTTGTGCATGTGATTTATGGAATGAATTATTGATTCCTCAGAGGAAGTGCAGCTTTATATAGTTGTTTTGTTTGTGCTGTGTGTGATTTTGTTACATAGTTTTAAAGGGGTGGTTCACTGTTTTTTTTCTAGGCTTGATTGTGTTTATGGGGTGCAGTCTAACATGTGTTA
>NW_015552558.1:1955616-1971138 GCF_001515605.1 Sinocyclocheilus anshuiensis
GGAAATTAAGTATCAAAATATTAGATACCTTAAAAAACCTGAATAAATAGTAAATAAACATTTTCTAACAAAAAGTGCAAAGTAACAAGTAGAAAAAAAGAAAAATGCACAAAGAACTTGTATGGAGATTTTTCCATCTACAGATTTTTCCCTGACCTTCTTTTCTCTGTAAATTAAGGGTGCACACTATTGCTGGAAAACACAATCACTACTTAGCAGTCAGATGTCCATGTGCACAAAGACACAGATCCCTAAACAAGATCATATCTGCAGATTAAACATTTTTTTGTAGAAGCATTTTAAAAATTTTTAACTAGCACCTCATGACTACACCACGTTATGTACGAGACGCTGCAAAAGATACAGGCGCAAGTGGAATGCAAAAAACATGGTGACATTAATTTTTAAGTAAATATAATGGCCGATATATTGTCACCAAAAAATATTGAGGTCATGTACATATATTGCGCGATAAGTCGATATATAGATTATTGCGACAGGCCTAGTAAACAATGGCGTCGTCTATATTGCTTATCAGTTTGAGCTCGATTGAGAAGCAGAGGATATTATTAAAGAGGATCGTGCAGAACCTGTGCAAGCACGGCTTTTAATGGTAGGCCTATGTTTTTTGTTTGTTGTTGTCTCATACTTTTAGATATGCTGTTATTTGTAAATGCTACTGCTAGTTTATCAGGGTTTGTGATGTCACGAACCCGGGAAGTAACTTGTTGTAGTCCCTACCAGCTGTTTTTGTATGCATTAAACTGCCAGAATTTTAAAAGACGATATCTCCATTTGCATTGAACTTTTAGCTTCGTAACTTTGCAGATATTGTTTATGCTCAAACAGCAACATTACACACTAACTAACGTTAAAAAAGTGAAATCGCAATCAACCACCCATTTAATGCTGGGATGCTGATCTATCAGTGCACTTGTTTGAGTGCTATCTAGCCAGGATCGGCCACTGTGGGGAGCAGGTCTTAAAGCAATTCTGAGTGTCTGCTGCAGGTCTGCGTGCTGGAGGTCACATGAGCCATTCTCATGGCACTGATTGCTCATCTTTCATAACACTAAAGGGGAAGATGAACAGAGAGACTCTCACTACTGTATTAGACATGACCCTGTGGTTTATAGGAAAGCAAGCTCTGACTTAAGGGATAGTTCAACCAAAAATTTAATTTTGTCATTTACTCAATCATTCCAAACTTTTATGACATGTTTTTGAACATAAATGGAAATACTTTGAAGAATGGCTATGCTGCTATCCACTCAGTATTTATACCTGCCTCTTTAACGGGATAGTTCACCTAAAATGAAAATTACCCCATGATTTACTCACCCTCAAGTCATCCTTGTATATGACCTGTATATGACTTAATTCTTTCAGACGAATACAATCGGAGTAATATTAAAACAATGTCCTGGCTTCCAAGCTTTATAATGGCAGTGAATGGCTGTTGAGATTTCATTAGTGAAATAGAAGTCCAATAAAGGGCATCCATCCAGCATAAAAAATACTCCACGTGGCTCCAGGGGTTAATAAAAGTTTCTTGAAGTGAATTGATGCATTTGTGTAAGAAAAATATGCATATTTAAAACTTTATAAACCATAATCTCTAGCTTCTGCTAACTGTTGTACACGTGTACACAAGAGAGTGGCGTTTCAGCAGATGACATAGGACGTCGTAAGCTCTGGTGAGAAGTAACGAATGCGGAAGCCGTGTGGAGTACTTTTTATGATGGATGGATACACTTTATTGGACTTGATTTTCAACAGCCATTCACTGCCATTATAAAGCTTGGAAGAGCCAGGACATTTTTAATATAACTCCAGTTGTAGTTGTCTGAAAGAATATAGTCATATGCAACTAGGATGGCTTGACGGTGAGTAAATCATGGGGTAATTTTCCTTCTTGGGTGAACTATCCCTTTAAAGCTTAGATTTTTTGAAGTCTGCTTTGATTGGTCAACTGGCCAATCTGTTGTGATTGGTCACCTGCTTAGAGTGTGTACATTGTAGCTGTAACGCCCCATTCCATAATCAAGATTTAGTTATGAGATTTAGGCTTCATGAGTAGCTATAAACAGTATTATATCTATGGTAAATATGACGTTGATATTGGAAGGCCTTAAAGGGATGGTTAACCCAAAAATGAAAATTCTGTCACTAATTACTCATCCTCATGTCGTTCCAAACCCATAAGACCTTCGTTCAGATTCAGAACACAAATTAAGATATTTTTGATGAAATCCGAGAGGTTTCTGATCCTCCATAGACTGCAAGGGTCCTACCACGTTCAAGGCCCAGAAAGGTAACAAGAACATCAACAAAATAGTCCATGTGACATCAGTGGTTCAACTGTAATTTTATGAAGCTATGTTCTACGTCAGCAGCACCACACGCATACGTCGTGGTACTCTCGATAATGGCGGAAGATGTTAAATAAAGTCGTTATTTTTCTTTTTTTTGTGCACTGATTATGCAAATGTATAACATGGTGATGTAGCTAAGTCACATAAATAATGGCAGGACTACAAACAAGGCATTTCAGTCAAGTTTTTTTCTGCTTGAGAGATTACCTTTGTGTTTTGTAACTTTGCAGATCATTTACAAGCACAAACAGATATATTACACACTAAAGATAAAAAAGTCTTAGTTTTTCATAACCATTCTCAGTGGTTCCCAACCCTGCTCCTTGAGTACCCCTGACTTTTATAATTCCGCTGTGGATGCCATCTTCTGGTGAGAAGTGTGTTACTCTTCTGTGTAACAATTGCCTTTCCAATGCTAGTATGTTCTAGGTGACTTTCAGTGCATTGTTAAGTGGTTGCTAGGGTGTTCTGTGTGGTTGTTTACTGACCCAAGCCAAAAGAGCCTACCACTAAGTCTGTTCTAGCCTTGTAAATCGTAAGTCAGACTCACACTATTATCATTCATGTTCTGTTGCACAAATGATTCAGGATGAGTTACATCCCAAATTCTCAGGGTTAGAGGTACATTTGAGACAGGCAGTATAGTAGCTTTGCATTTGAGCAATGGAGAACAATCAAATAAGAAACATTGTAAGTAAGAAGAGAAAGGCATCTTGTCTAGCGCAGGCAGATGTTTGTGCTTGCGGTACACTGGTTTGAACTCTGACGGTCTCTTTCCCTGCTTCACTCTCTCCCTGACGTGCTTCGTGTCTCAATGGAAACCTCATGCATGTGCACTCCTTCCCACTCTGAAAGAGAGAGGAAGAGAGAGAGGGAGGGATTGCAAAGAGCAAGAAAGAATCACATCATCAGAAGATCAGCAGAGGAAAGCAGTCATAGCAGGGACCAGCAGGCTTTGCCATGCTCACTCAGAGGAATGGGGCGTGTACCGACTGCTTTCTGCCCAGGAAGGACGGCTCAGACCAGATGGATGTTCCGGGGTGTTCCTGCGCAATAGGGGACTGTCCCTGGGATTGTCTGACAGGGGTAGACGGCTGTTTATCGGACACTTCCTGCCTTTGGTTCCAGCTCCTGGCCAGGGCATACTGGGGGGATGTGGAACTGGGGCTTCGGGAGGCCCAGAAGGGCGTCTCTTGGCGAAAATTGAAGAAGACATCTCAGATGAACTGCATGCGGTCTTGGGTAAGGATCTGTGGATCTGCTGTAGGTTAAGAGTAGCAGAACTAAACAGGAGAAGATGGGTTCATTGTGACAGTCTGGTGCTGCAGCGGGATGGAGGGTTTTCACATTGGCAGAGGCTCCCAGCGGCATATTGAGTTACGCGGGGCTGAGTGGGGTGAGGAGATGGCTCTCAGGAATGCATTGTGCGTCACTGATGTCCAGGGTGGTTGGTTAGGTCTCCTACATTGAGCCAACATGTATTTTTCACAGCAAGAAGACTGTGTGTACGTGCCCTGGTTTCACGTTTCAGTTATTGTTCCTATGTAAGCAACCGTCCGAGTAGAGCAACCTTGGGATTGAACAGACTTTGGATGGGTAATTGCTCACATTTTTAACCTAACCCAGTGGATAATTGTTTCACTTGGATAACAGAGTTGTGGCTAAGTTGTTTTTATGTTTGGAAAAGTGTGTGTGTTTGGGAAAGCAAGATATTTCTGTGTTTGCAGGGAGCTCCACTGTGGCTAAAGAGTGACTCACGCTTGCCATAACTACAGGACGCACATGCATTTTGTCATGACAACATTTGCAAGAAAATGTTTGCTTAGAGGTTGCTCTGTCACATCTCAGGAGACTTCCCTGAAATGGATTTAAGTTTTTCATTTAGCTAACTATCAACCTTGTCTCAGATGTTTTGCCTTACGTTCCTCAAGAGAAATAAAAAATAGACAGTTGAGACAGTTGTTGACAGTAGGGGAATAGAGCTATAAAATGAATCGTTTGGTCTTTGAAGAATTTGATGAAGAACGTTTGAGTTCATTTTGAGATAAGTTTTTGGTATACGAGTTTGAGACCATGTTAAGATTTTTTTTCAAGAGAAATATAAAAAACAGGTGACATCTGAAACCGTCAATGTAATCGCATTGCTTTCTAGACAAACAAATGAGATCCTCCAGATTGGAAGGCTGAACCATAGCTTGGCTAAATTTGTCATGCCAACTTTTCTGGTATTACAAGTCCCAATGTAACTGGAACTTAAAAAAAACAGATGCTCGTGCTAGTGAAATCAGAGCATGTGATTGGATCTTAAATGTAACCAATGACCAATGGGATTGTGTGTATTATTCATGCTCTTTGATGGACTGGATGGTTTGTATGATGCTGTTTCTGGTGAGGAGGAGTCTCACACAGGGCAGCCATTCACTTCTCTTGGACTTTCCGCCATTCAGACGAGAGCTTTTTCCAGATGTATAATTTAACAGGTTAAATTTAGCATTGGAAACAGGGTTGTGTGCCCACCACATAGAGAATATGACTGGTTAATGGTAGGGAAATGAAAAATGAAAGGCAGAGGAATGTTGTGATGTTATAGTGGGTGTTTTTGGAAAACCACGTGTATGATTCAAGGTAGCATTCATAGGTGGACCTTCACATAACTATAATTATACGGAATGATTCCGTATAAAAAAAGTTCCGAAATTGAGCTCAAGAATATGTTGTGTGAAGAAATCTAGACTAATACCTGTGAAAATGTCTCACTGTTTGTCAGTGACTCAAATAATTGAACAAGAAGGATGTGTAAAATCATACAGAAATCACTATGCACAAGATGCATATTGCTTACTACACTACATAGCCTACTAGTATGCTAGTTTGCCATCCCAAACTTCTCTACCCATTTCTTTGTGAGATTTTGCAGTGGACTGTGTCCAACACTGGATGTAAGTGATTTAAATCCCAGTGATGTCATTTTCAGGCTCAGTTATGTAAAAGCCCAGCCCAGACTCTAGAGACGTCCACAGCTGTCTGTACCTGAGCCCAGCCACAAGCTAAAATACATCCATTCCCTTATAATACATCCATCTCCTGCAGGGCTAGACCACAGTCTGGTCTGTTTGGCAGCCAGAGTGACCCAGAGTCAGTGTGGTGTTGTCAGAGCCCACCACAAACACAAACCCTGTGACGGAATGGGATTCTACTGCCATTATTTGGCATGGGGGAAGTTGTGGCCTAATGGTTAGAGAGTCGGACTCGTAACCCAAAGGTTGCGGGTTTGAGTCTCGTACCGGCAGGGATTGTAGGTGGGGGGAGTGAATGTACAGCGCTCTCTCCCACCTTCAATACCACGACTGAGGTGCCCTTGAGCAAGGCACCGAACCCCCAACTGCTACCCGGGCACCGCAGCAAAAAAATGGCTGCCCACTGCTCTGGGTGTGTGTTCACGGTGTGTGTGTGCACTTTGGATGGGTTAAATGCAGAGCACTAATTCCAAGCATGGGTCACCATACTTGGCCACATGTCACTTCACTTCACTTCACTTATTTCATACTGTAATTGACACACATTTCCTAGGAGGATACGGAGGACGGCCTGACATCACCGGCCCAGATGCTACAATGTGACATAACCAGAAGAACGTTAGTGATATGGGTGTCAAAAAAAAAACACAGATTGTGTCGTTATGTACATACAGTAGGCCTATGTGTTGGTCATTGATCATAGGAAAGAAATGTCTGAGTTGACTCAGAGCATTTTCTGTGTGACCGTCATTGTCATGGCAGATATTTGAGAAGTGTAAAATCATGTCAGCGATGCTTTATAAACACTCACAGGATACTCTGTTTCTATACCTTCTGCCCTTAAGAGAAACCCATTGTTTTCAGATACCATATGAATGACATGATAACAAGGCACAGGAGCTCTGTTCCAAAACTTAGTGAGCTGCCTTGCTGATTTTTAAGGCAACAATTTAACCATCTAACAGCGTGTCGAAAATTAAACACATGGGAGACTTAACTTCACAGTTAATTAATATCGAGTCAGATATTAGCATGTTGCTAAGCTAATGATGTGGTACACTAATATGCATACAAATACACAGTTAAACACAGTAAAACTGCATTTAAATGTTTTTATCGATACTTACAAATACCATGACCAGTTGCTAGTGGTACAGAAATTTATTTTGAACTCTTATGAACTTCTTGAATGGTAGCTTGTTTCCTGGGTCTCATGGTTTGTTCATGAGTAACAGTTCATCTGCATTTCCTGGTCATAATGCAGTTCAATGCCTGTGAACATCATTTAGAACACTAAGAGTCTCAATGTGAGTGCTGATGTGCCAGGTTAAAAAGGCAAAGGTTTTGCTGCTGCATTGGGACAGAGAGTGCTTTGTGCAATGTTTAGATTCTTTCCGTTCTTTTTCACTCTTACTGATTACCATGTCGGTTTTGGGTCAAGCAGATTAGGAAAGACCCTCTAGAGATCATATTCTTTAAATTCTTTTGACCCTTTCTTGATTTGACAACAGTATTATACTGCACATGTGGCAAAATAAAGTGCAGAACCATTTGTAAATTGTGAAAAGAGAAGTGCTCTTCATTCATATGTGAGACGGGTCAGTTGTCACATTATGACAAGGGTCAGTAACAAGGATTGTGCTCAAATGTCTAATCACACAAAAGCTTGTTCTCCTTAGTGATGTTTTTTGTGACTTTTATCCTCCAGGCTAAAATTTTACTGTCATCATATGTTGTGTAAACAATAAAACAATGGCATATTCCTACAACTATAATGATATATGGTATATTTGAACATAATTTTTTTTTTAAAGAAGTCTATGTTTACCAAAGCTGCATTTATTTGATAAAAATGCAGTAAAAACAGCAATATTGTGAAATATTGTTACATTTTAAAATCAGTGTATTCTATTTTAATATATTTTAAAATGCAATTTATTCCTGTGATGCAAAGCTGAATTTTCAGCAGCCATTACTCCAGTCTTCAGTCTCACATGATCTTTCAGAAATCATTTTAATATGCTGATTTAAATATTTGGTCAGTAAACATTTCTTATTGTTATCAATGTTATCAGTGAGGAAATGTGATGCACTACCATTACAAAGATAAAAAAAAAATGTTTTACATTTATTCTTTAAAACTGTTCATCAAATAATCCTGAAAAACATATCATGGTTACCATAATGGTTACCAAAATCTGTAAACCATTATTAATATTTGAGCTGGTTTATGTTTATACAGAAAGTTACTTTCAAAAATAAACCTGCTTTGAAAAATATTCACAAATGAAAAAAAAGTGTAACCATTATCCAAAAGTGCCTATACTTTCAATTTTAGTGGTTTAAATAGAGGGAAAAAAACAAACACTTTTTTGAATATGTGTGTAGAGAGTTGTTCTGTGAAATAATAAATAATTGTTCTCTTAACCTTAAATATATATACACGGCCTACTGTAAGCTGACTCAAACAGGTTGTGTCGATGGGCGGTTAAATATCTGAATAATGGGAACTGTAAGAATTGAGCTTTAGCATAAATGTAGGGCCTTTGAGTCAAAGACTTCACCTCAATTTCCTCTGAGTGGATTGTCTCTGTAATTAGTGTGCTGCCACTTTGGATAAAAGTATCTGAATGACTAATTAACAGTGTTTGTTCTCTTTCTCAGGCTAAACAAAAGGATGGTTGTGAGTGCAGCGAGGCATCGGCTCTGTCTCCGGCCGCTGAAGAGGAGCACTTCTCATGGCCGGGGCCTAAAACATTGCACCTACACCGTACATCTCACGGCTTTGGCTTCACTCTCCGTCACTTCATCGTGTACCCACCCGAGTCAGCCGTGCAATCCTCTCTCAAGGTCAGCCCACAGCAAACATACAATGAAGTGCATTCCAGATCATTGGGTCAATTGGTTTTGTCAGTTTACTTCCTCTCTAAACATAATTTAGCTTCAGAGACTCTGGCAGAGACATGCTTAAATTGAAATGCTTACCTTTAGTGCTTTTCCTCATACACTAATAGGGAAATGTATGATGTTTGCATCTCAATCAGGGAAAAAAATAGCATCTACCGGGCCTCATAACATGTAGTGCTGCTTTATGTGTTTCTCAGCATTTCTCAATGTACTCGACTGTGGGGTGTAGAAATAAGTATCTCAGCATATTCCACTGCAGTGTTAAAGCTGTGCAGTCTCAAAAGTGCTATTTCTGTCAGCTTATCCAATTTTTATGGGAACCTATTGGAAACGCTCGTCAGCTGCTGTCAAGCCTGTTGTAAACTATATGCCACATTATGAGATACTTTTGGAAGCAATGAAACACTGAAATAAATTTTTATACTGAAACCAAAACATTTTCATTTAGTCGAAAACTGAAAATAAAGTGCATTTAATCATTGGTTAATTAATCAAAAATATGTAATAATCAGCACTCAAATAAAACTGAGTTGTATAACATTTAAATTGCACATAAGGCAGTTTTTATATCAGTGGTTTAATGATATAATTATGTTTCTACTCCAATTCATTGCAATATAAACTGATTGTAATAAAAGCTTGATTTCATGACAGATTTAAATTGCATTAAATAACGACGTCACTGTAATGAATATGTAATATAGTGCATGCATTTTGCAAATACTACCGTTATTTAACTAACGAGTTATGGACATTGAAATGCTTTACTGAGGATTGGTGTGGCTATAGAAATCTATCAAGTCACATTAAAGAGTGTCAAATCATTTGAATTTTGACATACATTTCAAAATGTTGTTATAAAATTGACAAAATGTGAAAACTGAGACTATGTTTCATATCAGAAGTAGCGAAGAACAAAGCTTATTGCAATAATTGTATGACATGTGCGTTACAAATAATGTTTAGTGAAGTTTGTTTTCATGCATCAGCTGAAAACTAGATACATTTTGTATTTAAGAATCTTCATTGGTTCATCAAAATGAAAGTCAATTAAAATTGAGAAATCAGTATTGTCAATCCAGTCCCAATGTACACAGTTTCGGTCAATGATTTCAGCCCTCCAAAACAGTTTTGGTCAAAACCAAAAATGTGTTTTTGGCTAAATATTTTCTGTTGCCAAAATTTTGGTGCATCATTTGTAGGTAGTTAGTTCTACTCAAAATTCTGGTTCACTTTATTACGAAAGAAACCATCTGACCAACATGTAATGTGACCAACCACTGTTTTCGTAGTTTTTAATTGCCATTTGTGACCCTGGGCCACAAAGCCAGTCATAAGGGTCAATTTTTTTAAATTGATTTATGCATCACCTGAAAGCTGAACAAATAAGCTTTCCATTGATGTGTGATTTGTTATGATAGGGCAACATTTGGCCGAGATACAACTATTTGAAAGTCTGGAATCTGAGGGTGCAAAATATTGAGAAAATCACCTATAAAGTTGTCCAAATTAAGTTCTTAGCAATGCATATTACTAATCAAAAATTAAGTTTTGATATATTTACTGTAGGAAATTTACAAAATATCTTCATGGAACATAATCTTTACTTAATATCCTAATGATTTTTGGCATAAAAGAAAAATCAATAATTTTGACCCATACAATGTATTTTTGGCTATTGCTACAAATAAACCTGTGCTACTTATGACTAGTCACATTTATATTATTTAAAATCTAGTTTATTATCTGTAAGATCTTCAAAGTTGTTGAGCATAGCATTTCGGTACATTTTAATCATGACTTGCACACTAGGCAAACTCCTAGAAGTTGCATCAGGTCAGCCATTTTTGTATGTAGTATGCATCAGACAGTGAATGAACTGTGGGTGGTCTATGAGCATGGGGTCAAAAGATGAGTCTAACCCAAAGTGGACAGTAGGCTGCCAAGTCTCCTCTTCTGATGGCATGCCTGTGGACCATTAACACACCATCTAATGCATCTTGCTCACAAAAATGGCAAATACAAGCTGCAAAAAAAGTTGGGGTCTTATCTGTTTGTCTAGATTTAGACAATTATTGTATATCTGGTTGCACAGATTTACGTGGAAAAGTTCCCAGGCTGCTACAATAAGCACTTCCAAGGAAGAACTAATCACTGGATTTGCCAGGTTTGCCAAGATAGAGGCATCAAATCAAAGATGTTCAGAATTTAGTTTGAGACACCTATTGACACACGGTTTATCCTTGAGCCCTCAGTATTTCAGATTTTCAGATTGTTCTGCTCCTAAACATAAATGGATGATTAACACGATGTTGGTCAGAAGGCTGTTTTGTGGACACACTAAGCTATGAAGCTGACCTGACTTTATGGCAATAGTCAAAAAACGACATGATCCCCTTAAAGAGATTAAAACGCTCTGTTCTCTCACCATCACCAGCCGGCGGTAATGGAGCATCTAGATAATGCTGTCACCATCAGCTGCTTCAGATACTGCTTCCTTACTGTTAGCAAACATGTGATTCACAGTAATCTGTTTGACACATAAAAGTGAGATTACTTTTTCTTGCAACATTAAACAGCTTTTGTAACGCATTTAACTTCAGTAATGTTTCCAAGTAAAACAAACTGTTGGGTGGCCGGACTTGATCCATCCAATAAGATTTTATTGGATTAGGATTTTTAATGCTATTATACATTTTTAATAAAATTTTCACTGTTCAAATTAATAATTTCATGATGATCATGTGACAATGAAGACTGGAGTAATGACTGCTGAAATTTCAGATTCCCCATCACAGGAATACATTGTTTTTATATTAAATTGTAATAATATTTCACAATATTTTCTTTACTGTATTTCCATCAAATAATTGCAGCCTTGATGAGCATGAGATAATTCTTTCAAAAACATTAAAACATCTTTGTGACCCCAAACTTTTGAACAGTAGTAAATTTTTAATGTATGAATGTATTTATTTATTTTAATTTGTTGTCACTTTAAAGTTTTCTGGAATGTTTAACTAGGTTTTAAAAAAGTGCTCAAATGAAGGATCTGAGACTAAATAACATTTGTTCACAGACTTATTTATTAATTGTCTCAGTAGGATTATACTTCAAATGGAACGTGATTCCAGTCCCACAAAGCTCTTGATTTCATGAATGTCTTTGAAACATTTTTAACACTCTTTTATCTTCTCTTTCTTTCAGGATGAAGACAATAGCAGCAGAGGTGAGTTTAACCGTTCTGTGATCCACCTTCACTGTGCTTGTTTATTTAAGGCTTTTCTCTGAGACATTGAACATGGCTATCTTGGACTGACAAGATCATAGCTAGCAACAAGATAATCACTGCAAGAATAGCCATGTTAATGATTTTGGTCCAGATCTTTTCTTGGAGAAACTAGATTCATGCTTCATAATAGTGGGTCGGAGGTTCTCATAAATTCAGGTCTATATCTGCTGTGTCTGTCACAAACTTCAGAGTGAGGTTTTATCTTCAGTGGCCTGTGTCTGACCTTGCACCATGTGAATTGCTGGGAATCTTTAATGCTCGCTCCCGGGGCAGGAAAACTCCCAGCTGGCAGTGCAGCGTGCTCTCTGGCGGTTGATCAGCTGCGGGCTGGTGTTTGGTTACTGCAGAGGAGTGTCATGACTGTTTTTGGAGTTACAAATCATGCAAAGTAGTAGAATGTACACAGGTCTGTTTTCAGTAGAAAAACAGCAGAATAAAGATCAGAAGCTGTGAAGTGAACCTGAGGTTTACAGGAGTGATTTAACTATAAGAAAGAGTGGGGCTGAAATATACATAGTAGAGCAAAGTGCGTATGTATATGTACAGTATATGAGAAGAGGGTTGCAAATGTTTGATTTTCACAGTGTTGGAGACCCTGGCAAGGTCTGACCAGATCTGTACGTTTTGTTGGCAGTTTCTTTCTCAGTCTTTCAGTGTTAGACCTAACATCATGTCCTAACCAGGGCTGGTTTCCCATTCAGTGACATAACTCACTGCTTAACTACCATAGTATGATGCAATGCGAGAAATTAACTAGCTAGTTGCGACTGTTTTCTGAAACTACTGTATAGTAACATGGTCACACCTCATTTGCTTAAACATTTGTTTCAACAGTATAGGGCTGTTGTTAATTACGTTAATGATTGCAATTAATGTCAGATAGTTATTTTACACAAAACAACTGAAAAAAAAGATTTTTTTTAAATCACGCTTACATGCAGTATGTAACTGTCACACTCTCGTAGGCTATATATGCAGTTCATTTAATCAGCATCATTCAAATTGGCACTGATTGTTGACACACTAAGGCCTCGTTTAATCTAGTGCGTTTTAGTTTTAAAACGCATAACTTTTGCTATGGTTACGCCTGTCGTTTACACTTCCGGCGTTTTCAAGGTCGACTTTTGAAAACGCTGCAGACCCCGCTTTAGTTTGAAAACTCCGGGGTTGCGTTTCAGTGTAAACGGAGCAAAACAGAGACTTTTGAAAATGATAGAGTGGCTGCCCACATTCGCTCTGCGTACCATTGACGACCGTGTAAACAATGACAGCATGCTCATTGTTGTAACCATAGATATGTATAGGTAGATTCCCCATTCGACCACTCCAAGCACAAAGAAGCTATCTAAATAATAGGGAATCTACCTATACATAGCTATGTTTGTACCTGCATGAATGGTCATGTGACATACGTTTTCGGTTGTGTAGTGTAGACGGAGATCGTTTCTGAAATGCAGTGAAAATGCCAGTGTAGATGAGAATCGTTTTCATTTTAAAACGCCATTTTAAAATGAAAACGCACTACTGTAAACGGGGCCTAAAATATATAGCTTGAAATTTGTATATATTTAACTGAAATTAAAGATATAGAATGTACTGCATGTTTGCATGTCTGCTAAGATGATCATGATCATGTAAGTCCACATGTCGTACTAACAAGAAACGTACTCGGTTACAAACGTAACCTCGGTTCCCTGAGATACGGGAATGAGTACTGCATCTTGCTAGACGCTATGGGAAAAATTCCTCCTGAACTGAAGCCTTTTTCAATCACGCAGTGAAACTGCACGGCCATTGGTTCGTGCAGTATATTTTAAAAACGAACCAATGGCTCGGCAGCGGTGCTGCACACGAACCAATGGCTCGGCAGCGGGGCTGCACGAACCTATGGCCGCGAAACCCGCCAGAATGGGCGGAATCATCTGGCTATATAAACGGCCGCTTCGCCATAGGATTCAGGTTACTTCGACTGAAGCGATTCTCAGGGAACTGAGGTTACGTTTGTAACCGAGTACGTTCCCTATCGATACTACACTCGTACTGCGTCTTGCTAGACGCTATGGGAACAGTACAATCACGCCGATGCCGTGGCAGAGGAACGACAATGGTAATCCTTGTCCTCGGCACCTCAGGGCCCAAGAGAACAAGAACAATAAATCCCTCCAGGCTAACGGGCTAAGCCTCACGAAGGCCTCACCCAGCCGAGTGATCGTTCCAGAAGACTTGCGCAGCCTCAGCACCTATGGGGGCCGAGAGCGCACAAGTAAGCTCTCTGATAGGTCTAGGCATATTACATCCAAACTGCACTCAGAGCGAACTGCGTGCCAGTTAAGCAGAAAGAACCCTTGCCTGCAAGGCAGGGACATCCAGGTTATAGAACCTAGCAAAAGTGGACGGCGAGGCCCAGCCGGACGCCGCACAAATTTCTGCAATGGTCACGCCGCCAGACCACGCCCCCGAAGAGGTGATGCCTCTAGTTGAGTGGGCTCGTACTCCAACGGGGCATTGTAGGCCCAAGGAAGAGTAGGCTAGCAGAATAGCGCCAATTATCCACTTAGAAAGTATTTGCTTCGTGACCGGGTGTCCTTTAGCGCGGCCACCGAAGCAAACAAAGACAAAGCAAGAAAAAAAAACAAGGAGCCACTTCGAAGACAGTCCCCCCTGGCGATTTATGTAGGACACCACCGTCATGCTGTCCGAAGTGTCTCCACTGCGAGGCGTGTCAACGGCGAGCAGGCTCTTCAGTCAGCGGAGATCGTGAAGAACGTCGTCGTCGCTGAAGGAGAAGAAATCTGAATCCTATGGCGAAGTGGCCGCTTATATAGTAAAGACGGAACTTGTAACTTTAATGAACTTGTAATGGGGGGAAGTCGTGGCCTAATGGTTAGAGAGTCGGACTCATAACCCAAAGGTTGTGGGTTCGAGTCTCGTACCGGCAGGGATTGTAGGTGGGGGGAGTGAATGTACAGCGCTCTCTCCCACCTTCAATACCACGACTGAGGTGCCCTTGAGCAAGGCACCGAACCCCCAACTGCTCCCCGGGCGCCGCAGCATAAATGGCTGCCCACTGCTCCGGGTGTGTGTTCACGGTTTGTGTGTGTTCACTGCTGTGTGTGTGCACTTTGGATGGGTAAATGCAGAGCACTAATTCCGAGTATGGGTCACCATACTTGGCCACATGTCACGTCACTTTTTTTTAATTGATTAATGATGCTTTTGGAAAATGCATTCCAGATACTTAACTTTTTTTCTTTTCCGATTATCACTCTGATTTACAAATTATTTAGAAATTGTATTTTATTAAGAAAAATGTTGTTACATCAAAATCATGTATTTAGAGTTGTATCATTCTGCATGAAAAAAAAAACATACAAAAAAAAACAAACAGATCATGCTGCATTGTATGATCTTAATTATTGGAATAACCAGAAGACCTTGAATAGTTCAGCATTTTTAAAGCACATATTTGAAATGTCAACAAAAGATTGCATGTTTCTGTAGTCTACATTATGTGTATTATCTTTAGCACAGAATGAATGCAATAGCTTACATAATGAACACCAGTGGCCTCCATATTTTGAGCAATAGTGGGTTAAAAGCTTCCGAGTTTCGTTCTTGGATTAACTGTACGAAACCTGTCAACTTTGAAGTACATCGCCTCATCTTTAGTATCCAAATGGTTTCCATCACCTGTTTCCAGCACATTATGACTTCCAGAAAATCCATCTGTGCATTAACTTTAATGTGGATTTTTGTGTGCATATCAATTATTTCCATTCATGTGTTGTTTAAGTGCAAATTCTAAATTTGCATATAGTTGGCTTGAAACCCAGCAATTGAATAATATGCAATAAACATTTTATAGTGTAGTTTACTGTATGACTGAATGATCCCTTTGTCCATTGTGGTCAAGGCAGCACCATCTCTCTCT
>NW_015552558.1:1971362-1975881 GCF_001515605.1 Sinocyclocheilus anshuiensis
CTCTCTCTCTCTCTCTCTCTGTCTCTCTGTCTCTCTCTCTCTGTCTCTCTCTCTCTCTCTCTCTCTCTCTCTGTTCTGCTGCAGTGTTTGTCACATTTCTCCTCATTCACATCCGAATCACGTCCATCATGACAGCAGGAAGACCTGCTCTGGCTTTCATCTGCTGCACATATTTGTCATTTTTACTGCACACACTCACTTACACATATACACACAAGATATTCAACATATCTCCTTGCCGTATAAACCTTTTTAGTATGAGATCAGTATGTAAAGTCCTCCATACTCACAGTGAGTTTGTCTGCAATAAAGCCTATATAGAGATGTATTATCATGTTTACACATTTATTCATTATCACATCAGTTTCCCTTCTGGATGCTGATTGGCCAACTCTGTTTCCAGCTTCAGGATTTCTTTAATCTTATTAACTTCAACTGAAACTTAATAAAACAATGTTTCATTTATCATTTGTGTGCTTTTATTTTTATTATGCAATTCTGTAGTTTTGTAATTATGCTTTATTGTGAATTTGATTACAGCCAAATAAAAAGAAAAAAAAAACTAATTCACAGATAAAATAATTTCAGCATGCTAAATAGTCTAAAGTAATTAAGCACTAATCACAACCTTTAACAGGCAAAGCTAAAGGCATATTACAACTGACGGCTGTGTAGGGATGTTTTCCAGAAGGACTGTAGCGAATTGATCGGCCTTTCAGTGACAGATTTGGTAAAGAGGTTTTCCTGCAGGAAATTGAGCTGCAGAAATTTCTCGTAACCATTCTTAAATGGTGCATTCCAGAGAGCCCTGCGACGGGGGTGTGTAACCTGAGACTCTCTCTCACAAACACACACACAGATTTATTATAGTGTTAAGGAAATGCTGCCCGTATGTGTAACACGCCTTCATTTGGCAGCTTGCATTACTCTGCTGAAAGGCAGTACTCTTTAAAGCTCAGAGTGTGCGCTGAATGGTTGCTAAAGCATTGGTACATGCACTCTAAGATAAAAAATTTACAAAAAAATCACCTTTAGGGGTACAACAGCTTGTCACTTCCCTCAAAGGGACACCTTTGTACCTTCTTTATTCCTAAAGAGTGCATAATAGTACCATAATGTTACCTTAAGGGTACATATTACTATTCTAAGTTACTAATATGCACCCTTTAGGGGTAAAGACGGTACAAATGTGTCCCTTTGAGGATATTGCCCCAGTGACAAGCTCTTGTACCACTAAAGGTACCATGTTTGCCCCTTTTTTCTGACAGTGGTTGCTAGATGATTTCTTACTGGCCCATGTCAAAATAACCCAAAAGAACCTCTGATATTTTGGTTTCTAGATATGACTCAGGTCCCTCTCCTTATCTTAGCAATTTGTGCCTAGTAATAGTAATATATAATAGTAATATATTTTAAATATTTCAGTTGTTTGACCTAGACAGCAACACGATTAAATGGAGAGTTTTACTGAAGTCTTCTGCTTCTCAGATTTTTCTCCCGAGAAAATGACCCTAATAATCTCACATGTGTCTACTTTAGAAGAGATCTCAACAATGTCTTAAACATCTGCACAGATTTAGCTAAATTCAGTGCAAGTCTATAATACAAAATAGTTCAAATATAGTTAATAGTTCAAACAGAAATGCAATTCTGCCATCATTTACTCACCCTCATGCTTTCAAACCTGTATTACTTTTTAATCCGTGGAACAAAAAAGAACCATTTTATTCCATCGTCAACATCAACTTTTGTTGTATGGGGAAAAAAGACATCTTCCAAAATATCCACAAAAGAGTGTTCCACAAAAGAAAGGATTGGAACAACAAGAAAGTGAGTAAAAGATGACAGAATTTTCATTTTGGGTTGAACTGTCCCTTTAAATGACAGATTATTTTGCTTTACGAATTACATCCTGGCACATTTCAGAATGCAACAGAGTGAAATCAAGTTTGAGCTTTTGCAGTCACTTGCCTGTGTAGAGTTTATTTCAAGTCTGCTAAGAAATACCTCTGAGAAATTTCCTCTGGGTTTGTCACCAAACAAGACAAACTAGGATGTTTTCTTCCTCATTGCATAGGACTAGATGTTTCCTCACAGTAATTAGGATGTTTATTTGTCTGACGTGTGTGTGGATGGAGATCTGCTCTCCACGTGCAGACAGTTTGGGTGGATTAGTTGGATGTCGTCCAGTTTGAGCTGTGTATAAACAGCTTTATGAGATCAGCGCTCTTACTGCCTTTAAAATGTGTTTGAAAGAATGGCACGATGTTTTTGTGTGTTTGTTGTTTTTTGCTTTAATTCTGTAAAACCCAGAATATATATTTCACTCAGTTCCTATCATCTCTTCCTCTCACGTTCACATGAGATGTGCAAGTGTTGAGCTGGGGTGGGTGTTGAATTCACATATTGGGGCAAATTTACTAAACAGTTGTGCCATTTTAGCATTTTTGCGCAAACCCTGCATCTCATTATAGAACGCACCAAATTCACAAAATTCATCACTGTTTACATGATGCAGTTAACAGGACGCTGTAACCACACACATTAAGCTAACGGTAAACAGGTTTATTAGAAAACAACGTTCTATACAGATGCGACACAGAAAGTTAATTGTGTATAATATAAAATGTAATGCCACTTAGTTTCTGCCAATATGTGGGTGCATTTCTGTGTATCAGTGACCATTTTCCCTTGTGATCAGTTTGTTTGCTCCATTGTATGATTTGAATTATACCTTAAAACAAATAAATATTTCATATCTGCGGTCACAGTTCATTCATAATGAATTCCCCCTATTGTGTTTTGCTTTAAGACTTTGCTACAGTTGAATAAAGATGCTGTAAAAATAAAAAAGTCAACATCTGTTCAAATATTTGTTTTCCTTTTCAGTGAAAATACATGCCAGAGATATTTCATTTCATTTTATTTTCTTGCCAGTGTTTTGGGTGGTGTCCATGAGGACAGGGATGGGAGCAAGAGCTCAAGCAAATAGAATTCCACACGATTCTTGGAGGACCAGTAAAACCCCACCTTACGTGCTTTGGCCAGACTCGATTTGGATGCGCTCCAGACACGGACTCTTGTGTCTCCGCTGCTTTATTACACTAGTGCTGTCTGACTGCAGTAGATATGGAGAACGCTTCGCTCGTAAATAAGAGAGCTCTGGGTTCCCAAAAAACAATGTATTTTTGGCTCGGCTGTCACACAAAAGCTTGGCTCCTGATTACAGATGAACAGGTCCAGTGTTATGTGCAGTGTTGGGGAAAGTTACTTTTAAAAATTATGCATTACAGTATTGCGTTACTCCCTAAAAAAGTAACTAATTGTGTTACCTTTTATGTAATGTGTTAATATGTTACTTTTGCGTTACTTTTTCTTATAGGCCGGGCTTGTTTGTTTGTTTTTAATATAAAAAAAAGTTATATTTTGGCAAATGTAAAGTGCTTTCACACTAAAAGTGAAATGAATAAGCCTCAGGCTGAAGGAAATGCAATGGGATTTTATACATAAAGGATATTTGTGTTATTTAACATTGAATTATTGCAGGTTTGTGTCATATTTGTGTCAGTTTGCATTTCACCGTTTTTATTCATTTTGAGGGATACTGAATCTGTTTTTGTGCAAGTGCATGAGTAAATGCATGTTCACATTTAGTCTAGCGCTATACAGTAAGCATCATGTTTACACAGTGCCTCTGCACTTACTCCCGATTTCTCTCAACATGGGAACAGGAGAGCTGTCTGTCAGTAAAAGGGAAAACAAAGTAACTGGCATATTTTTCTTGTAATTTAAAAAGTAATGCATTGCTTTACTAGTTACTTGAAAAAAGTAATCCGATTACATATCTCACGGTACTTGTAATGCATTACCCCCAACGCTGGTTATGTGTTTGGACCTATATTTGGAACCATACATGGAACCACTTTAAGTGATATTTTTGAAATCTTTTTTTTTTTTTCCCCAAATTGCATTAATTCATTGTAGGGCTGTCGCAATTCTTCGATTTTATTTGACTATTCGATTTTTAAAAATCGTCGACTCGCGTCGACTAACCGGCAAAATACCGGAAGTGGCGCATTTTATGGACGAGAATCCATAAGACACATTATTAGACTGTTTCCCAAGGCTGCATGATATATTAAACCCATTTAAAAATCATAATTAAGCATAATTGTGAATTCACAAACGCTACAATGTAATTAAATAATTAAATGCGATGCAGTTGTAATACAGTATATGCGCTTTAATTATTTACATGCGTGTAGATTAAGTACGTGCGTCACACAGCGTTCACAGTAGTTCCACAGGAACTGTTATCATTTACATGTGTGGAGCGTCTCAAACTCCATCTCTGCATGTTGTTGTGAGTTTGGGTTTATTAACGTTCATCTGGGAATGCAACGTGCGCCATTTCATCAGATTTGTAAGGTAAATAATTTATAAATCCACGCAAACACAGGAGAATACATCATCTCGCGGTTTCAAAATAAAAGCTCAAACCCTCACTCTGAGTTTACAC
>NW_015552558.1:1976966-1977168 GCF_001515605.1 Sinocyclocheilus anshuiensis
TCTCCTAAATAAATTCTGGTAAATAACATTTCTGGTAAATACTCCTTTAAAAAGTGTTTTTTTATTATAATTTTAATATTAGTAGAGCAGAACACATGGCTATGTTGTCATTCTTACACTACACTACTGAACTTTGATTTCAGTGATTTGGACTATGAGATGGACACTTGCTTCTTGCACTCTATGTTGCACTTTACTTTTG
>NW_015552558.1:1977225-1994342 GCF_001515605.1 Sinocyclocheilus anshuiensis
AACAACTATGTGTCCTGCTAGGGCTGTCGCGATTCCTCGATTCAATTCGACTACTCGGTTTAAAAAAAACTAAACGATTACATTTTGCCCGCGTCGAGTAATCGGCAAAATACTGGAAGTGGCGCATTTCACAGACGAGAATCCATGAAAATCATTATTAGACCGTCTTCCAAGGCTGCGTGACATATTCAACTCATTTAAAAATCATAATGCTATTGTGAATTCGCAAACGCTATGATTCAATTAAATAAATATATGCAATGCCAGTTTAATATATGCGCTTTCATTTTTTACATGTAGGTTACATACGTGCATCTCAGTTCACAGTAAATGCTGCTCCACACGAACTGTTATCATTTACATGCGTGGAGCGTCTCAAACTCCATCTCTGCATATTGCTGTGAGTTTGGGTTTATTATAACATTAATCTGGGAACGCAACGTGTGCCATTTCATCAGATTTGTAAGGTAAATCATTTATAAATCCACGCAAACACAGGAGAATACATCATCTCGCGGTTTCAAAATAAAAGCTCAAACCCTCACTTTACACGTTTTGATGTCCACATATTCTAAAGAAATGTCCAAATATGAAAGATTAAGTGGACATTTTAATTAAATGTCAATATTAAACAAGTATTAGATCGCACAGCAATGTGTAAAAATAATCATCAGGCCGTTGGCGCCCTCTGCAGGCCTAAGATCAATCAATAAATTAATCAATAGATTAATCAAAATAAAAATGAGTGGCAGCCCTAATTCATTGATTCAAAATTCTGTTTTCTGTTTAAAATTTTCAAGTATCCTTTTTTAAATACATTTTAATTAAAGATGAATTAATTAAAAATGCATGCCTTATCAATTTAAATCATAAATCTAACAGTGTAATCATTTATTTCAATTGGAATAGTGATAGCCCTATTATTGTTAACATAATCATAAATCATTACATTGAAATCTGCGTTATTTTCCCCAAAATTTATATTCTAATTTTAATTAATCAAAATGTCTGTGTTTTATGATTTATTACAAATTTACAATCAAACATTGTGGTAAACAAATAAGCTCTGGAGAGGAAATGAATGTTTTGATTTATTAATCTTACATTTCCTAAATTCAGTGACATTCCATGTTTTACAGTAAATTACATTTTCCACATCACGGAAATCATAGGGCCCTATGTAGTATGTACACTATGTGCAGTATGCAAACTTTTGCTAAGCTAGTTGTAGTAATACAACAGAGCTTAGCATGTGGAATACTGTATCCCATAATACATTGCACTTGACCTGACATTAGAAGTAATATCAGTCGTAATTTATTTTTCTTGATTCATTATTTGAGACTGCCAAAGCTCAAAACATTTGAAATAGGTCTACCATTTTTATAGCCAAGATAACTCGCTGAATTAAACCTATATGATAAAGTGAAGTAATGTGAAAAAAAATGTAGCATACTTGTGTTTGAAGCACTTACTGTTACATTCTGCATTATGCTTCATGAACTGTTTACATGTACATTCAGTCTGAAGAAACTATAAAACTAGTGTTAACTTTCATATGTTTATGATATGGCCAGTGTTGAGGTCTGGTTGTCTTGTCAGGTGAAAGCAGACTTTATTGTAGTGAAAGGCTGATTAATAGGCTGACATTTGGCCACTATGAAGCCATCGACTGACAACTTTGCCTATCAATCCTTGTGAAAAAGACTGTACACTTCTCCTAATCAAGTAAGCAAGCACCGTTACCAGCAGATGTCGATCATCTCAAATATCAACCTATAGGTCTATCATCATGCTCTCTAGATACTGGTATTGCCATTTTCAAAACTCTGGTTGACCAAGGTCACTACAGTGATCTCTATGTTGGATTGATTGATGTATTACCGACATGTTTTGTGGTGTGTTCAATAGAGAGGTGGCAGCTTGTGCAGCTTTTTTATTGAAATGTATGGTGTTTGTGAGGAGTGGTTTCTAGGCAACTGACAAGGTGACTGACAGCTCAAAGCGATGATAGGTAATAACACACAGTGATCTTTTGGTGTTGTTACTGGATTTTAAATCAAATGGCTTGCCATTTAGAGCATATTAGAAACAGATATGAGTATATTTGGGAATGAAATATAAATATATTCAGGACTTCCTTTTATTAATTTGAGAAATTAAATTTGATTTATTTTTTTTTTTTGTTATTTCTTTTAAATTCATGGATCATCAGGGTTTTCTCTGCACTGTCATAATACTATCTTGCAAAGTATTTCCTGCAGTTTTCTGTTCACGAGAGTCAGATGAATGATAGGCATTCATGTCTTTTACACTTGTGCAGCATACCAAGTCCAGTTCCTTAATTATTCCCTTTCTCCCTCCACTGTCTGAGAGTGAGAGACAGAGAGAAAAGGTCTGTGCTGTGCTGTGCAGGAATTTGGCCCTGCTGTGTAATATTGAGGGGAATCAAGGGAATGGGCGTCCTCCTAACCGCTGCCAAACAACATTATCCAACACAAAACAACAGGAGGGCCAGCTGCGCACGAGAGACTTTAGCCAAAATAACACACACAGAGACGGAAAGATTAGGTAAAATAGAGAAGAGTGGAAAATACTAGAGTAAAGCATATAGAGCTGAGTTTGGCAGAGCTCACTGTATCAGCTAGAGAACACATTACGAATTTGTGCAGTCAGCCAATCAGGCTTGGAGATGGGGATATTATAAAGATTTCACCATTTTTGTATGCAGAACTTCTTTCACTTACTGCCTCAGGCTAAAGTCTTTTTGAAAGACATCTCTTATGCTCACAAAGGCTGCATTTATTTGCTGTAAAACCAGTAATATTATTACAATCTAATATGTTCTATTTTAATATATTTTAAAATGTTTTTTTTTTTTTTATTCTTGTGATGGCAAATCTGAATTTTCAGCAGCCATAACTTCATTCAGTATCACATGATCCTTCAGAAATCTATTCTAATATTCTGATTTGGTGCTCAAGAAACATTTCTTATTTTTATCAATTGTTGAAAACAGTTTTTGCTGCTTAATATTTTAATGGAAATTATATACTATATATGCTACTGTTGAAAACTTGTTTTGTAAAAAAGAAGAAACTAGGCTAATATTTTTATTCAGCAAGGACCCATTAGAATGTTTAAAGTGACAGAATTGATCATGTATTTAAATTCGCATTTTTAATGTTACAAAATATATTTTAAAATAAATGGAGATATTCATCAAATAATTCTGAAAAAAGTATCACCGCTTCCACAAAAAATTTACATTGATAATAGAAACAGTTATTTTAAATTGTATAAATATTTCACAATATTGCTGTTTTTAATGTATTTTTGCTGCCTTGGTGAGCATAGGAGTCTTCTTTGAAAAACATTAAAAATATCCTAATTATTCCAAATGCTGTTAGTGTGAAGCACATTATGTGTTTTCAAACAAAATCTGTCCAAGACACTATTACTCACCAAATTTTAAATTTCGTTTTACGCCTGAGTGAAGAATGAAGGCGATTTTAGACTGTAGAGCAAAACAGGGTCTGCTAATGTAAATAAAGAGGTTCAGGAAGTTCCCACAGAGCCTGGTTTTGGGTTGAACTCATTTGCCCCACAAACCCTAGAGCATTCTATACCTGACCGCCTGACACTGGTTCCACACATACCGGCGGGGCGAGCAGTTTGAGGGGCAGGTGCAGATTGCCTACAGCAGAACAGGCCTTGATTTCTCACAATAGTGTGTTGACACTGACTGGGTTTTGAGGGTGAGTGCAGTTCAAGCTGAAAACATCAGTCATTTACTTTATATACCTTACACTGAAAGAAGAAAGAGCCCTAGAGAAGAGAACGCTGGGATATGAACTAAATTTAGGGGATTTTTGTTTTATACTGCAAGCTAGTGAGAAGCAAACTGTCCAGTAAAAGCTGTGTGTTTGTTGTGGAAGCATTGTTCTTTATTCACAAGCCCATACACACTCACACAGACTAACAAAAGAGATTCCAGACGCTGGGGGGTTACACAAACCTGTCCACACAAAGCCGTTTTTCAGTGTGCCCTCCTCTGCCCTCTATTGATGTGTTGAAGAAAAGCATGTTTGAATGAGTCACCCGAGGGACAGCAGAGAATTTGGCACACCAGCCAGTGTGAAACATCATCGCACATGTGGACACATTCAGATCAGACTAGAGTTACAGCCGTCAATTTCTCAACTCTACAGAGATGCTTTAACAATCAAATGAATTGTTCTTCCGAAAATGCAGGTTTTATCATTTATTCACCTTTACATTTTCTTGAAATACTGTACAAAGGAGCATGTTGAATGTTCATGTTGTGCCTTTCATACAACAAAAGTGAACAAGCACAATAAAACCACATTAAAAGTAACATTCATGTAGTACATACTAGGCCTGGGCGATAAAACGGTATCGAAATTTATCGACGGTACACCTTCTTCGATAACGATAGAAAAAAATGTTTTGATATAGCTCACGATATAGGCACGTGCTATGAGTGACGCAGACAGCACACACAAACACGAACACGAACACATGCTGAAATGAGTGCTGTGCCTGCCTGTGATGAGGAGATTGTAAATAAAGAATGAATATTAATCGAATTTAAAATAAACATTTGCAATGTTAGGTGTGCGTCATCAGTGGCGCGCGAGATGCGGTGATGATGTACATGACGATGTAGTTTAATGTTTTGTTAGTCTAGCCCACGAGACGCGCCACTGCTGCGTTATTCATTCAAAATATTTGGGAAATATAGAAGCTCAATGCGGAGAAGATCTTGATTAGGTTAAAACCGAAACCAAGCCATTCACACAGAATGCATATTCAGTGCATTTTTTAGACGGACAAATATAACTGCTGCACTCGCGTCTCACACAAGAGATGTAGCCATGCAAAGTTAAAACAGTTTAAACTTTTAGAAAACGTCACGAATTTGTGGAGGTTTATTCCTTTTCACTGTGTCTCATATGTTTTTAAATGCAATCTGTGTGAATGGCGCTTCAGCTTTTTGGATTAAGCAATGCATAAATACATGATGCTGTTTTGTCCATAATTGTTTATGCAATTTACGAAATTATATTTGATTTTATGAGTTAATTTAGACGTAATTCACGTTTTTTATAGAGTTACTTCCTTGTGTTGACAATTTAAATGTGCTGAATTATTTTGCTCATTGCGCCCTCCTGTGGCCTCGGGAGACAAGACAAAAGTTTAACTCATTTGCCCCACAAACCCTAGAGCATTCTATACCTGACCGCCTGACACTGGTTCCACACATACCGGCGGGGCGAGCAGTTTGAGGGGCAGGTGCAGATTGCCTACAGCAGAACAGGCCTTGATTTCTCACAATAGTGTGTTGACACTGACTGGGTTTTGAGGGTGAGTGCAGTTCAAGCTGAAAACATCAGTCATTTACTTTATATACCTTACACTGAAAGAAGAAAGAGCCCTAGAGAAGAGAACGCTGGGATATGAACTAAATTTAGGGGATTTTTGTTTTATACTGCAAGCTAGTGAGAAGCAAACTGTCCAGTAAAAGCTGTGTGTTTGTTGTGGAAGCATTGTTCTTTATTCACAAGCCCATACACACTCACACACACTCACACAGACTAACAAAAGAGATTCCAGACGCTGGGGGGTTACACAAACCTGTCCACACAAAGCCGTTTTTCAGTGTGCCCTCCTCTGCCCTCTATTGATGTGTTGAAGAAAAGCATGTTTGAATGAGTCACCCGAGGGACAGCAGAGAATTTGGCACACCAGCCAGTGTGAAACATCATCGCACATGTGGACACATTCAGATCAGACTAGAGTTACAGCCGTCAATTTCTCAACTCTACAGAGATGCTTTAACAATCAAATGAATTGTTCTTCCGAAAATGCAGGTTTTATCATTTATTCACCTTTACATTTTCTTGAAATACTGTACAAAGGAGCATGTTGAATGTTCATGTTGTGCCTTTCATACAACAAAAGTGAACAAGCACAATAAAACCACATTAAAAGTAACATTCATGTAGTACATACTAGGCCTGGGCGATAAAACGGTATCGAAATTTATCGACGGTACACCTTCTTCGATAACGATAGAAAAAAATGTTTTGATATAGCTCACGATATAGGCACGTGCTATGAGTGACGCAGACAGCACACACAAACACGAACACGAACACATGCTGAAATGAGTGCTGTGCCTGCCTGTGATGAGGAGATTGTAAATAAAGAATGAATATTAATCGAATTTAAAATAAACATTTGCAATGTTAGGTGTGCGTCATCAGTGGCGCGCGAGATGCGGTGATGATGTACATGACGATGTAGTTTAATGTTTTGTTAGTCTAGCCCACGAGACGCGCCACTGCTGCGTTATTCATTCAAAATATTTGGGAAATATAGAAGCTCAATGCGGAGAAGATCTTGATTAGGTTAAAACCGAAACCAAGCCATTCACACAGAATGCATATTCAGTGCATTTTTTAGACGGACAAATATAACTGCTGCACTCGCGTCTCACACAAGAGATGTAGCCATGCAAAGTTAAAACAGTTTAAACTTTTAGAAAACGTCACGAATTTGTGGAGGTTTATTCCTTTTCAGTGCGTCTCATATGTTTTTAAATGCAATCTGTGTGAATGGCGCTTCAGCTCTTTGGATTAAGCAATGCATAAATACATGATGCTGTTTTGTCCATAATTGTTTATGCAATTTACGAAATTATATTTGATTTTATGAGTTAATTTAGACGTAATTCACGTTTTTTATAGAGTTACTTCCTTGTGTTGACAATTTAAATGTGCTGAATTATTTTGCTCATTGCGCCCTCCTGTGGCCTCGGGAGACAAGACAAAAGTTTTCTTAAAACCTATTTAATCTGCATATAAAACATTAGAAATTAGATATTTGTTTAATTTTTATTTTGTGTTTGATTGTTAAAACAAAAAATCCTTTTTGTTTGTCTCAATAATTTGGGTTAATTTAAAAACACAGTGGTTAAATAAAAAAAAAAAATTCTATAGCTCTTTGTTTTAAAAAAGTTTATAAAAAATTTCAATAATTATCGATACCGAGCGATATGAAACATTATATTGTTGATCATTTTTTTTTGCTATATTGCCCGGCCCTAGTACATACATTGATCAGCCACAACATTAAAACCACTGACAGGTAAAGTGAAAAACATTGATTATATCATTACAGTGGCACCTGGAAGGGCAATCGGTGAGCCAGTATCAGGGTCATGGACCCCTGAGGCTCACTGACCCACACAGAAGAGCTACTGTAGCTCAAATTGATAAAAAACGTAATACTGGCCATGATAGAAAGGTGTCGGAACACACAGTGCATACAAGTTTGTTGCATATGGGGCTGCATAGCCAAAAACCAGCTATGATGACCCCTGTCTACCACCGAAAGCGCCTACAATGGACACGTGAGTGTTAGAACTGGACCATGGAGCAATGGAAGAAGGTTGCCTGGTTGAATCACGTTTTAGATCAGGTGGATGGTGCACACACTGTACATCATTTTCCTGGGTAAGACGTGGCAGCAGGATGCGCTATGAGAAGAAGGCAGGCAAGCAGAGGCAGTGTTATGTTTTGGCCAATGTTCTGCTGGGAAATGTTGGATCCTGGCATTCATGTGGATGTTACTTTGGCACGTACCACCTACCTAAAGATTGTTACAGACCATGTACAGCACTTCATGGCAATGGTGTTTACTGATGATGGCGGTGACCTCTTTCAGCAAGATAATGCACACTGCAAAAAAAAATGTTTGAGAACATGGTTTGAGGAACATGACTGAGAGTTCAAGGTTCCCCAGATCTTGATCTGATGGAGTTTCTATGGGATGTGCTGGACCAAAATCCAATCCATGGAGGCCCACCTTGCAGGACTTAAAGGATCTGCTGCTAATGTCTCAGTGCCAGATACTACAGGACAAGTTCAGAGGTCTTGTGAAGTCCATGCCTCAATGCATCAGAGCTGTTTTGGCAGCACAAGGGGGACTTACATGACATTAACAAGGTTGTTTTAATGTTGTGGCTGATCAGTGTACAACTCATGCTCTATATATTCTAAGTCTTCTGAAACATTGCATATTTAAGTACCTTCGAAATGGCCATTACCACGGATATTGTGATTGACGTCCACAGCCCATTAGTCGATGGCTGTAATAGTATCAGTGGGATATCCTTTGGAGCATTTGACTATTTCCACCTCTCAGTAAAGCACTGCCATTAAAAACCCAGTCTTGGCAGCCTGATTCAATAGATGAGGATGAGCCATATCATATTACCCAAAGCCTCTCACGAGATGCCAATACTAATCAGATTGAACCACAATTCAAATGTAATGGAATAAAATATTAACCTCCTGGTCTGGTACTGAACCACTATATTGATAGTATCCCATTACTCTGTAAAACCATCAATTGGTCATATGAATTACTGCCCTATCTACAGGATATGGATGAATGTTCAGTACTGGATAAATCAGGGCTAATAATAATAAAATGTCCACCATTGTGGCAACTGATTGAGAAAAGATGTTTTTCATACCATATACCACAATTTGACAGCTTATATAAATGTGAAGCTTACAAGCGCGCATTCAATAATTAAGCACACAAGGAGACCCCAACAATCAGACTGTAGGTCAAACTACATGCTATTTTTGGTATAGTATTTATTATTTTAAGTTAAATACTATAAATTGCAATATATGGACTTGGAATCATGATTTGCTCATCCTGTAAGCCAGAGGAAACTGATTTTTGGTTCCTTGCCACTGTTACCTTTGGCTTGCTCATAAGGGGCATAATGACATATTTAAAGCTTGAAAATGAAACTACTGTAGAGGCAGCAGCACTTAACTTACTTCCACTGTATTAGTCTCTGTAGAGCTGCTTTGTTACACTACTTGAAACTACTGATTCCTGAGACAGAATTTTGTGATGCTCACGGCTGAATTTTCTGTAAAGTGGCTTTAAAGCAATCTATATTGTAAATAAAATTGACTTGACACTTAAACATCCATTTTGTCTCTTAGTTAAGTCGGAAACGAATGCATGTACATTACATACACGCCCAGAAGTATGTATGCTATTTTGGTCAGTGAGGTATTACATCATTCAGTAGTACATGGTGAAAATGTTCTGCAATACCTCATCTGACTGTAGAGGGAGCCTGACACCACACAACACATCTTCAAATACTGCACTTCTATATCTATATGTTAATGCAAGCATATTTGTAAGACATATCAGTGATTTTAGTGGCTGTATGTTTTCTACAGTGCACTTTTCTGTGCTGGTGTGGCTTTAATTTTTCTTGTACCAGACAGCTGTACATGTAGGCCAGCACATAATCTACCCTCATTTGATTCATTTGGTTTCTGCAGAATTTGATCAACAAACAAAGACATTGGCATTTGTCTCCTGCCCATTGCTTATTAAATCATTAGGTTAGTCAGCTCTGTTTAAACATTCCACAGAACTCTACATATTTTCCTTAAGCACTGAAAATGATGAAAACGTGCAGAATCCTTATTGGCCTACAGTATCTGATAATTCAATATGTGGCTTGTGGCAGTTGTCCCAGAGATTATGCACTTTTGCAAAGGCTTTGTTATGCAGTTACTGTGTATTGCAGAGTAGGATTATTTTTTTCCTAGTAAAAAAGTAGTGGGTGAGTTAGCAGGTCAGATACAGTATGGCATGCATGATTAGCATTTAATATTACTTACTATTCAGTGCAGTGTGTCATAATGTGGATAGTCAGTCAGTTCTATGCATTATATAAAAGGTTATATTTGTTGCTACAATGTTTCAGACAGCACGCATACTTTCCCTCAGTGTATCCCTGCAGGCATGCGGCTGTCAGCATGATCTAACCCCGTCAAATATGCGCGCACACACACTCTCACACGTAGGCATGCTCATAACTTATATTATCTTATGCTTTAGTCAGATCAGTGTATGACAGATTGCCACAGAAGATTCACTGAGTTTGACTAGAGTACAGTAGATTAACATGTGCTGTCTTGTCATGCGATATAAGTCTGAAAAGTAGTGTGAGTAAGACATTACCTGTTTCGTTTGGGAAATGCAAGAGAAAAAGAGAGGGCCTGACCAAGGCCTGATTTAAATATTCCTTTCTAATGTATGACAACATGAACAGTCAGAAGTTTCCTTCTTATTTTGTGTTTTTGATGCTTTAACAGATTAAACTCTTTAGTAACGCTTGCTCTGTGTCTCATGCCATCAGGGAAACAATGGAACAGACTGGAGCCGATGGACACCATCTTTGTCAAGCAGGTGAAAGAGGGTGGCCCCGCGCATGGAGCTGGACTCTGCACAGGTACAGACAGACACATGGATCTGGAGATATGTTTTTAATGCGTAGGCTTGTCATCAGTTATAAATAATTAGGGTATTAAGACACTAACATTGTAGCAGACACTCAGTAAACAGAAAATGCTTGTCCTTCCTCTATAACGTTCTGATTGGTTCGTTGTAGGGCTGTCATGGTATCAGATTTTCAGTAGATGATATCATGACAAAAATAATTAACTGATATTATCACAAAATCTATAGACATTTTTGGGAAGAAAAAAAACAATATAATTCAAATTCATCCTTAACTTTGTTTATTTTCGGTTTTCTTTTTTTGGCCAATGAATCACGCGCAAAACATGACTTTAGGGAAGCTGAGAGATGGTTTGTAACCAAAAATGTTACAAAAGCATATATAAACTTCCTGCAGACCAGGTATACCCCATATTTATTTATTTTTTTTACGGAATCCAAAAACTCACACACTGACAGGATCGAGTTTTTTTCGAGTGTTGAAAGTGAGTGTCTCCTTTTCATCCATCATCTTATCGAACATGATTTTGTGTGGCAGTAGTAGCTGTACACTAGGTGACAACCAACATTAAGGTGCAATATTGGAGTGTCAATCAGATGGCGCTGCATTATTTACATTATGATTGTGTGTGTATTAAAGGGATAGTTCACCCAAAAAATTTAAATTCTGTTGTTAATTACTCACCGTCGTGTCGTTCCAAACCCGTAAGACCTTTGTTCATCTTCAGAACACAAATTAAGAAATTTTTGATGAAATCCGAGAGCTTTCTGACCCTCCATAGATAGCAACGCAACTACCACGTTCAAGGCCCAGAAAGGTAGTAAGGACATATTTAAGTAGTCCATGTGACACATTTTACACAAAGAAAACAAAAATAACGACTTAAGGTGCTGCGCATCTGGGTTCTACGTCAGAACACCGGTTCCTGCGTCAGCAACACCACAAGCATGCATCGTGGTACTCTCACGAATGGCAGCGGAGATTGACACAGAACAGAAGAAATTGTTGAGTAAATGCACACAAAATGTATTCTCGTAGCTTCATAACATGCCAGTTGAACCACTGATGTCACATGGACTATTTTAACGATGTCCTAATTAACTTTCTGGGCCTTGAACATGGTAGTTGCGTTGCTGTCTATGCAGGGCCAGAAAGCTCCCAGATTTCATCAAAAATATCTTAATTTGTGATCTGAAGATAAATTAAGGTCTTACGGGTTTAGAATGACACGAGGGTGAATAATTAAGGACAGAATTTTCATTTTTGGGTGAACTGTCCCTTTAAGAGGATCTCAATATATATTTATTTTAATTAACACAGTAACCATCAATACCGGTATATTACGGCACCCGTAGTCCATTGTTTTAAAACTGACATTGAGCTCCAGGTGAGATTTTGTTGAAAAGTTTTAACTATTTTGCAGTCTTAAAAACACAGCATGCAAAGACGTCCATCTGATGCATATGTACATACACCAGCATACAAATAGCACAAATAGACAGCGAAAACATCCTGCTGGTTGGCCCCCTTAAGACATAAATGTGGGCTCATTGAGGCATGAAAGCATCACTACTAAACGGTTGGGGGTAAACCAGGCAAGAGGTCATACCACCAGCCAACATCCAAAATTAACTGGCAGAACTTCATCATAAGCAGCTGAAGTGTTACGTAAGTGTGATCAGTCTGAACCCAAAGAAACATTGAGGAGTTATTACTACTTCCTTGATGTCGTCAGACAGACTTTTGCGAGGGTCCGTAACATATGGTGCCACATTTATTCACAATCTCTTGCTGCTGGCCCACTCTGACTGTCTTCATGTGAATGTCATCTTCAGCTCAAATCAGTCAACATATCTGAACATACTTCCTCCAAGGCCGAGTTCCTGTCCAAATCTTTAATTATTCTTACCACAGAATCATGTGGATCATCAGTTCCTCCAAGGATCATTAAGGTCTTTGCACACTGAGTCCGAAATTTTCACTCAAGATTTTTGCATGTTAAAAAATAAATACAACCCCACGTTGTGTCAATCAAATTTACACACTGCCTCTGAAACTTTTGTCCGTCATTAAGAAATTCGGATCGGATTCGATTTTCTGCATTTTTCGCATCCGTAGCAAGCATTTTCAGAGGTGTTTTGACAATTCAGAGCCACCGTAGAAGCGAAAGCCAAAATTGTATGCTGGTTTCAATGCCTGGCGCATACCTTTCCGATGCCACAGTTTGGTGTGTGTGTGTGTGTGTGTGTGTGTGTGTGTGTGTGTGGGCCATGCAGCAAAACACTATTGAGGTGATGGAAAGGATGATCAATCAGAGGGAAGACAAACTTGAGGAGCTTAAGGAATCAGCTGCAAAATACCAGGTACATACAGTACAAAATATGCAAACGTATTAAAATCATAACATGCTTCAACCAAGGTTCATTGACAACACTTTCTAAATCAGATAAGGTCATGTGTCCTCAGTGTTGCATACATAGACTCATTTATCCTTTTATATTTTATACTGTTTCCATTTTAATTTTACATTTATTTTATTGTGCTTTTGTCATATAGCCTACTGTATGTATATACAGTGTGTGTGTATATATACAGTATATATA
The DNA here is from genome assembly GCF_001515605.1 of Sinocyclocheilus anshuiensis. Classification (NCBI taxonomy): domain Eukaryota; kingdom Metazoa; phylum Chordata; class Actinopteri; order Cypriniformes; family Cyprinidae; genus Sinocyclocheilus; species Sinocyclocheilus anshuiensis. Next base: position 1,990,204 of record NW_015552558.1, read on the forward strand.
TATATATATATAGTGCTGTCATCCATACCTGAGACATACTGCCAGTCTCTGTTCAGAAACAATTGGTTCAAGGAAACTGGTGGTCTTCTTTTAAATATGTGGCTCTAGTATTGCTATCAAAGCATCAAAATCCTATAGTAAACTTTGAATTGCTCGAGATAATCCCGCTGCTCCTTGATGAGGTGGAACTCCTCTCTACGCAATCTCAGCATTAGATGGACCCAATATTTCCTCCTTCTTTTTCTCTTTTTAAGGAGAGAGGACAACAAAATCATCCTCACTGCTAGAAGTCTCCATTTTGTATTGTTTTGCAAATTTTTTCGCAACCGTGTCCAAGGTTTCTGTGCATGACAGATTTTTAGGATGACGAATACGAAAAAACACAAACGAAAATTTCAGACTTAAGGTCTCTGAGTCCAAATTTTTCGTCCGAAATTTTCGCACGTTGAAAAATAAATACGATCACGTTTACACACTGCCTCCGAAACTTTCGTCAGTCATAAAAAAACTCGGACCAGGTTCGATTTTCTGCGTTTTCGTATCCGTGGCAAGCATTTTGATAGGAAAGGATGACGAATATGAAAAAAACGGAAAAACGCATACGAAAATTTCGGACTCAGTGTGCAAGGACCTTTAGTTTGTAAAGACCTTTAAAGAGCTTCCAAGCCTGTGTATACTGTAGATTCAAAGCATTTTATAAAACATGTATTTGCATAACTGAACTAAAGCATCTGATTCTCTTCCTGTTTCTCTTTCCTACAGGGGATCGTATTGTAAAAGTCAATGGAGAAAGCATCATCGGGAAAACGTATTCTCAAGTAATTGCCCTTATTCAGAACAGGTAATGTTGCAACCTGTGCTGCTTGTTTCAGCCCCTGAGGGGTGGTGTAGCTTCATGGTTAAAGATCTGGTCTGTTAAATAGTCATAGTTTTTATTTTATTTTATTTTAACCTAAATTTGACCTAAACCAGGAATACTTGCTGATCTGTATCCATATGCTCCTTTTCCCCTCATTTTGTGGGTTGATTATCTCTTCCTGCTAAGTCTTGATCTAGATAAATCTCTTAATCCTTGAGGAAGTTTAATGAATATGCTGTTTATTGCGTAATTTTAGTTGGAATTAACAGCTAGATGTCCTTCCTTGTTCTTGAATTTACTAAAAGAAAGCACTGTACTTGTGACTGTAGTCATGACATCATCTGTGATATTACATTTTACCTTTCCAAACTTTTCTTTGCAGTGACACGTCTCTGGAGCTCTGTGTGATGCCAAAAGATGAAGACATTTTACAGCTGGTAGGTTTTATTTCTCATGGGTTTACTTGTCACACAAAACTAATGGTAATTTCTTGTGCAAAAAGATGGATTCCTCTTTAGGATTTCAAATTGGCTTGGTCAGTTAAAATGAATTCTTGTTTGAGAAAATTCAAACAAGAATTTTGGGCAGTAATGTTCAGGTGTTCAGTGGTATGTGTGTGTGTCATGGTCAAAATATTTGAAGTTTCTGAATGTAGAATGGATAAACTGCATTGAAAATGAAATTGCTCAAGCAAAAGGAATTGTGGGAAGGAGAGCAGACCTGTGGAAACAAACGGCACCAGTTTGTGTGTGAAGATGCTCTCCCAGCCAGAGTTCAGTGATCCAGCGGAGCAGAGAAGCGTGATGGCGCCTGTGTGTGTGTGTGTGTGCTTATTTTGAATTCAGCTATAATGAGGTTTTCCTCAGAACTAGGGTCGTAATGCCAACCCCATATCTGAGCACATTCCAAACAGAACTACAAATCTCAGGCTGTTACATGCCAACCACATAAACTCGTACTCCACTGTGGAGCCCTTGGGCACTTTCTGACTTGACAGTAATGAGTCCATCCAGTGCTGAATTTAAGACTTAGGAATGGCACTCATGCTTGTTATTTCAGCTAACAGGAAGTGGTTCTGTTGGTTCTCTATGAAAATAAGCTCTATATGATACCTCTGATATGACATCAATCTTGGATTCTAGCAGTCGTATTACATCACACAAACATTTAAAAACTTTTATTAGATTAAACAATTTTTGTTTTATTACTGTTACTTTGATGTATTACTTGTATTACCTTTAGGTATTATTTTGTTACTTTTATTTATATTATCTGTAATCAGCATGTTAAAGGTTTATTTGCCTTCATAAACTTCAGTTTTGACTGATTTTATTTCTTTCTTTAGTTTTTTATAAAAATTGTTTTAGCAATCAGCTTGGTTCAAAACCCGGTCGCCTTTTTTTAGGTATGCAATTTATGTTTTAACTTTTTTGTGTATTTACTTATTTAAATGATGAAGAAATTAATAAATGTACAAATAAATAAGATATAAATAATAACCTAAAATTACTCCTGTTTTATTGATAGTGTTATAACATTTCATTAAACAATAAAAAAGTTCAAAACATTGGCGAACAGCCAAGTTGTGACCATTTTTCAAACACTAAATTACAGTAGTCAAAGATGTTTTTTCTTTTTGCTCATGTCTTCCCTTAGGTAAATCGAATGTTGTCAGCAACTCAGTGTCTATTGGGGTAATGCCTGGTATGCTCTTGTACCCGTGAATATTAATAACTGTTTGCATTCAGCCAAGGTGATTTGCTAAAATCAAAACACGGAGAGTGGAATTATGACTTGTGTGTTAGACCCGCCCACTGCTGAAGCAACCAGCTAGAGAACTTCTGTTTCGTCTGAAGCCTTTGTTTTATATGACGGCTCCAATTATTTCCCTTATAGACCATCTGTGATTAAGCGAGAAAAAAAAAAGAAAAAAAAACCATCAGTATTTAGTCATTTCCAAAAGTCAGAAGAGCATGTTCCACCCAGTTGCTACATCACTGGAATTGTATTTTATTTTTATTGTCGTGCATTCCAGAATTGCCTTATCTGTGAAGCAAACATGCAGTGCTGGCATAGAATTTGGATAGAAAAACAAGGTATCTTGCAAAGCAGCATAATTATGCTGCTTATTCTTTTAGAACAGCCATTGCAACTGTTGTGTGCTTGTGAACCCTTGGTTTTTTGGACCATATTTAGGAGGATTAATGACTTTAAACATTAAGTTTTACTGATTTGTGCACTCACAACATCAATACGAAAATCTTCAGGTAATTTGACACCATAAATCGGCAGATTGTCAGAGTTTATTTGCAGGATTATGACAACAAGTTCCTTTCACACATAACTTGTATGTAAAACATAAAACAGGGAATTACATTTAGGGCAAAAGCTGTAATCTAAAATTGCTTTATGACATTGCTGATGACAGACTAGCATTAGTAGTTATGTATAAAGACTGGATGTAGGTGGATTATGAGCAGATATAAGGATCATATTACCATGTGTGCTTAAGACAACAAGTACAGCATGCAAAGCAGTCAGCCGATCAGAACCAAAGCAGCACCTTGCAAAATGAATGTTTTGACTGTGAAACACTGCAAAGTCTTGAAACAAACAAAAAGGAATGATGAAAAAATAACACCAAGGCAGGCATAGATTTAAAATTATGTCAGTCTATTTATTTATTTTACTGATGTAGTGAAATAGAGACCCTCCCATCAAAATTCAATGTGGAAGTGGTCACAGAAAGCACATCTGAGACCCATATTACCACCTGGTGTAAGTCGTAGCTAACCACTTGTAATTAGACCACCTGAGGTGGATCTTAATATCAGGTATAAATGGGTCGAAAGGGTATACAAACAACAGAGGAAAAGAACAAATGAAGCTGCCATCTGAAAAGACAGGAATTGTGAAGACAGTCACTGTGTGGATGGAAAGGAGCCACACTAGGCAAGATAGGCATGAGTGTGTGTGGGTGTGGGTGAGTGTGTGTGTGTGTGTGTGTGTGAGAAAAAGTTTTATATGGCATGGTTTTCTGTTCCATTGTTGTACCTCTGGAAATTCTCCATGGCTATGATATGATCTTAACTCACTCCTGAAATCCTGCAGTGCCGAGCGGACCATGCCTCTTCCTGCAGGATTACACAGTGCACGTCTAGTTCGGTGTGGCACACTTTTATGTACTCTCTGTGTCAAAAAGTGATTAGTCGACAATGTCAGTTTGTGACACAATGCCCCTGAAACAGGGATGATGTCCTCCTGTCTAGCCCGTCTTTAG